>NW_028289208.1:1200000-1500000 GCF_059628265.1 Tinamus guttatus | reverse complement strand
AGCACCCTCCTTTTCCTTCAAAAAAAAGGCCCTGCTTAAATACAACACTTGTAATGCTTAGAGAAATGCATTTTTAGCAATATCAGTTACTTAAAATATATATATAGAAAATATACTCCACTATGCCTTTTCTTTAAACCACCTCAAAAGATTTAAAAGAGAAAAAAGGAGTAAAAAAATACACACACTCACTCTTCCTCACAGTTAAAATGAGGCAGCACAAAATCCTCCGTGCTGCACAGGAAAGGAGAAAAATATGCTGATATATCAGCATATATTCTGCACCAAGCATCAGCACACGTCCTGAGCCAGAATAAATGCCTGGAATGTCTGGGCACAGGACTACTGATTATTTTTTATGCATTAGTTTTAATTGATTTATGGGTACTAAATTTTTCTTCAAAGTACTTTTTAATAATATTATAATATTTTATATTTTTACATTAAGAATTACAGCAAGCAGATGCTTTATGCTTTAACAATAAAACAGGCAGGAAAGACATATTGTAACAGGGAGGATGAGGAATCTGACATTATTTCAAATTAAACTTGAAGAGCAGCTACAAAGTAAAACAAAGCACTTCGGAGGGTTTCAAAGGGCTGTTACTGACTGACACAAACCATGCGGAGAGGCGAGATTATTTAAAAAAAAAAAAAAAAAAGAAAGAAAAAGGAAAAAAAAGAAGAATTCAAGGCCACAAAACAAAGACCTGCTGTCCTGCTGCACGGGCAGAGGTTACTGAGTTACTGGAGGCAAGAAGGGGCCTGATCCTGCCAGCGCTCCCAGAGCAGCCCGGGAGTCCCTGCAGCCGCGTGCTGAGCTGCCGGCAGAGCCTCATTGCAGGAACAGATGCCAAAAACTGCATTCCCTGGAAGTTAATCACCAAGGAGCTCGGTGCCTTCCACCTTTGAGAGGCTTTCCCCTGCGAGGAGCTGCACGGCGGCACCTCCGCGGTTTCACACGGGAAGGGGAAGGTGCAGCAGCCTCGCTGCTGTCCTGCTCGTCCTGCCTGCGACTCCTCCTGGAGCTGCAAATAGCCGGGCCCGCGGCTTCACGGACAGGGAAATCCTGCTCCAGCACTGCCCGGAGCAGGGCCAGAGCCGGTCACTACAAACTCATCATTTCAGCACAGCTTTATATACAAAAAGAGAGTTTTAAAAAGAAAAAGAATCTGTCACCTGCAATTCACAGTTTTCTATGAAGTTCAAAATAGGAAAAAAAACTCTTTCCATTTAATTCAAGCCACCAAATTGTCGCAGTCTAAAAATCTTATCAAAATGTTACATAAGCACCAACTGCACTAACACTAAAACAGAAAGCACGAATGCTCAAGATGGGAAAAAAACACCAAAAGTCAGAAACATTAGGAAACCCAGGTTGAGGATCACACGCTAACGAGTACCTCTAATTTAATAGTACTGAAACGCTGTCCCCCCAGGAAGCAGCAGGAGCCCCGCAGGACTCGGGCTCGCGTGGCCGCATGGAACAGGTTTTGCTGGCAACAAGTGGCTCCCTCGGCCCTGGAGACAGGGACACGCGAGCGCCCGGTCCCCGCGGCACCGCCGCGTCCACAGAGGGGACAGGAGCAGCCCCGGCCTCCTGCCTCCGCAAGCCTCGCTTCACTTCCCTTGTTTTAGTGCACTGGGAATTCTTCAAAGGATCCGTATTATATTTTTATTGAATGTTACTGGATTTTAATTGCAGCATTTTATAGGAAGGCCCCAGAAAGCCAGTGGAAAGTCAGTGCTATAAACAGGGAAATGCACACTAACTCAACAGCACAAAGTTTTTCAATTATTCTAATTTTCCAATGCTGGCAAAGCAAAGTGAATTACCTGTGTCACCAATATTTTAAAGACATGTGTAACAAAGCAAATAACCCAAAGCAAGCTGTACCAACCATATTCTCTTTCTTCATACCTTAAATAACACCTTTTGACATTAGTATTCAAGTGTTAAGTACTATCAATGGACAAATTTCCTGGGATACAGTAAACAGAGTCCGCAAAAGAAAATGCTTATTTGCCTGTAACTATTTCTGCAATGAATGAAGCACACATCTTTTCTCTTTCCATAACTCATTTGCATGAATTTACTTTTTTGCCTTAAGAGGTTGTTGTAATGTGTGTTAAAACACACAGTGCAATTTTAACTCCATAATATCACACAAGAAATATTGTGTTAGTATAAAGTGTAGAAATATGAACGCTGCTCAGAACAGAAACATCAGTGCAGCACTGCTCAAAAGCACCACCCAAAGGTCAAAGAGATGTAAAGGCATTTAGAGAAGTGTCTTTTTTGTTAATTTCAGCAAAACCCACATGTAAAAAATGAGAGTGCTGTGAAAGTTGACAGAGGCTTTTGATGGAAGTGAGTGATCTCCACAGCCGCACCTGTAGGAAATGGATGATAATGCTGTCTAAACCATTCATTACCATTTGGAAGCCTACTCAGATGAACATTAGATTTATATATGTGCTAGGCATGTGTTGTAGATAATATGACAAAGTACTGTTTTCAGTTGAAAACTCCTTTGACCTAATTTTACAAAAACCTTGCAACACTGGGGAAGGGAATTTATTTCTACACACTCCTGAAACAGCTGAAGTTGTATTTTCAGAACAGGATGAATTCAAGAGAAATATATTAATTCAACAAATCCAACAGTTGCAATCATGAATTTATTAGAATTATCGAGGTAAAGTATAAGACTTTTTCGTATTATCAACAATAAGCTGTTTCTTAGACAAACAACATTTATCTTTGTTAATCATATGATATTTCTAAGGCTGAAACAAGAAACAACTTAGCATTTAAAAACAGCATAAACTGAGTATAAACCATGCAATGTTAATTACTGAACTGCTAACTAATATTTTAGTGTAATAATCATTTTAACAGCCTATTAACCAGATACTTTAAATGAGAAGAATTTGATGCAACCTTTTTTAAAATAGTGCATTACACTAACATGAAGCAAATTAACGCATTATTCCTTTAACTTTAGCAAAAGGCCCTAGATATTAGGAGTACAGTGTTCCCATATATCTTCCAGATTTAAGTAGGTTAATTTGCTGGGGGATGGTTTTGCCCTTTTTACTGACATTCACTGCTCACAAAGAAAAGTTGAGAAACTGTGAAGCACCAGATACACTGAGGCACCAACCCGCAGGAGCACAGAGCCAGTCCGAGAAGAGTTCAGGAAAGAGCGCGTTTGGCACAGAACACAAATCTCTCACCTGCAGCCAGAGTTGTATAAAGTAGCCATAAATACAATATGATGTGGACACAATTTCCTTTCTGCAGTTGCTTTTGTCTGCAAAACTGATTAGAACCCAAAACCATGCAGAATGGTTATTTATTAATGCAGAAAGAATGCAGGAGAGGATTTGCTCTCCACGCTTCTGCTGTAGAACACAGAAAACAAGCTAATGCAAGGGGAAAAAATGAAGCAAGACTTGTAGTAATTCTTTTAAGTATGCCTACATTGCGATTTTACCACCAACCGGATAATTTCTTCTTGTTTCTTATTCCTCTTTGTTGAGGAAGCTAGGGAAATAACTGTAGTTATTAGGATAGACATAACACTGAATACTGAGAATGGGTTTTCACAGATGTATTGCAGTGTAAAAATCAAATTTCAGTTTGGGAAAGGTATTGAGATGCACTAAATCCACAAAGGATTCTCCAGCATGTTCCTTATTTCTTTAAGCCTCCATACTTTTTTTTTCTCTCTCTCTCTCTCAAAGCAAACTTACAGGGGATTTTTAAAGAAAATTTGCAATAGTGTCATGTACAGTCCTAGTGCTTTAGATTTTACAAACCCTGCAAAAAAGGAATAGCTCTCTTTTTCCTAAGGAAACATACTGTTGCTGAATGGAAATCACCCTGTTGAGCAGGGCATCTCCTCCACATTGCAAGAACCATTAGGGCTGCAGAATTGCCTCTCTATTAACCAGCTGCACAGGCTCACAGGCAGGTAGCCACCAGGGCTGGAGGCCCCAGAGCCTTTCCAGCCAGGAGAAGCCACAGTCACACACCAAAATACCTTCAATTGTGCATGGAAGAACTGCAGCACCCCAAGCTCTGCCCATCACAAAGCTTGCAGGTGATAACTTGGCATCTTCTGTACCAAGATTTCCCCTCCTACCCATTCTGTATCCAGGGATGAGCGATACGGAGGGCACAGCACAGGTTTATATCTTGCAGGAAACGCAGTGATGTCCAACTGGTGAACGCATTTATTGCCTGGTCATTGCTTGCTCTGTTGACTTGAGAGGAGAGAGAGAGATTTCCTCACATTCCACAATCTCATAGCATAACTTTAAGTCGGACAAATTCACAGTTGGCCATTAGGAAAACAAACGGAGATGGACAGATGGACTAATGAAATTGTATGATTTTTACCTTTCCTGTTCTAAGCACAATATGTAGTTACACAGATATGGTCATATAAAGATTTCAGATGAACCTCAAGTTTACTTGAAATTGGAAATTTGTGGTCCTCACTGCAATGAAACAGCCTCTTAAAGAGGAAAATTGCTTGTCAGAATTAGCCACTGAGTTTCCACAGTTATCCATAGAGTTTTCAGGAGACATTCCTTCTCTTCACCCATTTGCAGTGTATCATTTAGAAAATTCTTCTTGCCACTGAGAACAGAATTGTTCAACATCTGACTGCAGAACCATCCCTATATCCTGCAATAAATTCATTAAAAATTAGTTTCGAGTTTTCTGCTTCTCATTTTTCCAGTGCCTGAGACCAGTTCCTCTTACCCTCTCCTTGCCTAACTGACTTTTCTTAATTCATAAGCTTTTCAGTAGAAGGTCCAAATAGGAACCATACATCCAACTTGCTGATGCTGATTCAAACCTACTTTGATTCCAGACTTGCACATGGAAGGCTTTCAGTACTCCTGGAGGATTTGACTAACAACTTCTGACAAACTCAAAGATTCAGCAACTGGGAGTTCATTATCTACACCAGCACATGAGTGGAAGCAGGAGCTGAATGTAACACCCTTGTCTTTCTCTCTCTCTCTCTCCCTGAAAGAAACAGGCATGTCTAGCAGAAATAATTGAGACAGATCATAATACTAGAATGTAAGAGCAGATGAGTTGAAAAAGATTATCTGTGCTCCCTCATGACTCCCTTCATGATGGACCTTAGACAGCTGGGAAAACACATACAGGAATCCTGCTCCTTAGTGCAGGAGAAGTGTCTGATGGGGCATCTCAGTCTTTGCCTTTTCATATACATCAGTGTTGGCACTCGACACTAGTACAGGACTTATGGTGTTCAATTTGGGCATCAGTGATTATTGCTCAGATCTCCTTTAATTCATACATTTGTTCTTAACAAGTTTGAGAAAGAAGTGTCTCTAAGGCTGAAACATCCATGTTAATTACAGGTACTTACAAAAGAAGTAATGAGATGCTTGGTGAGAACTATGAAAGACAACACAGGTGGTAGGCATTTTAAATGAGAAAATTCTAGGAGAAAAACACTTTCAACTCCTGGAAGAACAGAAACAGTTGTAATCTTATTCTCTGAATAAGACATCGTGTTCTTTTTTGCTATTCACTGTTTCCAGATCCACTGAAAGTAAAAGAAGAGCTGGCTGGGCAAGCAGTACTCAACGTGAGCACATTCTCATCACCAGTATTCAACACCTAAAGTCAGTGGAACTGCAAGCTGGGAGAAAAATATTCATCTTAAAAAGTTATTCACTACAAAAGGTGAGGAAAGTAGGAAGCAAGTGAAGATTTGGAGCTTTCATTGTCATTGATACCTTCAATACTTCTGCAAGAATGGAGGAGACAATGAAGACCTTGGAATTGGCCTTTAATGAGGAAACTCTACTTCACCTAGGAGTCTATCCTGTAGGCGCTTCCAGTTGCCAGTGTTTCCAGTTGCCAGAATTTATCAAGAGAAGAAATACAAATAAAAACGGGAAAGGGGGTTAAAAAAAAAAAAAAAAAAAAAAAGGAGGAAAAATTTAGAAGTTGTTTCTCTAATAGTTCTTTTACAGCGACACTCCACCTTTCAAAAATGACTTGAGATCTTGAAAAGTCCTGGATCAAGACTCTCTCACTTTGCACAGAAGCATAGCTACTTCAAGATAACTGTGAGTTGTCCTAGAAATTAGTCCAAGTCATGAAAAATTTTACAAAATGAGATTATGCATTTTAAATTAGTATAAAGTCTTATTCATATGCACTGATCTTATTTTCAAAATGCAATTAAGCCACATATTTGACCAAACAGACATGTTTTTTGTTCTCAAGTTCTGCAGAGATGACAAATGAGGCTAAGAATGTCTTATCTATTAGTAGTTAAGTATTAATCCCTTTAAAAACTTAAAATCCAAAATTCTTATGAAATGGGAATTGTAAAGCAATATGCTCTAAACAATAAGAACACAATAGAAAATTGTTTTGATCAAATGTACCTTAAAGTTTTACATGTTTACAATACTTTCCCATATTTAGGGGCATCATGTCACTTTAAGGAGACTTTATTTTTATTTATTTATTTTATCTTTTGGGTAGAGAAGACTACCATATATGTTAGGAGATTGCAACAGGTAAACACCCTCCAGCTATCCAAGAAACATTTTCAGTATCATTGCTAAAAATTACTCAGTAGTAAATATACTGAAAAGGATCACGTATGGTGTAGCTTATTTTATTAAAAAATACATTTGTTTATAGCATCAGAAAAACAAAACTATACTTCAGAATCTGCCATCGGTACTGTGTGGGATTCAAGAAATAAAGATTTCTGATATCACTTTAAACATGTAGCTTGCATTGAATCTCCTTGAACTAAAAGCTACAGATCTGCCCTTTTCTCCTCTGTACGTTCAACATAATAGGTATTATTACCCATAACTTTTTATTTTAAAAGAATTGTGCAGCAGGAAAATGAATGAATTTAATTATCAATGCAGTGTGAAAAAATCATTAGAGCAAGAGCTGGAACACTACATATTAACAATAAACAAAGGCTATTAAAAACAGTTTTTAAAAGTGCCAGCTTTTCTTCCATTCTTCAAATACAAACAATATGAATACAAAAAGATGAGAACCGGATGTAAACATCTGTGCTTATGGGCAAAAAAAAATGACCCTAAGAAAGTGCTAAATGACTGACTGGATCATTTAACTTTAAATCTATACTTTATGTAGCAATATGGAGAGGTCATTTGATTGCTATGCATAAAAAATTTAGAATTCTAATATGATCTAAAAGTTTCACCTTCATAAGACAAAATTTTCATTATAAAATTGTATTTAATGGTATTCAGGCATGCCACCTCTTTTTTAATATTATATTCCTATAGGCTGTCAACTATGCATTATAGAAATATCTATTTGGAAATACAGTAGAACTAACTTTTACAAATCTTCTGGTTTTCTTCAGAGCAATATAGTGAAAATAAGTATGTGGCCTCTGACACAAACTACAAATTGGTGCACAAAAATTTCATCGAATAAAAATCAGCATGTTGCAGCTGTATTTTCTGGGGAGAAAGATATGTTCAGCCATATGTTTTAGGTGTTGTTTTCTGCAATGGATGTCATCATCAGCTGAGCCATGATTCAACCTTGAGTATTTGGAAAGACACTTCTATTTTCATATTATGATTTCACATAAATTAATGAATACTCTGGGCCATTTCTTTTCTCCCTGGAAGCATGCAAAACCTCCTAAATGCTCCAGAGATCATTCAGACCAAAAGTTGTGGCTACTGAAAATATACATTACCAAAGTACTGTAAACAGAAACACTGTATGCCTTGTTGTTATGAACAAGTGGGCCAAAATTCCTAATGCCTGATATACGGGAAGAGTTTCTACTCAAGTTTACAGATGTGCATTAATACTTCCATAAAGAATTTGACCCTGCCAATTAGACCTTACTATAACTCCTGACTCAAAGTTGCTTTTCCAAGGTACTCACTTCATTACTTGGTAAAAAAAAAAAAAAAAATATATATATATATATACACACACACACACACACACACACACACAGGTCAAATGCTTCTCTGTCACTTATTTCATCCCCCAAAAATGCTATTAGATAGCACAGCTGCACCCATCTAGAATGGTTAGTAATTGGGCCAGGAAGGAATTGTCCCAAGCGTAACCAAATGAAATAACATCCATGGGTAGGAAACAAAAACAACCATGGAAGGTAGTATGTAAGGGTAGAAAACATCACATAGAAGGTACAAAGGGTCAGTTTTGCCTCTCGCATGTAAAGTGGTCTTGATAGCAGAAATTGCAATATTTTTACTTATTTTTAAACCAAGAAAACAGGTACAGTAAGGAAAAATTAGAACATTGCACCATGAATAAAAACAACATAGCATGTTAAAGATTGTTCATTATTGAGCAATAGATTGCATATTAAAGATTGTTCACTAGTAGTTAAGACAGGGTTTCTTCCCCAACCCCACCCCCCCACCATGATACCCTTAGTAATGAAGTTATACGACATTCTGTAATCTTTCCCAGCCGTAGGCTTTATTCCGCAAGACATCTCTGACTACTTAACTTTACTACTGGGAATATTCCCTATTGATTTCAAAGGGATTACTTGTAGAAGTAACTACAAGCAGAAGTATTTGCAGTAGCAGAGTCTCAGACATCTTTTCCCACCCTTTACCCCTAGAGAAATCAGAAGAGAATCTAGCATTTGAAAGGCATTACACTATAAAGCTATAAAGTTACTAGAAACAACAACTTTAAGTGAACTGAAGCACAGGCCAAGAAGGCCCAAGCGCAGAGCTAGACACTACCTACAGACTCTTCTGGATGAGACAGAGACACTAGATATTTTAGAGTCATCTCACTAGGACACAAAGGCAAACCTGATTCACCTACGTCGTTAAGTGGTGAAACCACTGAAGGATTTAACAGCCTTAGGGATATTCATGCCAGTCAAGGTCTAGACACCCAGGATGGGCAGGTGGCTCAAAGGAGAAAAACTTGCTCCTCAAGACAACAACTTGGAGCCACATCCCTGCCTACGGCTCAGCTGCAGGATGCTGCAGGAGGCCAGCAGAGCCCTACAGCAGCAGCAGATGATGGTGTCTTGGCCTTGAGCGCCCAGGCATCAGCAGCCACCCACGCAGGGCCCTGCCCGGCCTGCTCCCAGCTGCTCTGCGAACACCAGGCCGCCATGTGCCCCTCCAGGCCGGGCACAACCCTGCACCACCACCGCTTGTGACAGGGAGGTCATCACCGCCCTCCCTCCTCCTGTCACACTAAACTGTGAGCGCCTTCCGCACTTATCCTTGGCAAAGGATAAAAATAGGCAACATAGCCAATACCATGCCAAGCCACATTCACTGCTTCACCTGCTACCCAAAACCAATATTGGCTAACATTAATTATTTTCCCATGGAATTATGCAGTCTGAGCAATCAAGACACATGGGTATATTACTGCCTTTCCACTTCAGCCTTTGGAGACTCGGCGACTTATTTTGAGAGCACAGACTTGGCTAGAATACATGACAACAGACTCCGACCACTCAAGTCAGGGAAGCAGCAGTGAGATCACATCCGTTGGAGAGCACAAATGCAATATCCTCGCTGTGCAGTCCTCAGCATGGGGGGACTTTCCAGGAGTTACAGCAGCTCCCTCCTCCCAGTCAACAACATGTAGCAACAACATAGCAACAACACTACAAAACCATCCTGCAAAATACTGGAGACCCTTGGATGAAGGGCATTTATCAAAGCTTCCCCTCCCCAACCCCCGTTATTATTCTAATAATTTTCTTACAGTTAAAGATGATGCTTTTTCTCCCCCCACTTGCAGCAGTGATTGCAAAAAAGATGCACTTTATGCCACAGTTTGAATCAATAAGAGCAGTGACAGAGTTAACATCAAAGAAAATATTTTGAAGGAACATAATTTATTTCTCTTGATTTTATACATCATGCTACAGATTCAGAGTTCAGTCTTCATATTTGCAAGTGAATAACCTTTATCTGAAAGTACAAATAATATGTGAGCTGAAAAGAAAATGTCTGACTTCAGCATTCCCACTACTAGGCAAGCAGATGGCTCAATCTAAATGACCACGTGAAAGAAGGAAAAAAAAAAGATCACAGTTCAGTATCCTCACTATGATTCCTGCATTCCAACAAATACCAATCCGTCAGGAGCAACAGCAGAGGAAAAAAGAGCATCAAAATATCATTTTAGGAAAAAACAGTAAATAGCTAAAACCAATCTGAAAATGAACAGCTAACGTGTTCAATAAACAAAAGCCAAAGCGGCTTTGCTCTCACGTCAGTGCCTGTGGTTGCCTTGCATGTAAGTATATACACCTCCATCAACGTCAGTATCACATCCATATGTCACAGCTGAGAAATATATCAAAAAGAAATAAAAGTTAATATCTTCAACACAAACCAGACACCGTATTTTTCTGGTTAAAAAGATTTTCTTGTTTTTCCCATGGCAAGTACACTCTTTCAGGATGCCAAGATGATGTCATAGACAAAGAAATGCCAGATATTAATCAGATCAGAGCAAGCTCGACATCTGGGAAAACACAGCAGAGCAACAGGTCTCCAAAACTCAAGAGCAAACTCCCTTGTGGCAAGCAGTCCTCTCTGGCAGACCATGCTGAACCCACCGGCCAGTATCATGTGGCCCCTGCGGCTGGCAGTAGCAATGAACAGAACCACCCGTTTGTTGAGACTGGTCACACAGCAGCTACGTGTGTGCACGTCTGATAAAACCATCACTTCTGATGGCCTCACTGAATTGGCCTGTTCAGTGACAGAATGGCCCAGGTCTCTAAAGACTAAGCCACCATGGGAGCACATACCCATGTGAAAACGCATTCTGCAACAGGTTTCTGTATCTCATATAGACTGTATTACACAAACAAAAATACCCATTGACAAAGCTAAGAAAAATTGTCATGAAAGAGTGAGAATGCAAAAATATTGGCTTATCAGCCAATGGTATACAACCATTCGAATTTTGGGATCATTGTCCTAAAAGGACAGTTTCAGGAACTTGAAAACCTATTAGTATAAAATATGCTGTAAATGCCAAGAAAAGATATGAAAATAGTCCACACCCCTTAAGTAATTACCCACCCACCATAACACTACATTTTGCCTTTTTCTTTCAAAAGATCAGACAAATGCAAGGTATTTCTATTATTATTATTTGCATAAAAAGTGGTCAAAAGAGCAAAAAGTAATTCATTAAGATGTCCAAAGTAAATTTGAGCGGTGCCCAAAAGCAACTGTAAATTTCATTTTACAAATGTGCAAACAGAATGTAGCACAAATGAGGGTAGATTAACCTACTTAGGAAGATTCACACAAGGCTTTAGAGTTCACCAAGCCACACTTGCATGCAGTCTCTGGCTGCCTTTAATCACACAGGCAGAGATTTTAAAGACCTCAAAAGCTGACCTAAGTAAACTGACTTTTAGAGGTGTGAGGAGAACTTAAGCTATATTTGCAAGGAAAAAACCTCATGTTTCTGTTTTTTTTACCAGCAGTTCATACAATATGTATAGTATTTAAACATGCTCTAATTCTTATGTGTCAAAACAATGATCATTAATATTTCGATTGGTACCTGCCCACTCTCAAGGTATGATTTTGTAGTGCTACTTAGCACTCGCCATAGAACTCAAAGGAAATAGAAATCAAACACAACATCGCTATATCCAAATCACATATTGATATAAGCAGTATTTAACTAGCCCCAACCAGAAACACGAACCAAATTATTCCTATTTCACAAAGAAAAGGAAATCTAAGAAAAATGTAAAACAGAGCTAATACTGAAAGCTTTTTTTTTTTTTTTCTCCAGTAGGAAGAGAACATATTTGTGCTAAAAAGACTAGGTCTTTTTCCCTTCAGAAGTATAGTCCCATCTCCTCCTACTAGAGTCACGACAAAATACAGCTTCGTATCATTAAAAGAAATTTCACAGACATTTGTTCACTTGAAAGAAATTTCTCTCTCTAGTTGCTCCAGTTCAAGACAGGATATTCCAAGGGAAAAGCCAGCACAATAAAACTGAGAAATGAGGGAAAGGAGGGAAAAAAACCACACAGAACAGAACATTTTGATTAGCGTCAGACAGCTATTTTCCAAGAAACTTCTTAAGTAAAATTTCAAATTACAACTTTGAGTATCTGAGAAAACATCTCTTCAGTCTTGTTGCATTTATCTGAGATTTAAGTATAGTTCATCTTTACATCTTCATCAACAGTCAAGAATAATATTAGAAAAGAATATTAAGTTGGAGTAAAACTCATATCATTTTGGATAGATTTGTGAATGGACATTAAAACAAACTTCTTAAAACAGGATGCAAGTGGAAGGATTTATCTTCAGTGGTAATAGTGATACAATGTAGTTAAAATTGTTTTTTTCCCCAGAGAAAACATATAAATTTACATCATCGATGCTAGATAACACCACCACAGTAATGGCACTATGCAACAGATCATAATTTGGAGAGTCACTGAACAGAGATTTCAGTTTTCAGAGGAGCTTCTTAAATGGCTGTGGATCTCCCCCGTAAAAAAAAAAACTCTATAAAGCAGTAGGAGTAGTCTAGAAAACATACAGGATTTTGAAGACATACAAGTATGGGAAAGGTACTATACTTTCTCTTCTGCCCTCAACATTCAGATAGACAAAACTGGTGATCAAGAGTTTCCACTGCACAGATAATGCACTGAAGCTTCCCAGTCTTCGCCTGATTTTCAGTTTCCTCACAAAACCCCGGGGACGGGGGAGCACAGGGTGTTGGGATCCTCTCACCTGCCAGCCGCGCTCAAGCAGGACAAGCCCACCAGCTCATGCATTCGCGTACCAGGCCTGGAAGTGATTTAAAATTGAGGACTACCAGAATGTCTTCTGTTTCTATAAAGTTTTATACCTGTTTTCTCTGCAGGGGTATTCAGTTTGCTTTAACAACAACAACAAAAAACCCACAACCAAAAAAACCACTAAAATGAAAATCTAGACTGAGAGGCTATTTTTGTCTAAGAACAGAAAGCCCTGAGAGTCACGACCTTCTCTTGGGGGTTCGTCACACACATTCCAGGCACCTCCGATCGTATTTCACTACCCTGGAAGTGACTGTGATGTCCAGAACACTGAATTATGTCATTAATTAAGGAATAGAGCAGGAGATAGCTGATTATAAAGGATAAAGAATCTGTACTTACACAGAAGTATTTTCATAACCAGTGATGATAGAAAGGGAAATAAAGAAAAATTACCTGGTGCTTAATACAAGTGTCCTAGTATGTTGTTTTAAGAGATTGCCCTGTTTATAGGAGACACTATTTAGCTTCCATGGTCAGCCAAAAGCAAGGCATAGATTTTAACAGCCGCACCTTAGTGTGTTAAAATAGAGACACAAAGAGGTTTTGTTTTTGATAGTAACCTTGAACAAATTTCACAGTGCTTACAAGAAAAAAGTAGGATAAGCACCTAATCCATTTAAATTCTCCCTTTTCAGTGTTGATTTTACCAGAAATGTAATGTGTAACTGGCAAGAGCAGGAATAACATCTACTAGAGTATCAGAGATTAGTTCATTAATGGTTTCAAGCAACTGGCCATGCATCAGCATAACATTAGAGGCTAACCGATTTCCCTCTGTAAGCCACTTATACAACTAAGCATTTGCAAATCATCTCAAGATGCATGCCAGAAAGAGAGATGACAGTGTTAAAGAAATACATTTTTCATTTATTCTATTAGTAATATACACTACTGAATATGTTATAGTGCAGACAGTAAAAGAGACATAGATTTTCATCAATCCAGCAAGGCTGAACACGCATTACCTACAACGCTTTTTTCTTAAGATAACATTCAAAGAATGTTTCACTGAACAATAACACAGGATTTGGTGAAATGATGGTCTTGCCAAATTCCCTGTAGACTTGTATGTGAATTTTAAAAGAGGCACCTGATTTTTATAAAAACAGTCTCACTGATGGGAGCCAAGTCAGCTGAAAGTGGGCATGTGCTTAAGGACATGACCATATTAGAGCCTTAAAATGAAGAAATTACAGAGATGACACAAATGAGGCACTGCTGTGCTTTCATAATGCAGAAATCAGAACAGTCACTGTACATTACACACAGATGCCAAGAAGAATTTAGAAGTGGTCACTGGATATCAGGATAAACTTCACAAATGTAGAAAACATGCATCGTTTTAAAAACAGAAAGGTAATTAGGCTGGAAATGGATGTACTTTACTGTCACTCCCAGTATTTTTGATTGAACTAAGGGCAGGAGAAACATACCTGAGATGATGAGCCACTGCAGCAATCCTTCATTCCCCATTGGCCAGCTCTCCTTCAGAAAACTGAAGTCCAGAGTGACCCAATGGCATTTTATCACTTCATCACGGAACCAGAGAAAGCTTTAGAGAGCAGCCTTCACCAAGCTGAAAGTAGGAAAAGCCACCAGAAAGTGTGTGTTAAGGCCTCTAGGAATTTCATGTATTGCTTATATCAGCAGCAAGGGCCAAACTAACAGAGAAAGAAGCATATTAATTAATACAATATATTATGACTCCACCAGGTCCCAGAGAGTCCATGATCCAAGTGCAGCAGCTCTGAACACTACATTTTAGACAAAGTAGTTCCAGCTGTGCTTAATATAAAAATAGAATGGCAAAATAGAGTATATGTAACTCGTTGCTAATAGGCAGTTCTCAGTTTTCTGGGACTACATACAAGTGTACAGATTGCAGAGGGATGCCCAGATAACCCATGGAATAAGAGGAGGTATGGCAGCGGGATGAGCAGGTCTCATGGAGAAGGCAAGCGTGCTTCTCAAGTCCTTTTCCTTGGGCTTCCTGCAGAGCTTTCCCATTCACAGGAAGTCTACGTTTACACTTCTCCAAGGAAAACTTTCCCTAGGAAAAGACTAAAAATTCTCCTGCAAAAAACGAAACACAAATTCTCTTTTATGGCACCTCAAAAGTCTAAGTCCTAGTCTGAGCCAAAGAGCACATCACATCTCCAGACTATTAACACAGTTATTATGAACCGTTTCCTGCTGAATTTCACCCTGCACCTTTGCAGGACTCTACCCCAGCCCACTTCAGAAGCTCCTGGCCCCAGGCAGGTGCTTCCCTGCCAAACCGCCAAAAACCCAACGCAAGGGATGGGATTGGAATCCAGCTGGAAGCAGAGCTCAAGCATTCCCGTGCAGAGACACTGACTCTTAGATCCCAGTTGAGCATCTCCCTATGCCAGCCCCTCTCAGTCACTCTAGATGCTGACATTCCTCGTGTCTGTTTATATATTTAAACTCTTGAGGTTCCTCTTTAGCAATATTGCTCCTTAATGAGACAAAACTGCATTGAATCATTAGGCACATTCATAGCTTTGTTTTCATTTAAACTTATTTTCTCTTTTCATTCCAAGACCATTTTGCCTCAGGAAATTTTCTTCTTCCATCTACATTCTCAAGAACTGAGCCTATTTTTGTAAGGCTAAAATGTAATATTCATCCATTTTTAAATACTGACTTATTGACTATGGATTTAGGCTGTTTTCATTCTTTCTATCCCCCCCACTATTGCAAATATAACCTGAGCAGCTGCAGAGGAATTAAAAAATAATTAAATTGTTTTACACAGAATGAAGAGAGTAGGATAGTAAAGAGAACTTTATATTTCTCCCTTCAGCATCACTAGTTGTCAATATACAGCTGCTCCCTCATGTAAAGAAACAAAAAGTTAAACCTAAAGTAATTGATGTGAGTTAAAAGTATACCCTGAAGATATCTGTTACAGAATACATATTTAAAACATTTTTCTGTGTATGCTGATAATAAAGCATTTGATCATGTTTACTAATTTAAGAATAAATGTGTACACTAACAAAAAAGAACTAGGACTGCTAAATGACTATATAGCAGAAAACAGGCATTCTTTCACCAGAGAAATGCATGATTTTTCTCTCACACTGTAGCAAGCTATACAAGGACTTGACTGGGAACCATGATACACTTCTCAGGGTATTATTTTTTAATGAATTCCTCTCCTTATCATGCCAAAATTAACATTTATTCTACGTTACACACAGAATCAGCACACATGTACATATATGCCGGCTGGTGAAAGCAGTATTAACTGAGGAGTAATGGTAGCTGGTAGAACACACTTGCCATTAACAAAAGTGATATCCAGAATTCTGCAAATATGCCAGGAGAGAAAAGGCACCATATTACAGCGGTCTGTTTCAAGGACAAATAAAGTATGCTATTATCTCATATACTATGGAATACACAGAACTACAAACAGAAGTGTTTCAAATCAATGCAATATGAAAAAATTCAAAATAAAATGAAAAGTGTCTGAAAACAAACCAACAAAATTACACAGCAGAGTTGTTAATTATGATTATTTATGATAATTCGGAACTGGCATCATTATCATGGTTTTCCTTCCAAATTTTAGTAAGATGTATCACTCCACAGCAATTCAAGATCAACAGGAATGACTTAAGAGCAGTTTATGGCTCTAAAAGATGTCCTACCTAAGTCCAATGCTGCTGTTATGAACATGCAATATTTGATTTATTCAAAAATTTTAGGTACACCATTGATGACGGGCATCCCTCGAGGCTCACGGCCAAAGACAGTGCTCCAAAGCCCGGGGCAGGCTCCACCAGGCTCAGCGAGCCCTTTGCCATCCTTAAAAAGCAATCCCCAAACTCACGAGCCTAATCCATTCAGCCCATCGCTACCTGCTACACTGAATATTTCATCAGAAATGACAGGACTTTTTCCTTCTGCCTCCCTCCCAGCCTCGCTTTTATATTTGCTCGCCTGACAACTTGTCACGGCCACATCACTGCCAGGGCGGCCGTCCTTGCGCGCTGACCTCTGCAGCCGCGCGCGCCCAGCGGTCAGGCCGCCCCCGTCTCGCGCCAGCCGCTCCTGACAGGAGACGCGCCGACGGCCGCAGCGAGCCCTGGCACCTCAGACACACTGGGATTACACAGGTAAATCAGGGTACTCCGTGTTGTCTCCGAGCTAACAACGGAGGGGAAAACGTGACATCTTGAACAACGGATCCAACGCTCGCATATTCAAAAGATTCATCATGCTTTTACAAGCAAATGGGCAAGATTGCTTCCTGTTGCTCCGAGAGGGCAAATTGTACAGTCATACATACACAAAACAGAAGAAACACGATACTTGGCCTTGGCTTTAATTAAAGTAGAATTCAAGGGTCTCTTACTGAAAACAGGCTAGATAAGACAACTAAAAATACACGGAGACACATGTTCACCAGTAAGAGAGGTTCACTTGCATCCTTTATTAGAAGAATCTTGGTTTATTTAGCTTTCATACGAATCCCATGGGCCTAATCAAAGCATACCTTTTATTGCACGATGGTGTGATCTACTTACATAAATGTAGGTGCATTTGCACAGAAAGGAAAGGTTTCCTTTTAAAATGGCATGTTTTTACTTTTCTTGAAATGTCTGTGTAGAGAAGAACGTGAAGTATTTTGACTGAAATAAATGCTTTCATGGAAAACAGTGAACCCTGGAGATTATGCCGATTCTTGAAGAACTTCATACTGTTTTAAGCAGGTGACAGTAATGTCATCGCCTGAGCTTTTTGCCTTCCACACTTGTACAATAAAAAAAAGTTTTACATTGGACAGAACAGCTCAGAGCTACCCATGCAAACAGCACCTTGGCAGAGGCTACAATTAATGTACATCAAGATCAGATCCACTATTGTTACCTTAAAGCCAATACTGCCTTTTATAATTAAAAAAATAATCATATTCATACCTAAAATGAGAAAGACTTTGTATTGAATATATCTCCTATGCAAGAACTATAAACCTCCTACACTGCTAACTTAAGCCACAACCAAACTGAAAGAGGTAATTTGGATATTCCATACACACCCACCCTCTTGGATACCCCCAGGGTAACCAACACACAACGCTTGAAAACAGTAAGGATTTGAAAAGCCAGAAGATGATCACAAGAATTTAAACACCTTCTGGTGTGCATTTATGGTTTTCTATCTTCCTTATGCCTGTATGTACTCAAGCAGAATTTGCAAATGCCTATGCAACATGCTCCCTTAACGTGGATAAGGATGCAAAGCCTAAGCTTGAGTGTCCAAGCACAGTGAGTTTGTTTTTTGGCATTCCAATCTGCAAAGTACAGGAGCAAAGACATGTGTACTGTTATGTAAATAAAATATAAGGGAGCAAAAGGCTTTAAAAAATAGTAAAAACAGTCCTAAAATCTTCAAGAATACACAATGCTAAAAATTTTATTCCCAAAAGCCACAACCCAAAAAATAAGTATCTAACTTTTGCCTAAAAAGTATGATAGAAATGAGATGCTTAAAAATCAAAGTCTTCAAAACAGCACACACCAAGGCAGCTGTGGTAGATTTTATTCTGCAGTAATAGGACCACAAGTTAAAAAAAAAAAAAAAAAAAAAAAAAAAAAAACACCACCCAACCCATCAATTTATCAAGTTAAGCAACTTATTTTTAACCAATTTAGCCATTATGAAGTCAGCTATACCTATGACCCAGCTCTCTAGCAGAGAAAGAGGTGTCCTTCATTAGAGCTGAAAACCCAAAGTAGTATCATTAGGCTTCATAGTTTGACAACTCATTTGTGCTTCTAGAAGATGTAGCAATGTAAGAAAGGAAATGTGAATTTGGATTTTCCAAATTGATAAAATTTAAAATACAAAAACAACCACCAGAAGGGTCTTAGCAAATCTGTTTTTGGAGTTCATGATAAGATTCTCTAAGTGGGGTTCCTGAATATCTCCGGGACTTGGTTCTGTGTTTTTCTTTGTTTCCATATGAAACTTAATTTTCTTCAGTTTTAATTAATGGTTGATATATTAAGCACTGATCCCAGACCCTACCCTTTTCCCTACCTTTACAAATGTTCCTATCTTTCACAGCAGATCATAAAGTTCAAGGGCATAAGTAGATGTATTGTAATTCAGCCATATGATTCATATGAATTCTGCTTTGCTTAACATACTCAGGAAGCCTTCCCTCCCCCAGGAGAAAAAGAGTTCAATTCATAAAATACTAATAGCTTCATTATGCATGCTCAGAGGGCAAGCTCTGCTAGGGAGTAGAGAAATCAGAACTGGATCTGGATAAAAAGTCACATGCGTTAAGACCCAGCTTGAGGAACATCATGATGTCAGACTAACTACTTTCATTTAGAAAATACTTATGGTTTATATAGTTCTCACAATTTTGAGGAAAACCTGAATATGTAGAGACACCACAATGCAGACACTACACTGCATTCCTAAAAAGAAGGATTCTAATAATTGCAAACTGATCCATTCATCTCAGCTTGTAAGCCTACTGCTCTGCAGGGCCTGGCAATGGCACTGTGTAGGTATATCTTTTATAGTCAGGTTAGCACATCCTCTTTCTGCAGATATTGCTAAAATTCTCTGATCTTAATTTGGTGATGCTACAGCACTGTAGCTATATAAATCCTGCCACGCAGCCTCATGAGCTGGGCAAGTTATGTCCCCGCTTGGCAGTGAAGAGGCAAGTTCAATGGTCAGGTAGTGCTGGTTATCCAGGCCCTTACAACTGTCTCCTCTGGTCCACCTTTCCTCACTACTTATCTGCACAGAAGTTGCATACCGATTGATGTAGTACAGCGCTACATTTCAACATTTTTAAATAAAGATAATATACTCCCCAAATACTGACCACTAGCCTGGGGCTGATCAGCTGGCTGAGGTTCAGTTTAGGATTAAAACACCAAACTTGAGATTCTCTCCATTCACAGAATGTGTCTAAACTCTCCTTTATAGACAACTAGAATCTAGTAAATGAAATCAAACAACTCAGCTGACCAGAAAACAGGTATCTGCTGTAGACTGAGCCAAATCATTATCTTCATTCTATTGACCATATTGACTGGATTTACATTAAGTATAATTTAGGCATGCAGCAACATACAGACACTTGAGATCTTGTGCCTTAACGTCTACAGGTGAACTCAAAACTCCAGATCAGCAAGGCTGCCTTCAAAGAGCTAATAAAAAATAAATAAAATAAATGAGGGCATTGCTTAGCAGGACCTGTCAAAGACTGCAGAAATAACTTCCCCAAACAGAAGATTTAACAATTCATTCTAAATCATAAGTACTTTATTTGCCAAATTAGCAGAATCTGACCATACTATGAAAGAAAATGGGACAACACAAGTCACTAAAATTCTGGGAATAATGGGACACTGACACACCAACAAGGAAACACGTGATATGTACGGCAGGGTGGCGGGGGCAGCTGGTGAAACATGTCTTTGGTGAAGACTTATAAACACACACATTTTGGGTCCTGAGAACATGTACAGACTGATTCAGCAGTGAAGACCTCCCAGCCAGACACCAAACATCCTATGCTGCACCTTGGCATCAGCATCTCTCGGGATAGCCCTCCCTGCGCTGCCTTTTTGCTGTGCCTTGTGCAGGGTTTTCCTCTGACACTCTCCAAGCCTGTGACTGCCCCTCAGCAAAGCTGGTCAGGGCCCAAACCCAAACCCTCTGCCCTGGGCTCACGTGTTACTGTTGTCACCAGGGGCCTTTCCATGAGGCCTGCCCTGGGGCCACACGTGCACTGCAGTCAGCACCCAGGGCAGGAGAGATGGGGAGGCTCAAAAAGGAAGAGAATTTAAATGTGTGGGCAGCCTTTCCTACATGATATCCATGCCCATTTTGAGGGGATAAAGAGATTTTCAAGAACTACTACTATGAACTAGCACCAGATTTCTCTCTGAAAGAGAACTCTAAGATTCTGCCCTGTCCAAAACACGTCTCAGTGAATGGAAAGATTCCATACATAAAGCAAAATCAACTGTACGTCAGGAAAGTCTATTTGCAAAAGTGCAGAGAATGTTTCTGCAAAGGAGAATTTGTGCTTACAGATCTTCAGCTTATTTCATCTGTTTCAAGCATATTGCTATGAGAGGAAGTAAAAGGATTTTCTTTGTCCACAGGAATTATAGAGACACTGTTCACACTCGCGTTTAAGGTCACATCCTGCTAACATTATTAATGTGTATTTTAGCTGATTTATATCCTTGTGGTCAAAGTTTATTCCATGCATTTAACAAACAAGGCATCAGCCCTAAAGGAAGAAATTTTATTTTCAATTGCTATCTCTGTATAAGATTTCTGCAATGCATTAATTGCAAGACACCTAAGAATTTACAACTTCTGTATTTTTGTAACCCATGAGTAAAATTATCATTTTTAATAAGTGATCATCACAGGGTTTTAAAATACTAAATTTCCCTATTTTGGCTCACTTTGTAGTCCCCTTTTATTACACCCTATTAAAAATCCATGATGAAGTTATTTATATAACTACATTAAAAGTATATACACATGATGCAACCCAGAATATTCAAATAATTGAATTCTGTACTCACATATGCAGGCATGATTGTATGCTCATTTTCACCATTCCACATCAAATGTGGAATTAACCAGAAGATACATGTGCACTAGCACATTTAATCTATTTTGTTTTCTGTTGATCAGTAGCTGAGAATACTTCACTGTAGAGATTTATTACATTAATCAGGTCTGAAACTATTCATAGTAATTAAGTATATTGTTCTTAAACTCTTTAGAGATTATTGAAATATTTGTTTCCTTTAAGTAGGAACAAAAGTATCAAGGGAGCCTTTTTTTTCTCCCCTCTCCAAAAGAAAAATTTGTCTACTCGATCTTATAATTCCTCTAAGCTCTCCTGCCCTTCCACTTGTCCTGTCTTGAGTAGGCTTTACACTCTCTTACCTTCTAAAAGTCTAACATAACCAAAAAAATTCCAAAGCCTTCATATTTTTCAACTGCAACTTACAGCATGTCATGTTGCCACAGTGATCTTCGAACAACCCCTGTTTATGCGCGCAGCATTCCCAAACGTAGCACAACGTCCTGCTGTAACTCAGACGCAAGGAGAAAGGATTTCTACCAAGGTTTGCAAAGTGTTAGGGAAGAACTGGAGAGGGTGCAGTCCCATAGGATAAAACAGAAAAAGCAGCAGCATATTTGCATGCTTTATCATCCAATACAGGAGGGAGGCCTGACTGAACCAAGAAAATCTTCTAAAAAGTGTAAAATCCAACAGTACTGGGTGTCAGCACTTCCTCCTCCTCCTCCCCCCGTCCCTTCTTTTTAAGCGAGCAGCCTGGCTTTGGCTTCTCAGGCTTGACATCCCATTGGGCTGGTGCGTCGTGTCCCTTTTTGTCAGCCTGTCACGTCACACAGTGTAGTGTGGCATTTCGGTGTAACGGACTGAGACACGTCATGCCAGTGACATGTCAAGCTTGTGAATTTCAAAAAGACACAGTTCAATGAAAAACATGGGTTTCTAACTGCCCTAGAGGTTTTAAACCTTAAGAAAAATAAAAAAAGACTTTTCTTCTCCAGTGATTTTGCTACTGAATAGCACATGTTTTTTAGTGTTATCCATGTGTAGAAGCAGGTAGCAGATATCTGAATATTTGGACATCTTTATTTACCAAAACCTTAAATTGCCAATTCCATTGCATAATTAGGAAAGGTCCAGAGCACCAATGTACTCACTTAAGCCAATTCTCATATTTACTTCCAGCAGAATACAGAGATGGCAATAAAACTTTTAGAATTTAAGCACAAGCTAAGCCTAAATACTTCAGTTGCATGACTCTCAATATCACAGCTTATCTCCCAATGCTTTTTTATACAAACCTATCTCCTTGCTCATGGTGACTAGTATGTGTTGCTACATCCCTGCTTACATTCCCACCAACCAGGAGGAGGCAGGGCATGGTGTTAGCCTTGCCTAGTCTCTACATGAGTTTTAGAATTGCAAAACAAAACAAGAATATTTTCAACATTAAGCGTCATACAGAATTTACAAAGAATGTTTTCTCAACACAGATTCAATGTTGTTCAAACTGGAAAAAGATTCAGTTAAAGACAACACCTTTCTCCCTACCACTAGGGCTACTCCTTCTTCACACTTCCTAAATGCATAAGGGAAAAAGCATTTCTATACCTTGTACCAAAACGCTTTTCACAACATCTGTTTTGAATCTGATTTATAGAAAGGAATAAATTAAGAGCTTAATATAGAAACTGCCATGCTAATATCTCAGGAAAATACAAAACTACAATCTCCATTTTTGCTGATTTCAAAAGCAGTAATGCTGTGTGACATACAGGTTTCAAGTCATACAAACACCCATTAGAGCACTGCCCTAAACTAAATGAAGAATTTAGAAACAAGTTACACTATCGCTAGAGGAGAAAAAAAAAAAGAAAGAAAGAAAAAAAGTGAAATGTGCACCAAAGTCAGGTCTCAGGTACATTAACACCATCTTTCAGTTGAGGAACACAAAGGAGAATTGGTCAAATTCAAATATACAAGAATAGATTCATAATTCCTACTCACCACGAGCACAGCAATTCACTTACACAGCCATTTCAGCATCCGTGTCTGTAAACAGATTGACATAAGAAGAAAATTAAGATATCTAGTTTTCTTTAAGCCAATCCCACAGATTTTAAATGAAAAATGTAGCCAGTTGGCAAGATTCACTTATACATGACATAATTAATTGCATTGTCTACATGACAAAACAGCTAAGGAACTATATGCATTTCCTTAAAGAAAACCCAAACAGTTAAACCAGGTGTAGCTTCTACATATCACTCTGTGCTGCTCTTCTACCCTAGCTTTTGCTAGATTGAAATATATCAATTAAAAAAAAAAAAAGAATAAATCAGCTTTTGCCTAAGCAGAAGATTGGATTAATTAAAGTCTGCCACATATTTTAATGCATTACTCTGGCAAATTGATGTGTCTCAATTTCTTGGTTTCAACTCCATTTCATTGGCTATTTCCCCAACATACCAGATGTTTCATCAACAAATTAATGAGCACATGTGAAATCCTTAGAGATAACAAGGATGGGAGAGCTCAGTGGTCAGCAGCCAGAAAATTCGATATCAGCAATGAACCCCTGCTTACATATCAAGTAGTTCAACCCTATATGCACAGATCCATGAATCTCTGCTCACACATGTGCTAAAGATTGCGGCTGGCAGATCTGCAGTTGTATTCGTGGAAGGGTTCTGTGTTGACTATTCTAGTCTCCATTTCACAGCTGGTTTCTAAATCCTAGCAAGGATGTTGCCCTCCTTAGAAAACGCCGCTGTAGTTCTAGTACCAGTTGGGTTGCAGATCCTTTGTAGGATGAGAAAGTGGCACATCTGCCTGGAGCCTGGCTCATCCCCCAGCCCATGACCTTCATCACCACCCTCTCAGGGAGGGTTCAACATCTAAAACACCATGGGGTTCTCCAAGCCACAGACTATTTTACAAGCCTCAGCCTCGTTCGCACACCACAGCTAATACTATCCAAAGCCTTTTTTGGCCATAAAGCAGGTTTTTTTCCTTTGGTGCCAAGGAGGGTGAAGCAGTTTTAGCACAATAGAAGCAAAAATATAACTCTAAAACACAAAATCCTCACAGTCTTGCTCTTACAGACAAGAAACTATTAACCTTCCTCCTTCTCCTCCCCAAAATGCCAATTTGTATATAAAAACAACCTCCAGGACTTAGACCTTGGGTGGCAGTTTTAAGTCTGAAATCAATTTTTGAGTTATAAACCCTCTGAAAATAGGGGTTTATAATAGAACCACTGACAGACCCTTAACTACAGCGGCGCTAGCGGGCACCACTATAATATACGAATAAAACTAAATTACATCACTTGTCATCATTAAGAAAAATTTTCATCTCAGTTCTTCATTTGAAAAGCACTATAGTTAATGAATGATTACTGAGCCATGACACCTAAATGACTAAAATATAGGAATTATACTGAGGTCAACTCAAGTATTTTTTAAACCATGAAATTAAGGGATCTATTCACTTTGGTATAGGATACCAGGCCTGGTCATTATGCTCCCTTGCAACACTGACTTTGAGCATAAGGGAATGGTATGTATTTCTATATTGGAGATTAAGGTTCCATGCAAATTTAAGAGGTGAACACATGACTGCCCAAGAGTGACAAAGCATGGGATTCTTTGCTATGTTCATATATGTTTCCTACAAGCATATATGTTTCCTTTATGCTCCTCTACACGCAGCTAACTTGAAAACGAAGAATATTTTATGGCAATAGAAGGCAGAAATCATGTTCTTTGAAAAAGGCTATTTAATTATTCAACAGCAAGTCCAGTAACTTAAATTTAGTAACCCACATTTAGCATACCAGATCCTTTTAGCTAAGATACTTAGAAAGACATTTTAAGGGGACCTGGGAAGGCCACACTAGTGTGCAGTAGTCTAACAAGGCCCCAATCATACCCCTCATATTTTGCCATTAAGACTTTTCCACATGTTCAGATGTTTTTAAAGATAAACAAAGAACTATCTGAAAATGATTCCAAAGAAAAGCAAAAACTGTTTCCATATACATTCCTTTCTTAATTTGAAGGAATTTTCTTTTTCCTTTTAACAAGAAAATTACGACAAGGCTTATGACAATAAGAATAACTTTTATTCCTCAGACAAAATATGAAGAAGTTAGGAGGAGCAAGGAAAAGAGAAAGCAGTGGAAAAGGAGGTGAATGTTATGACTGCCATGCACAGATGTGGCCACCATTCTGCAATTGCTTTAACACAGTGACTTTGACCATCTGCTTGCAGCTTTGCACCTCAGTGCAATCTGCCAATTGCTTTAAAGCAGCTCAAAGGCAGGAAGCAAGTGGAGGCTGGTGGGTCTTACCATCAGAACAATCCTTATGGATATAGTGCTAATCCTCCTCCAAAGTCTACATATCGCTGTTTACCTACTTACATTTCACTGAGCTTACTTCAGGTTAGTAAAGATAACTAAGTAATTTCAGGATCACAGAAGGGTTATCTTCAAAAAGGAAGAAAAAAGTGCCAGGGCAAATCTCAGCTAGCAGACAATATCTTTTTTCTAGAAATGCTCAAGACAAGCATGTCCCAGTTTCATCCCCCATTCCTCTCTCTCCACTTACTGGCACTGCAAATTTCTTCATATCACCATACATTTTTAACACATAATCTATGAAAACAAAGAGAATTGGGAAAACTCTGGCCACCCAGGGAGTGATGATTGAACACCGTGAAACACACCTGCGTTTATTCAATTGTTTCCACATCAGGTTTCACACACACATTTCCCAACGCAGTCTCCAAGGGCTGCTTTAGGAGTGTGTTGCTCCTCAGCACAGAACACTATTGCTGGATTTTGGAGATGAACATCTAAGCAGTGAAGGTTATCAAATTGAAAATGATGAACATAGGCTGCATGATAATTGTCATCCAGCTTGCTTGTGTTGGTCACATGTCTAGTGACAGTCATAGATACCGATGGAGTCAGACCCATTCTAGAAAACCGTCATTTTCAAAAAACAAACGGCATAGAAGTTATCCCTGCAGCCTATGGAAAAAGAAAAGGAGAGAGGGGCTTCTGACAGCTTGAGCAGAGGAGGAAAATTAGAAAGGAAAGCCAGTACCACTACCATATGTGCTCAGAACTCATCAGGACAGCTGGCAAGAAGCATTGCTCCTCTCCTCTTTACTTCCAGGCCTGTGATACATTTCTTTATATGGCTATCAATAATACTGAATGATTAATGCTAATGATTTATGTTAATTTCATTATAAGCTTTATTTGTTGCCCAGTGTTGAATTAAGCCTGTCAAATCATCCTTTTCCACATTGCTAAAGATTCTTAAAATGCAAAGCTAAACATAACATCTGATCATTAATATGTTAATGCACCTGTTTTATATATGCACCAGAAAAACAAAGTGGCTATTGGAAGACAACTCTGAGCAAATAGTAGTTCAAAGATCCTATAGCCACTTACTCCCAGTTACTTAGAAAGGAGAAATACTAAAAAGTTTCCTTTTTTCCTGGTTAAAAAGGAAAGTTCAAAGTACATACAGTAACTGCAACCCTTTGAGTTCAATTTATAGAGCATGTTGCCATATGTCTTTCCCAAAGGGATTTATTTGGCCCTCCACAGTTGGAACAGACTGTGACTACCATCTAAATGCTCTGTGCTTAAGTACACACGAAGTGCAGGACTCTTCAACCTCAGAAGAGCTTGAGCATAAATTATGACCAAGGAGCATTTCAAAAAAGAAAGCAAGCAAGGATGAACACACTTTTTTTTTTTTTTTTTTTTTTTTTTTTTTCCTTCTCCCAAAGACAATCCACAGAATTTGGACCCAAGGGCAAGTAAATTAAATCTGAGCTCCTGCAAAGTTCCAGATGCCACCCAAAGTTTCTTTAGGCGTTTTCTTGTCACAGTGCTTCTCCCATTAAATTTCCCAGGTTCTTCTGGAAATGCGTAGGTTTGGGGGAAGACAGAAGTGATTTTTCTCAGAGGATTCTGTTTGATCCACTGTATATAAAGACTGAGATAGAGGAATATGCCTAGGATTACCATTTTATGAGATTTGAGTCCTGCCAACCATCAAATGATAAAACTCAAATTATATATGTTTTAGTCAGAGAACATCGTGATAAACTCAATATTCATACCAAATTTTAACAGTCTGTTCTGTTTTTTCTCTTGGAATCTATTACTCACAGTTTTAAAGCTACAATATATAGGTATTGCACCAAAAAGGAAATAGTCTATTTGCTGCTCCTGCTTTTTATGATGGAACTACAGTATTACCAGTTGGTCTGGGCTATACAGCTAACAAATGTCAAAACATATGGACCAGCCCATTTATCAAATAATCTACTCTTTGAATAGATAGGCACTATCAGCAATCTGGTATTGATCTCTACAGGCTACTGCTATTGTTCATCTGAGCATCCAGAATGCCAGCAAGAATTAATGAAAGAAACAAAACAATGCAGAGCAAGCGCGCGGCCCACACCTTCGGGGGGTTGTTTTACTTTTTCTTTTTTCTTTTTCTTTTTTTTTTTTTTTCCTCCTCTTTTTTTTTCTTTTTTTTCCCGCCTCTCAAGTTTGGTAAAATATATGTAGTTATCAGAAATACATTACTATAAACCAACAGTATGTAGGCAGGATGGGACATGTGATAGACAAAAATCACCTTCCAAATTGTAGCTTCTGCAGATTTCTAGTATATTCGCTTCTAGATTTCAACTGCAAATGGGTTACTGCAAGGAATTCCTCCTGCTAGATTAGTGTGTGTTGCACTGGCATTCACTATAGCTGAGACTGAGATGGCACTTTCATTAAAAGCTCCATTTCAAGGCATGTTTAATGTCTTGGACATTTCAAATTGCATCTGGCTGAATCTTGGCATACAGCTTGTCAGCCCAGATGCACAGTTTGTTTGGTTGTTTTAAGTTTTTTTTTTTTTTCTCTCCAGAAAGCTGTATAAATTGGTTGAGACATTCATGAGCTCTATTGTGACTAAAAACATTAAATATGTCTATTGGGGATTTTTTTTTTTTAATTAAAGGAAAACCACCCATTTATTTGCTCCATTTTCAAACTGTTTTTTCCATGTTACCCTTCATTAGCAAAAGGAGTTCTGCAAAGATCCACAAGTCTAATACAACATTCTCCTTCAAATTCCCCTGCTCTTCTGAGCAAATGCTAGCATTTTAAGGCATGGTATTTTGATTTAAATGATTATTACTGGAGATATCACCCTACAAAATTTAGCCATTTGAAAAATAAAAAGGCTCAGAAATGATGGTTAGCCTCCCAACATCAGCCCAATATAATAAATAAATTATATAATAAAGATGCATAATTTCCAAAAAACACTGCTTATTGCTTTACTCCTCACTAACTTATCTCCCTCTTATCAGGAATATTGATTACATTATTGTTACAATTATTTTACTGTGAAGTGTGATGGACAAGTACAAAGGAGCTACACAGAAGCCAGAGGAAGCAGCTCAGCAAATACCTGAACTCAAAACCACTGCTCTGCACAGTGCCTTGCCAGTTCTGCTGGCACTTCGGTCCATCTGGGCCAGATGGAATTCCTTCCTAGAGCTGCACAAACAGATAAGATTGTGACAGCATTCATCTTGTGGATGTTTTTATATTAAAAAATCCATTTGCAGTTCTCACCATGAACTTCTCCATATGAATGGCTCAGATCATAATACAGCCATTTGCGCAGGAAACGGCTAGATGTTGAGGCCTTCACCAAAGTATTGCAGGATAACACTAAGCCTAAAGAATAAACCAAAAAGGGATATTATTATTGATAGGGACACTGCTTAAGACAGCATTCTGAATATCCTGTTTCTGAGATATTTCCTATTAATTAGCTACAAGAGACTCATGACTTGCAAGTTTTGTCCAAGTTTTCTTACTAATTTTCTAAGATCTCACTAATTTTCAGTGATTAGAATTAACTTTAAGTATGTCAGCACTTCCATTATAGACTGCATTCTCAGGGGTTTATTAAATTATTACAAAAAACTTATTCTGAGGTAAAACTCAATACTTAGGGGTAAATTTTCAAAGTGCAGCATGCAGTTTGAGCTGCTGATCTCTGAACAAAGTCAATAAGGAGCTGCAGAGCTGCACCCCTAGTCAATGCTTTGATATTTTACTTCAAAGTCTCACCCCAGGAACAAATTCTGTCACACACACAGAAATCAATTTGACCTCTTTAAATCTTAAGAATGCATACTACTCATGCACCAACTGCTTTCCATAAAGATTTTCACTATGTTTCCTGTAACTGCCCACCCAATCAACCAACAGCTTTTGGACAATGGAAGAAAGATTGAACGAGCTATGCTGCATCCAGAAGGGGAAAAGATTTTTTCCTGATTTAACCAGAAACAAAACCAGAGTAACTACATAAACCATGTTTTCAGCTTGCTCTACATCCAGAAAAAGTGTATTTGCTCATGTATTAATGAAACAATATCAAATGCAACGTCAATAATCAAAATAGGCAACTCTCTCTTATTGCCAAGAACCAGGTAAATGACTCAAAACCAGTAAAATGGTAGACTTTTTATACTGAAAGTTTTGAAGGGAAATATACCAAATATAATGAGTGTTTAGGCACTTAAAAATCAGTCTTTCATTCATGTAAGGCAGCATGGCTGGAAAGACCACACAACAGTAGATCCATTACATGCATAACCAGAAACAATGCTCACTTCCATTTATAAATTGCTTTTGATTTTTTAGCATCAACAGAGAATGATCCTTACATTATGTCACCAAGGAAAACCTAAAATGCATTTATTTCGTAACGTAGCTTTCTTCCATAATATCTATCATAATATCATAGTCTCTATCATAATAGAGCCATCACCGTTGTTGCAAACACTGTACGGTCTCAAACACCTAAATACAGCTGTTAAATTGGACATGTTTTAAGAGCAGGACATTTCAAGCCTCCAGAGAGATGTGTGTTGCCTGGCAAACTCCCAGCAGGAGCCATCTATTACGGCAGAACCTCGCCTGCACACGAGAGAGGCCAAAGTCATCTCAGCTAATGAAGGAAGCTCGTCTGGAACCGTGACCAGAGAAGGCCATTGAAGTTAGCGCTGTCCTGGGACATAACACCATGGGGGAATTAGTACCGAGCTGAGGCTTAGAGAGTTGGTCACACGTAGGACATAGTTAGAACTTAAGAGTATATACTTTCAGATGAAGATGACGTTTGTAACAACTCATTCGCAAGACTACACTGTTACTTTATAAGTACGTATGGACATATGGTATTAATTTGACAACTTATCACTAAGTGGATGAGGATAGGAGGGTGCCTGCTAAAGGAGACTTGGCACTTTACAACAGGAAGATATAAACACCACTCTGATATTGTACATTCAATATTAAGAACATCAACCCTCAGCCACAGCTGAACAAGGGAGCAGCCGCCTTCAACAGCCCTTAGCTAGGCAAAAAACACACTCTCCATCTCTGCCTGGCTCAGGTTACTTATCTGTGCATTGGTGGTACATGAAGACCACCTATATGGACCAGGCTCAGTTGGGGTAGGTATTAAACCACAGCATGCAGAGCAGCAACCAAGAGAGGAAAAACAAGAATCAAAGAAAACAAAACCCCGCAATATAAGGTAGGGCTATACAGTTCATCTACTACCAGGAAAAAGAGAAGCAATTCTGCTCCCCAAGGGCATCTTCAAATAAAATAAGCACTAGTATCCTAATTTAAACACTCTCAAGATGTTTCTGTTTTAGACCATTTTTTTCATTACCGTTGAGCAAGGAACAGAGTTCAGAAGTCCCACTGTGTGACTGGAGCATGAGCTGGGAGCACGAGCTGGGAGCACCACCAAAGAAAAACCTGCATGGTTGATCAGAACCAAAAGGCAGCGAGCAGCAACAGCTTCTGGCCAAGATGTCAAGAGGGAGGTAGATCCCTATTTCCTTGCAGAGGGATGCTACAGAGGAATACCTGCCACTTGTCCAGGACATTCAGCAATACCACAGTGTCTTTGAACTCACAGGAGCAACAGGAAGGATTATCCCAGAACAACCCATGAAGAACAAGTAGAATCCAACAGATACCCATCCCACACCACCACCCACATGAGCTCTACCCAAAATGCTATTTGAAACGAATAACAAGCAACAAGTACCCAGCAATTGGCCCACCTCATCACCACACCAAGAAATCCTTAGCCAAGAACTGAATTTAACAGTTTAAATTAGAGGAAATATGGGTAAAAACTTCTCTACTTACTTTTCCTCATAATTCTCTCCAGACCACACAAACTGTTACTGAGGTGATACACTGATCCACTTAATATTAAGCTTTATTTTCTGAAGGCAAACACAGTATTTTTGCCCTTTTCTAGAAACTCAAGAAATGGCTTCACTACCCCTGAATAAAACATGACTTCTGGAGAGGATACCCAACACTTCTGAAGTTACAAGTGGAGTAAGAGAGGAAATGAGTCATGAATGTAGTATGAAACAGAAGTGTTTCCCTACTTCTGTTCTTACCAGCTATCTTACTATGTGGAGAGAACATGCTCATTCTAATAGAAATTTCTACTGACTGCTGATTTCTTGGTCCAAAGAACCACCCCTTGACTCAAGTCAAAACGGAGGAGACAACAGTATACAGAAAAGAAGCAGAAAAGTTTTACATCTGTTAACTCTCAAGAAGACATCATCATGTGTCCTGTTGAAGGACAGAGAGATGCAGTGAGGTTTTCCAAATAATTGATGAAAAGGTTTTCACATCTTCCTGATCTACCTCCTCAGAATAAGTGAAAGAGCAGCAGGGTGTTTATACTCCATCTTCTTCAACTCTGACTAAATAATAGATCAAGAAGCAATCTGACTTTCAGACAAAAAACAGTACTGATCTCCATAAATTGGATTCCATAAAATGCAACCTGGCTTCAAGTGTGTGGAAGAACCTAATATTTGAAGAGTCTGAGAAGGTCGCCACCAACAAGCACATTTCCCACTAACTCCTCATGTGCAGCATGAACAATTTTCACTCTAATGCAGTACCTTAAAATTTCTCACACACTTTTTTTCTACTTTCAGTAATCAGTGGTCATCATACCCCTCACTGCTCCCCTCCCCTCAAAAAAAAAAAAAAAAAATCAAACTATTCACAGAAAGGGGGGTTAATTTCTTTAACACTTTGCCAACACTTTCAGTCAAAATTTTAATGATTTTCAACAATCTGCTAATGAGCCAATTTTAAATCTAAGCAAACTGATAACAAGCAATATGGGAAATATTTTTAAAATATTTTATGAGTCTGTTTTGGAACAGGAGATAAATTTATCTTGTGAATGTCAAATATCTGCATCAACATTTTCATAATAAAAGACAAAAAGACACTATCATAAAGGATTTGTAAGTTATATAAAAATCAGTCTGAAAGATCAAGTCTCAAAATTGTTTTTAACAAAAATTAGTTAGGAGTTTCACTCACACAATCCCAGGTTGGCCCAATCATAAGGCAGTACCTCCTGAGCTTTGATACCTATTCATCTTAAAATGTTCTTCCTCCACACTGATTTTACACAAAAAAACACACCAAATGCACATGATGTAAACATAAAACAAAATAAATTTTTTACCAAAAAAAAAAAAAAAAAAAAAAACACCACATCACCACATGCTCAGACGATGCAAAGACTTGTCGAGGAGTATATGGGAAGGAGTCGTCAAAGCTCTGCATTTGTCAGAAATAGGTACCATATTAGATGATATCCCCTCTCCTTGCACTTATACATCACTGGCCACCTTTAATTTTTAAAGGTCTTGCAGTTTCACCAAATGTGCCCTTGATGCTAACATTTACATTATACTAGTAATAGCTCTGCGGTCTCTTTGATGGATCAAATCTTGTCCCGCTGATCAGAATTGTCCTGTATTTCATAGGTTTATCTTAGATTTGTTCCACTAGGTCCAGTCTGTAAGAGCTCCTCTCACTCCATATCAATTCCCAGTGCCTGGTATTGCCTCCTGAGCCTCATAAAGGTTCTCCTCCTTCTAATCAAACCCCTAGAGGCACTTTAGCAGCTAACCTGGGTGATTACAGCCTTTGCTGTTGTAATTTACTAAATTATAAATGCTTTTTCTTAGTCATCAGTTTCAATTGTGTAAAGTTGCCCAACTGTAATGGAAGTTGCATGCAGAAATATTGCTGAAAATTTAATTTGCATGCAAATCTGCCCACTTGCCATCCTTTATTGTGAAGTGCTAATATAGTCACACAGTGCTGCACTCATGGATTACCATGATATTCAACAGGGCACTGCGACCACAACCACTCACATATACTATCTACATTGCCCCACAAAAATTCTTCCTTAGGTTTGTTGCTTACAGCTGTGGGCTTGTGCACGTGTCTGCTCACGAATACACACTGCTGACTACACGCTCTTGCCTTTGACACTGCATTCATTTAGTGCTCAATTCTTACAACAACCACAAGTGAAAATTTTATTAAATAATTTTAAGTTGATGTTCAAAAAGTAACCAAATACATTTTAAAATATTCCAGGCAGACTGTATATTCCAGATTTCATTGAAATTAAAGGTATAAACACTTGTGTGTGTTCTGGAGTACCTTTTTTTTTTTCCCTCCTTTAATTTTACTTAAAAAAAAAAAAAAAAAAAAAAAAAAAAAAAGTCTCACTCATTCAAGCACAAGCCACAACGGCAGGAAAACAGAATTAAGTTCCAGTAAGCCAGATACTGTTCTCATGTGCATCTCTGGAGTAACTCTGAATACGTGAAACAGTCCAGTAATAAGTGTTATAACTTAATTTGGTACCCTTATTGACATTCTTTTCAAAGCTTGTCACTGTGTTCAAACAATCAAAAATGTTTTTGGAAAATTTCATTACAACTATCGTAAAGTAATTTCAGCACAAGAGCAGATTGTACTTTTCTTTCTAGTGAGCTTGCATTAATTGAGATATTGAAATAAATTCCAGAGTGCCAGAAAAAGAGAAAAATTAGTAGATACTTCATCTTCCATGAAGACATGCAAAGGCAAGACACAGATTTCACAACTCAGAGGCTTATGGCTAATGAGATTTGCAAAACTAAAGGAACATATTGGAAGTATTTTTTTAATGCTTGTTTAATTGAATGCACAATGCTGAGAAAATCCTAAAACAAATTAAAGATTACAAATTCCACTCTGTTCTTCCATATTTAGCCTCCAACTATAGTTACAACGGAATTTTGGTCTGCAAAAACACAACAACTGATCAAAGGTTTTTTTAATGCAATGATGTCCAAAACCCTTATTTTTTTTTTTAAGCCCTCATTCAAAATAACATCATATAGTCACAGTGCATTGAAGTGTCACGCAGAAAGTCCACTTACTCAAGGGGGTCATTCCACATCCTCTCTGCTTTCAGAGGGGTCACTTCCACCATTGGAAGCAAGAGGAATATAGTCTACAGGTCTTCCATCTAATATAACACAGGGATAGAAATAGGGACATGCAGATTTACTACCGTTTATTTTGAAAACAGCATTACTTATAAACCTCATGGAATAAAGGTACAATAATTAACAAATGACACATGGCAGGGAGCAACTCACTGTTCAAGTGAAGCCTAGTTTTTAAGTCCCTCAGACTTTAATGTCCCATCAGCAGAGCGTGCTGACCAGGTCAAAGCCCCCAGTTAATCTATCTCAAGCGAGATAAACTTCATAAATTTGCAAGGTGATACTACTCCCACTAAACAACATGTGAGTTTTTCTTAGTAAATTACCTGCAGTACTTACAAGTGGAGCTTTGAGTTAATGTGCCTTGTCAACTCAAGTCCAGGAGCATGTGTTAACCTATGGGCTACTGTGCTGTGGAGGTAGATTGTACTATGTTTTTTTGTTGGCTTGTTTTGAAAAAAACAAACAAACAAACAAACACACAGCAAACATTAAAGGACCTTCAAGGAGAACAGCACTACAATACTTCCTTATTTAACAAGTCTTTACTTTCACTGCCTCTACAATCGACTGTTCTCAGAGGCCGTTGTCATTTTGTTTTTCACAGAAAGTCATCAAGCAACAAAACCAGAAGTGAAACACAAACTTATTTGTTAACAGCCATTAAAAGGCACAAAGTTTCCACCGAATTTCCTCTTCAGTAAGTTACATTTGAGGATTTCTTGCACCTAAAGCTCTTCCCCTGGAGCACCAGTGCTCACACAAGGCCTCTGCACACATTCCGCGCCATTCCAGCATGCTGCCACTTCCTAACGTGCTGCTAGCGGAACCCTCCGTGTACAGGAGTCTTCTCCAGTCCTTCCCCCGCACTACATGACTGTGCTCATGCATCTTTCCAGAGCAGGGCTCAAGAGGCATCTGCTGCTGTGACAGTCACACCTTGGATCCCAAGTTCAGGACAAGTAGACAGAAGCACCTCTGCATCCCTACCAGGGTCTGGGCATCTGGCAGCTTCTTGCATTTCCTTCCTGTACATTTTATCAGGGATTTTCTCTTCCTTCTTTTACTTTGCTTTTTCTATTTCCAACACGAGTGCCTAGCCCAGCATAACAGCATTATATAAGTTTTTTTACAGTGCCATGTTTTGCTTTACAGAGTGAGCATAAATGAGGAAACACTAAGTTAAACCCTGACAGCCAATGCTGGATGTATCAGCTTGGCCTATAAATAAGCACTGATCACCTCCATTTTATTGGACTCATTTTCCAGGCAAGCAAAGACCACAAGATTCCTCTGCAAATTTTCCCTTTACACTCTCCAGCAGTGCTGCTAGTGTCGGCCGCGACAGATTTATGGCCTATTCATTCATGGGAACAAAAACCCTGCCAGGGCTGGTCATGGAACACGCAGTAGCAGTTAGTTCAGAAGATAACAGCTGCAATACCTCACCTCCTTATTCAGCACTCTGCAGCAGCCACTACTTGGGAGATAATAAATGCTTCTTGTTTGTATTTCCTGAGTAATATCAGAGGAAAGGGTCCGCATTACAACAGTATGAAGTGGCACTGCAACGGAGAGGGATTAATCAGGGTTTTCATTGTATTTATTCCTTCTCCAGCTTTATGGTTTTATAACTGACATAAAAAAGTTACTCTGGACTGTTTTTATATACTGTCACTTGCAGGGATAGTCGACTATTTAAATATTGAATTTAGTGCCTGTTTAATTTAAAAGGTTGTTTTGAATTACTTTGAATACTGAGGACTTGCAATACATAGCACTTTAATACCAAGATATCTTCACCATTTGTCAAGATTAATCAATTATTTTCCTTTATACTTATGAAGTCAAAGAATATGGTTATAGATAAAGCAGCTGGACTTCTGATTATAAAACTACCAGAATGCTTTCAGTTTTTTGAAAGAGAAAGCTAAAATATTTAACAGTTTTCTAAAGACTCCTGACTTGCAGTAAGACATGGTATGAGGGGTTGCCAGAACGAGCTCCACACTGCTCCTCCTGGGAGCGGTGCTCGCAGCAGCGGCTTTGCAGGAGAAGCTCTTGCCTGAACGCTTTGAGTTACATGCTTAATTTAAGCAAGGCACTTTGGCCACACAAATGTGAATATTTAGCCTCTTCTCAAATGTGCCTGCTCTAACTTCGCTTCCTGCTACTTTGCAACAACCCCCTCGGAAAATATACTAAGTTATCACACTAAGCCCTAATTGCAAGCAGTTAAGGACTAAGACCTAGACTCATCTATATGCAACTAATGCATATTTTCATGGTCCCTTTGAAGGGACTACCGCATTGATATTAAAGATGAAATGAACTTTCAACAAGTTCTGATTTCCATCTCTTCTCCACTCTTTACCATGAGATGATATTGTCCTAATAAAGCCCTGAAGTGATCCTTAAGTATGCCATAATCAAGTTTTACTAATTATTTCATACATTTTCTGCTCAAGGCAGAACATATTCAGCTCTTCGGGAGATCAGAACTTCTAAATCTCAGAGAGAATTTTAGGATCCAAGTTCTTTGAAAAACACAGTGCCCAAAACAAGTATGTTTCTGTGCTTTCAGGAGAAAAATATGCATAGCAATCAGTAACAGACTGGTGCAGACCACATTTATCATTTTGAATCCCTTAAAAGCTTTTCTTTAAGTCACAAGGCTAAAACTCAGTTTTTATTATTTGCTCAGATGTGCCTACATGTGCATAAAGAAGTAGATCTCTCTCTGAAAGTAGAAAAACAAGAGAATTATCAAGAAAACATATACCCCCAAATAAATGAAACTATTCGATATCTTATTATGAATTCTTGTCTTCTAGAGCAGAATATATGAACTGTCTTACTAGATCAGACCAGAGATCTAGCCAGGCCAGAATCTTGTTTGCAGCACTGGAGATGCCAACTACAAGTGTTGAGGTAGCAAAAATGCTTAAACCACAGCAGCAATACAACCCACACACACACACACAAAAAAAAAAAAAAAAAAAAAAACACCTGCAAAACCTCAGCAAAGTCAAACACATGTTCTAACGTGCTCACTGCAACTTCCCGCTTTAACTCTGAATCTCCTTATTTCACACACTTGAAGTCCATGAAACAGATCTCAAGTCACTGCAACTACATTCTTTGCTAATCAATCAGGTTTTACTGTGTGGCCTCTGGCTCAGCTCATAATGCTGCAAAGAAGCCAGAGCAGCATTTCAAAAATTTGCCGGTTTAATAGTTGTTGCTAATTGAAAGTAGCCCCCTTATGTGGGGGGGAAACCACCACCCTCACACCACCACACACCCCAACAGAATCATGGTTCATGTGTTCCTACTGGATGCAGAGGAAAGGGAAGGAGAAACAATTTTGATTTTGGAAATGGAGGAAAAGTGCAAGAAACCAGCCACTCCAGAAAGTCATCCATATATCATTTTATCTTGGCACTATGATTTTTTTTTTTTAAATAAAATATATGATTGTTCAGTACTTACACAGAAGCTCATATGAAGCAGTCCTACTTTATCTGCTGAAAATTAGCCCTCTCTTGCTGTAAAAACTGATCTTTCCCCTCATAGAAATGTGTTCATTCTTATAATTGTTCCTTTCTTTCAAATTTCCTAATATAACAAATGCTGGAAGACATATGGTTCACCTGCTAAACAGTCCCTTTATAAGCTAAGGCTCCAATTCTTTGATGAGGAAATTGCCTGATTTAAGTAAATCAAGTCACCTTCACCCAAGTAATCACATTTGTTGCAGGCTTCTGTTGACCCCATCTCTACAGTAAAAACAAAAACACATCTACATTTTCAGCTTAAGATATTTTGGTTCAAATGATTTAGAAATAGATTGCAATGAAAACTAATTTCAGCCTTTCAAATATATTAAAGTTTTCTTTTGGCAGTGTTTACAGATACATAATTATTGGTTACTTACATTTAAATTGAAACATATTTTAGCAAAAAAGAAATACCTTGTGAGATAATCCTGAGTATGTTCCTATATTGAGAAAACATTGCTTTCAGGGAAAAATATTACAAAGCTAAGACTATTTCCTGTGAAATGAGGTTTTGGTGTGTTATGTATGTATTATCTTGCTCTGTTCTTCATAGAAGGAATTTTTTGGATGCAACTTCCCAAGGCATTATTTGGATCTCAACTTTTCCACATGAGATTGTTACAATTAACCAGTCTTGTTAAGTTTCAAGCAAGTTTGAAACAAAAAGCTTGCTTAATATTTCCTATACACAAGAATGAGTTTTGTAATCTTAAAGTTTAGATTTTTAAATGGAAGATTGCACAGGGTTAACTTGTCAAATATCAGTTTTTAACACTGCCTTTCCAGTCAAAATAAACATGCAGCACTCTTACTTATCATTTTGCTATGGATTTTCCAGTATGCAAACAACTTTTCTATGCAAATAAGATAAAAATAAAAAGTTGGGGGGGAAAAAAAGGAACTCGTTAGCAATGATAACTTTTCTGTATGGTTTTAGATCACTGACTAGAACACAGTCTAAGACAGAAGGTCACAGGAACTATTTGACTATCTAATGCAACAGATAAAGTTTCATCCAGTTAACTCCTATAACAAAACTACAACCCTGATAAAAACCTTCATCCTGGACTGTGGATCCCATTCTGAAAGCCTACACTGTTTTATTAAAACATCTATAGAACTTTGCTGAAATGGTAATTTTAATGATGATTTCTTTAAAAGGCCGATATGCATTTAGATGTAATAAACAGAATATGAGTTTAAGTGCTAATAACATTTTAAGTATTAACAATACAGTTTTAAGTACTAACAGCTCCTTGTTTTGAATTTCTCTGCCTTGAATTTATTCTCCCATGTTTCAAGTATAAGATGCAAAGGTGAGGTTTGACATGAGGTTTCCAGGCATGCACAGATGACGTTTCCAGGAATATACAAGCCAAGTGGGACTCAGTGCCCTGGACTTTTGTTCACTACGTGTACTATGAAAATGGATCACCATCCAACCTTTCCTCTCAAATAAGGTAAGTTTCTTCTAGCTTTAAGAAGTTTAAAATGCTTCAGACAGGCTCTTATTTGTTTTTTATTATTATTATTTTATAGATACATTAGCATTTTATTTTTCCAGTGCTTTGAGAAACTTGGCGAGATTTACAGATTATGTCATGTAAACTTAAAGAATGACATGGGACTTCCCACTTACTGGTATTGAACTAGACAGTATCATACAACCCTTCAAAAAGGTTTGGTTTAGAGTTTAATTCCTTCTTCACCTAAAAGGAGGAAGTCTCTTGTATACTTGTACTGGATAGTGTTCCTCCCCACTGAGGACATTTAGTAGAAGAAAAAGGAAGATTAAAAGAAAAAAGGTAACTCAGCAAAGCTCAGTGTTTTGCTTTAGTTTCATATCCTTTGTGCAGCATTCTCTCTATTATAATTCTCTTTCATCCATTTACAAGATTGACTTGTCCCAAGTTGCTCCACAGGAATATCAAAAAGATGAGTGCAAAAAAGCTTCCACAAACAGCAAACGTAGGGGTGGTAACAGAAGGTCACCTCAGTAGTCAGTCAAACCTAATAGCTTATCTCTGATATTTGCCTTACAAATGGATTAATGTTTTGAAATGTTAGTTCATTATGTATCATACTAGAAAAAACTATTCCTACATATTTTACTACCTCACTTTGAGGCATGCTCTGAAATCATTCCATTGAAATTTATGGTAAGAGATATTGCTATAGTCTCCTATTGGAAACATTTTATGGTTTGTTACTCCATTATTCCCCAAAGCCCTCAGCTAAAAATGTTAGATTACCAATAAAATAGTTGCCCTCCACCAGTTGAACTAGGGTTTATTTATCTCAGAAAGCAAACAAAAGGCTGGGACAAGCACACTAAGTACGGAGAACATTTGTTTCCTTTATCAGTTACCATCATGATCTCCACATGGGTATTGCTCCACCTTCACAAAAACACAAGTTCTCTCAATAATTACACAATATGCTCTGTAATCACCTCACTTCTCTGAAAAGATATCTTTCCCCAAGACTACACATGTCTAGTTTTGCTTCTGAAAAGGCAGTGACATGGGACAGTTCAGACTTTTTTTTAAAATACATTGATGACAGAATGACAACAGGTTGAAAATATCTAAACTACACTGCTAACAACTGGCTATCCCATGCAAATATATTTGCATACCAAAACACTTCCAAAAGTCAGCTCGAATATTTCGAACAAAAAGATGATTAAGATACATATATATCTATGTATGCATGAGCCAGCATGCACTCTCTAAGAACTTGGAGTATACCAAATCTCTTCATTCCTTGAAGTTGAGAAGACAGCCCTCAAAGCTCTAAGCATCTGCAACATTACATTTGCTTATTCTTCTGAATATCTTTACATAAAAATCTGACGGAAATCTTCCATTACATGACCTTGTATGGAAGAGAAAGAAACCTTCACTAAGACTTGCCTTTGCAGACTAATGACTTCAGCCCTTTAAGACCTTTCTTGCAACTGATACCTGCCAACCACAAGTAACCTGCTGTGCTTTGTGGCAGGGCTGCTCATGACCACCCTCCCTGTCAGCACAGTTGACCACTACAGTGTCATGACCGAGGTTAAACAAACTTCAAGTGTGTGACTTTTGGTGATGGTACCTAGAAGAGGGTACACAACAGCACAGAGGTGGAGGTGGGAAGAGCATGTGCTTCACCTGCTAGACAAACATGATGAGCTTCCTTCCTTCCTAACAGTCTCAACCAAAGGCAGCCTCAGGATGCATTATCAAAGGTATTTAAAACACAATACTATTTACAATGCTATCATCTTTGCTTTCTTTTGATACATTATCAGCATTTTTGTTCCTTTTAAAGGCCCTTAATGTTATTAGTTCATTTATCTGAAACTCTCCTCTCTGAGGTTCTTTTGCTACCCATCTCTGCTCTTTTTCCTCTTTTTCTTCCTCCCTTCTTACATGTCTTCCCTTTCACAATACATTATGTAAAGACGATGGTGAAACTCTCCTGCCCACCACAGGATGCTGTTACTGACAATTATAATTAGTCTGCTATCATGATCACTGAAGGAAAAAACATGCTACCACCCCACTATGGGTTGTTGCCTCTCCAATTGCTTAAACTACTGTTCTTGAGATCTTGTTAAAATTATATTTAATGACTTCTGTTTAGATTCGTTTATCATGAAACCTTATACACAAGTTATTCACCCATTTAGTTTGTCATCTCCTTTCTATCTTTTTTTTTTTTCTCCATTAACTGGCTGCTAACAAGAATTCTACCTGGTAACATATAACATATTTCTTTCTTAACACTAGTGTATCTTTTTATTACATAAAAAAATCACCTTTTTTTTTCTGGCTAAGTTATGACCGAAGGATAAAAGCTGCGTTTTCCCCAATTTACTCTTTCTCCTTTTCTTCTCCTTCTTCCCAGGACCTTAGCTGTCTTCTGATCAATATTAAAATTGAATAGAAGCACACATTTCCATGTACAATGTGTGATGTATGTTGATTTCTGTGTCAAAAAAGTCATGCACTTTTAAATATTTTCAATTTTGCTAGTCAGAATTAAGGCAAATACAGCTTCTCAAATATGTTTTTTCTAACTGTTGGGCACATAATTGAAGGAATTGTGCCTTGCTGCATTTAAGTTGCCCTATCCCCAGTCATTCTGCTATTGAAGCAGCAACTTGTCAGACAAGCTGGCAGCGTCTGGGGCCCCAAGCTGAGCCTCCTCAAAGCAGCTACCCCTGCACATTCCAGTCACTCTCAGATGGTGTTTTGGCACCGATGGGTACATTTCCCAACTACTGCATTCAAATCTCTCCTGCTCTCCTCTTTGCCGCTCAGCTTGGCCGAGTCTCACTCCTGCTATCTCTGTCACTCTACAAAGTTTACCTCCGTAGGAAGGGCATCAGTTTCAGTGTGCAAAAGCAAACAGCACAATATTATTCCTAAATAATTTCAATTGTGCCTTGTGGGGTCAAAAGCATATCTCAAATAAGTTATTTGCTCCAGACCATGGTATTCAGGGCGACTCACCCTTTTAAAATAGAAAAGTAGGACAAGGCGCATCAGGGTCTGGAGGAGCCAATCTAGTAACATAAACCTTAGGGTGAAACATCTATTTTTATTATAAAAGATATTTTCTGTCTGATCTACTCTTCTATCTTACCTTTTCTCAGACAAGATTTGAGTCAGAATACTTTTACACCGTGATTGAGAAAGATGACCACCAGCCTAATTCCACTTCTCTCGCAGCTATATTTTCTTTTTAATCTCTAACATCTTGTTGAGAACATGTTACATTTCATAGAGGAAATCCCAAGATAGCTTGTCTGTACCTAGTGATTTATAATAGAAACCATCCTTCCCAATTCTAATTGCTGCCACAGGAGGAGTATCTCTACAATACTGTTCTTACACACCTGTTAAGCTAATATGAAACAAATAAAATTAAGAAAATATTCATACTGTATTTCTAGTAACAACAGTCATTTCCAGTAGTAGTAATAACAATCCATCTGGATTATTTTACTTGGTTTCTGTGACAATAGATTAAAGATTCTTAAGTTAGTTGTAAGCATTTAACCTGGGCAACTACAAGTGGATTATTATTTAACTATCTATGTAGGAAAATATACAGTTATTTCAGATCTGCTCTGCTTGCTCCTTACTTTTTCCATATCTTAAACATACTTCATGTATTTACTCATTAGTACAATTTTTAAAACAGGAACAAATACAAAATTTCTAAGTGCTCTTAAACACAATTTCTAGCATTTTTGCTACATCTTACTCCACACAGTCATTGCTTGTGATTTGATAAACAGTAGTACCTGTTTATGTAACTTGTTATACTTCAGATAATAAAAAAATTATCATGTGGTAAAACAAACATAAGTAATTGTCTGTTTTCTTAATAAGTTAGGGCCCATTTTGTTCACACGGCTTCTGAACAGTTGGTAGCTACTAAACACAACATACCTATAGTCAGAAATGAGCTCCTGAGCACAAGAGCCTTCTGGGTTTATAGCTTCTCTTCTCCCTATATGCTATACTGACCTAGTGCTTTAAATAGATTATACCATATCCATATATGCCAAGCTGTGAGGTTTCTTCCAAAACAGTGAATAGAATAGTAATACCATAAAAAGAGCACACCTGTCCCAGGAAAGATGGGGTACTTAGCCCAGTGTTAAGTATTAAAAATCTTATATATATATATATATATTTTTATACACACAGAGAAGGTAGAATTTTCTAGCTCCGGGCAGGCAATCGCCCAGGGCTGCTCCTCACCAGGAGGGTCAGAACCCCCTTTGACGTTCACAAGGTAACACGAACGCTCCCGTATCTTTCAACCCCCGTAAGCAGTGTTTCTGAAGTACACAATATCACAGCCTAAACGTTCTCCTCTTCCTGAGGCTGCCACCACACAGGCCCCAAAGCTGCAGTATTCCTCTGTCTAGATGCTCAGCTGTGGATACCATCATAAGCTCATGGGAAAGGCAGGGCAAGGGCCACACTGACTCCTCACATGCCAAGATGAGGAAAATCAATTCCATTACCCAAGGGAAGAAATTACTGCTGGAGAAGGTCAGTCACCAGTGGACTATGTCCCATTATCATGTAGACTCAGAAGGAATCTTACAAGAATTAGGTAAGCTCAGAGAATGAGCTGGTAAGCTATAAATAACCTGGGGTAATGTAAAAGGCACATACAGAAGCTAGCCTTTAAACCAAGCAGGATTTGCTTATGCATACTTGGTCTGATAAAGAATTTATGATAAAGTCCTGTAGGCCCAACACTGAGGGACAATAATTTGCAGCTCAGATTGTTAATATACTGCACACACATACACCCACAACGCAGAGAAGATTCATGTCAAGTTGAGATTTCTGCAAATGGCAGGTGGGACAGCTCACAGGGACAAACAAGGGATAAACAACCACTCACAATGTGCCCAGGATCTGCCCTTCTTTACAAACAGGCCGAGTCAGTGAAAAGAAGCCTTCCAAACAGTAAGATGCTGATCCTTTCAGTCACCATGGATTTAAAGGACCACATTACAGCCTGCAGTAGTGAGGCAGGGTAAGGCAGGCATCCTCCTGGCAAGACACAGCCACTATGTCGCATGGAAGCCAAATACTCAACATGAATACCAACACGAGCGTGGTGGTAGACATCTAACAAAGCGTAACATGGACTCAGGGAAACCAATTACTTCTAAAATACATAAATAAGGAAAATAATTAAGAATACAATTTAAAAACCAGGATCAAAAGTGGACACAAAATATTCAAGTGAGACTGCAATTAACTGACAAACTGATAGAAACGTCCCTGTGAAATGCTCTGTACTTTCAAATTCAACTGCATTGTTTATTTTTGTTTTCTTAAAGCCCTGGTTACTTGATAATGTGATAAAAACAACCCACGAACACACACATTTCATAGTCACTTTTAAAAGTCACTCAATACGGATGCTAGAGAGAAAACAGGACTCCAAATTTATTTGAATGCACAAGAAAATAGAAAAGATATGAGTGCTTGGTAAAACTTAATATGCCAAATGAAGATTAGAACTCCAAGTAAAACAAGTCAGAAAAGAGCAGTTATTCTATATCAGATGATTACAAAACGTAGTAAAAACAAACAGGAAAGAAATACTCCAAAATAGTCCAAAAGAGAAGTGAAAACATAACCCCACCTTTAGCAAAAAAAAATTAGATTCATCACTAGCAGATACTAGTGGGGTTTTTGTTTGTTGTTGTTGAGTTTAAATAGGTCTACGCTATTGGTACTTTTTCCACCTAAGTCCACCCAAACAGAATGGCAACACTGGGCTGAAAGGGGAGACATGAGCAGCAGTGACATTAGGTGCTCCCCAAAACCCCACGTGCAGGGTTTGAGAAGGGGGAGCAACATGTGCAGGAAGGGTTGGCACAATTCAAAAATGGGACAACTTCCCCTAGAATATTTGTCTTGAATACACCAGGAGGAACACAAAGCCAGCAGGAGATGAAACTATGCTGGAAGATGGAGCAGGCTCAGTAGTAGGCAAAATCCATGTTTGATTAAAACTCCTACTTTGAGTTTCAGTATTTTTTGCAATTTAATTATGACAACACTCTCTGCGTGATGAATGCTTTCTGAACACTAATGAAGGACACACTGCTGCAAAAAAGCTTAAGAGTCTAAAGACTGACAAGTTGACGGAGTACAATAGCCCTGAAGCCTCCGTGTTATAGCTGGAAAGAATCACAACTTGAAAGACAAATGGAGCCTAAACAAACCCCACCCTCCCTCCCTTTGCGACACCTAATAATATTTAATCATGGTTCAAAGAGATGCTGAAACCAAGTCCCCCTTGCAAGAGGGAAAGGCAAGCTATAGATGTCAGCAAAATTTTTAAATACAAAAAGAAATGTATAAAATTAAGCCTAGACTCAGTAAACTCAGTTTCAGCAGATGAGCTTGCCATTACACTTAAGTATTAGAAATAAAAGAACTATGTGCCAGAATTACAGGCCAGATTTTCCAAAAGAGCCTCAATCTAACTTTTTAAAATGACAGCATTATTACATGTGTGAATGTTTTATGTAGACACATATTTATCCTTACACATATAAATATTATTTTTTCCTTTCATACCCATTATGAGATGGCAAACGTATAAATTCTGTCTCCTACAAACACAAATGGTATTTGTACAAGTTTGAAAGGAAATGAGGCTATCTTGAGACAAAGATAAAACATACTATTTATATAAACTTCTTAATAGAGTAGTCAACATTAAAAATTATACATTTGTTTAAACTATAAAACCATAAAAATCACATTTTTCTCTAATAGATATTTATAGCATTAAGGAAAAGGGATTTTAATGGCATGTAATCTGGACATTGTGTTATACAAAAAATACTGCCAAGTTCAGTCAAGACTGTGACATAAATATTGGTAACGCCGTAGCCTGTGGATTCCATGTTATTTTGCTTTTCCTATTTAATTTCTTAGTTACTGAATGTGTATAGTATGCCTTCTCTTGGGAAATTAACTATTTTTTCCCTAGCTGCAACCACCAAATGGGGTGCACAAGACACATCAAAGAAGAATTTGTGTATTATACAGCCAACATCTCTCTGCAACTCCACACTTTTTCTTCTATACATTACATTAAATCAGCGTCCCTGTAGTCCAGTGAGTGTCAGAGCACAACAGGAAAACACAATACCTGACACTAATAGAAGATTTTGCCAATAGCTATTCATATCCCATTATGATATTTGTGTTCCATTCCAGATGAAAGTAGAAATGAACCAAAGAGTTTACATTTTCTTCTGCACTCTAACCCTCGACCAGTTCGGTACCATACCTGCTATAGGTGATCAAAGAACAAAAGTAAAGGCTCAAAAGTCTGGTTCCAAAGCACAGCACATTTTTGACTATTCCAGCTTTCTTGTAAGGTCAACTGAGCTGAGCCCAAGACAAAAGGCAACGAAAGGCAACAAGAATGCCATGTTAACACCTACAAAATAAGACTCAACTGTACTGCAGGTCTTTGGGGTTTCTTTAATACTATCAGTCAAACCCAAAATTCACATCCATTTATTCCCCCTTTAAATGTTAAATATAGCATTAGTTTACTGTGAAAGAATATTACTACCTGGTATTTCACAAAACTTTTGTTTTTAGTTCTATAACTCTAATACCATGCTACTTTTTAAAAATTAATTCCCATATTCTATTTGTTTTCATCTTACTATATTTCTCTTTAGCATTACTTCAGTTAAAAACATCTGCTACATTTTTGTCAGAATTGTAGCAACTCAAAACTTTTAATTCAAATGATGAAATTTTAAATGCAAAGTTTAACACCAACTCTCGTGCAATTTCACAGAATTAGTTTACTCAGAATAAAGAATACATAGGCTTAGCTACAAAATAATCATTTGGATCTTCTGATGTGAAACAGAGATTATTCTTTAAATTCTCTTTAGATGTTTGGCCAGATTTTTAGGAGTTGAACTTAAAACTTATCCTTCTTGCAGTGTTTATTGACTGAGAAACAGTTTTTTGTTGAGCCCTACATCCAGCAAAAACAAATTGCTGGCAAGAGATACACACATATCATGTTGTGGCAGCTGGAACAATGTCAAAAACCACAGAGAATATCCTAAAAGGCAGTGTGTGGTCCCCATAGCAAGTCAAGATTAGGAGCTAAGTTGCTATTTTACCACTGTAAGATAGAAAAAACCCATTTTACCATTCTGTATCTTGCAACTCAGACCATGGTCAGGTACATTGTAAGAAATCTAGCCCAAACAGTATTGCAGAGGTACTACCTAGAGCAAAACAGACTGCACATATACTTTTTATCTGCTAAGGTTTGCTTAATGTTTCCTCATCATAGATTAAATGCAGTCAATTTCAGTGAGGAAGCCCAGCTGCACACTCAGAACTGCACTAAAACAACTATTCAGAAGCATGATATTAAAGAGCAATTTTTGTCTTTGACCTGAACTAGAACAGGTTGTGCCTTACATCAATAGACACTCTTCCAAATCGGCTGTACAGGCAGGAGAAGAAACAGAGTCCTGGCTCGCAATAGCCACTGAACAGAACACACATGGCATACAGGATAGCACTAACTACAGCAAATACATGCTTTTGAACATCAGAAAGTTAAAGTTGTGTAAAAACACATTGAAATGCATCACTGGAATGATTTTCCTCCAAGCCTGGAGGAGCAGGCCCCACGTCCTCTTTCCTTTCAAAGAGGGAGCACAACAATTTGTTTTTCTGCAATATATTCACATGAACAAAATACTTTATCTCACAGATTTTAGCCCAGTTCTGCCTATGTACTTTTAAAATAAATTAAGATGAAATAAATCCATTTTATTGTATTACTTTGTGTCACCTCTGTGAAATAATGCTCATCTTACTATATTGTAAGGGATGTTGACTCGCCTGAAAATGGTGCATGAAGTATAATCTTTGAGGATCGCACTGCTAGAAAAATAAATCTAAGCTTGTGTTTCAATCCCAGAATGGCACCACTTGATTGAAATGTCTCCACAACATCCATCCCAATACAGCTATGCTGTAGAGTTCATACAATTATTGATCACCAATGTAGCTGTAAAAAACAAGTAACTAGTAGCTTTTCTAAATATCTGTTCATTTCTTGCAAGCATAAAACATTCCTATGAAATGAATTACATGCAATCCTTCAACTTTGAGAAGTAGAGCAGCAGAAACACCATGACACAAAACACTGCAAGTCAAAACACAGATCACAAACAGGAATAATCAAAATAAAATTTAATATTTCTTAATTGCAGAAATACCTTCCCTTAAAGAATTCTCATTCATCACTTATCTTAAGACAAATAATTTTGAGGTATGGTTTCTTCTACAAAACAGTGGTATTTCCCCTCTTGTTTCTCTCCTGCATTATAAAATCCAAGGCAAACCTGAAGCAATTTTGCATCTACCCATTCATCCAAAAAACACACTGGCAAAACCTAAAAGATGAGACCTTCTAATACAGCTGACACAGAAGCTACTTGGATCATTGTCCAGGCTGACAAAGATGGTCAAGCACCATGCTGCTACTAATGTTATTTGATAGAGTGGTCTGTGAGCTAGGAAATATCAGAATAAATTCATCATTTCATTGCACCAATGAAAAGCACGGGAAGAGAACACAGAAAGTTGATGGGATCTCACTACTTTCAGCACAGCTCTAATACACAAATCAAAGTACCTCTTTTGGCTTATTAGATTGTCTGTGATGAGTTTATACTGATATTTCAAATTAAAATTGTTTAATGCATCTCTAAGTTTTATTGCTAGTCATTCATGGTGGCAGTTAAGCTTAGTTAAGGATGTTTGCAAAAGCAGGGCAGTGGAAGGATTAATGCACTGCTATCTACCCCTTAGTAAGGAATTGGTACCACAACCACATATTCAACGCTAAACCAAGAGAGACAGTAAGGACAAGCTGCAATCCTTTCACATGTTGCATAAGAAAAGTCGATGTGGTCCTAAGAAGACAAGGGAAAATAGAGTGAGGCATGCTAAGACAGCTAAACCTCCTGTTGTAATACCAAATGTGATCAGTTTAGAAGTTAAAGTCAACATCATCTAAAACTTACATTAACTGATACCATCTTCTATTTATCTTCTTTCTATCTCAGTAACAGCACTTTGGACAAATGCTCAAAATCTGTGTCAGGAAGAGCAAGAAACACCTGTTCAGATAAGGAAATGAATGAATATTTTAGAATATGAAGTGATGATAAAGACTGTTTCTCAGGCCTACTGGCACACTAATAATTTCAAAAAAAAAGGCAAAAAGAAACAAGATAACCCTTAGGGAAGGGGATAAGTGCATCTTTAACTGTTTACGTCCCAATAATCAAAGAATTTATCTAGCTTCTTCTGACACAAGCTGCATTTCCCCTTTCAGTTCTTCTGGACTCTAACATGAAGAAAAATAGTTTTATGAATCAAGAGATCAGCAAGCTTCCCCCAAAGACAGCATTCTACATCAGCTATTTGGGAAGACATCAGGAGAAGTCATTCTTTTCCAGCTGCTATGATCAATGCCATTTAGGTTTCTTTGCCGAATAAAGGGCACACATTCAATAGAGGCTTAAGTGGCCTTGACCAGCATATTAATCAAATACTACTTACACAAGAGATATACCAGACTCACTTGGCAAGCAGGAATATAGGAAACCTCATACGAAAAGGGAGAGGTTACAGTTAACACAACATCTACTTCTATTATGTCACCAGAGCAAAACACGAACACAATTAGAGCACCCAAATCAAATTCTATTATATCATTTACAAGCTTAAAATAGGATGAGAAGGACCACAGTTCTCAGTACTTTCATTCAAGATGAAGCACAGCATATGGATAGAATGTCAAAAGTTTAGGGAGAGCAACAATCATATACAGTTGTTACTGAATATGGTCCTAAAGTTGGTAAGGCATGAACCAACAGTATCCTCTACTTAGGAGTATTTCCTAAATCCAAGAATTACAGAGAAATTTTAATAAAAGTTGACTTCTGAGCAGTTGTTCTCCTTCTCCAGGTCTACAAGGAACAGAATAAAATCTCTAAATTGAGAATTGTCAGGACACTTAGTGCCACACAGATAAAAGCCACTTTATGGGGTGATGGGGGGGGCAAGGGGGGGGGGGGGGGAGGAGCAAGAGAGAGAAAGAGACACAGAGAGAAGGCATATAGGACAAACTGATATTTCTAAAGGGTTATCGCAGATATTTCTAAACAACTATCACAGTCAGAGATAAGCGGTTAAAGTTATTTTTCCTCTAAGAACTTTGCCCAGGTAACACTTCAAAAGCAGGTAGTACTTTGAATACTAAAGCCTCCATTTCCATTAAGGATACAAAATTCTTTACCTGTTTCCCCACATTCAAGAAAGGCAAGAGCCTACTTGCTTTACACACTTCCTATCACATTCAGGATCCAAGAGTAGAGATTTAGTACAAGCAATGTCTCTAATTCAGTTCTCAATTACGGCTGGCATAACACATGCTGACACGACAGCATAACTCACCAGTTTGGGTTGTTTTATTTTTCAGCTACCTTTGTTTACAGGTTTAGAAACTAACTGTTTTAATTTCAGCTACAGTTCAAGTTATACTGGCATTATACTGCATCCCAACTCTAACAAACACCATTTTGCCATTAACTTCAACAAGGCCATAATTTCAACCTTTTGTCCCCCAGCTTAACCAGACACAGAATTATCAGCCACAATAAGGAAGGTTATTTTTCAAAAGCACCTAATTAGCTAAAGACAAAAATCCATTCTGATTGTCAATGCCACATGTACTTACAAGTCTCTACAGCTAAGTCCCTAAGTCCCGTTACATGTCTCAAGATAACAGTTTAAAAGACAAAAACTGGGCACCTTTCAGGCTTCCAAGAACATTGTTTACCACACAATGTGCACTGAGACCAAAGTCCGTAAACTGTAGGCATTGAACTTGCTTCTTAACATTTATATGGCAAATTTGAACACTTCTGCTTGAGAACTACAGCGTGACCTCAGCGTAAATAAAAATGCTGTAGTTTCATCATCTAATGCTTGGAAAGTCTCGAAGATTTTTTAAATGTTTGGTTGCAAGGCATAAATGCAAGTTACCACAATCTCCTGAATTATTAACATTATTCAAAAAGAGAATATGCAGATATAAAAAAAGTTACTGCAGAAATGCATTTTCCTACAAAGGATTATAATCTAAGGTTGCAATCTAGGTTATTTTCATCACCTCTGTAGGAAAGACTGAATCTAGCCCTTCAGATCTCATCCTCACAGACTTTAATCACTATAATCCCATTGAAGTCAGGACTATTGACTCTTAGAGCACTATTTCTTCTCATCAGCTTCAGCAGGAGGAGCAGATCTTATTTCTTCTCTCTGCCCAGTCACCTCCCTTTACCTCACCAACATAATTTTTCACAACTCCGTATTTACAGTCTTCAAAAATAGTAATCAATTACCATGGTGCTTGTCTTTAACAGTAGAAAGCCACGGTATTGCACTCTCCTAAAAACCAAGGTAGCTCAGGCTCTCACTATTCGTTTGAGTGATGTGCTGTATGTAGGCCACAGCTTCCCAGCTAAGAGTCATGTAGAAGATACGGTCACTAAGAAGTGACATGAACAGAACTAATGGAAGAAAGTTACAATTACTTAGGCAAGATGGAGAAAAATATTCATGAGAAATACCCGTACTGAGCGAGTTTTAAAACAATATTTCAAATCTACATTGTATCAAGAAAAATTAAAGTGTTTATTGTGGGATAATGTATTTCTTAAGAGAGAATATTTTATTAATAATGGATGTTCAGATGGAATCAGATACAGTAGGTGGAAATAACACGGAATCATGTCTTGTCAAATGTGTGATTAATTTTGCACTACAAGTATTGATTTGACAGAACATTTTTTTTCTTACCTGTTCATAGTCATTTAAGCGTAATGGACTTTTTTATTATCCAAATGTTATTCCTTTGTTTAAGCCTTTGATTTAAAAGCACGCTGATGCATTTATAACTAGTTACCAATTCTCTGGATCTTTATATGTGCATTATGTTTTAAGTTTACTCCTCCTCTTTGCAAGTCTATTATTGTCAATTAGGCTTGCAAAGACATGCAAGTCTGACAGGCAAACTTTTATTAAAGTCAGCCAAATAAAGATATAATGATACAACATTGTTTTCTGATAAATGACTGCATTTAATAAACACTTGATTTTAAAAAACATGCTAATGCATATAATTACTTTTATTAATGCCATTAAAATACTATCCATTTTGATGTCACACATCACTTAACTATGACTTAAGTTTGAATAAACTGGTCAATTGAAGAAACAATAGCATTTAAGGATGAGGTATATCCTTCAGCCCACAAATAAACATTTTTTTCCAGAAGGACAACAGGACAGTGTAAAGTTCTAATTACATAAGCATCTGTATTACGTATTATTTTGTGCACTCACTGTGCCCTTCAGTCATTTAAAAAAAGACTTTTCACTCCCACACTCCTTAAATTAAAAGCAAAGCATTCTAAATAGGCCAGTTCTACTTTTACCATGGCTAAACAGTATCTTTTTCCACAAACCCATTAACTTCTTCAGTAAGATCATTTATGGAACATATTTGTTATTTAGTTTAGTAATAATGCTTCTAGATATCACCACTCAGATGTACAATTTTCTTCCACCTTTCAAAATAAACATTCATAGAATACCAAGTATTTTTAAAAGTGTTACAGAAGTGTCATGAGTTTATGAAGTGCCATAGGTAATCAGTAACCAGGTAATAACCAACTAACCAGGTAATAACTGCAGCTAATATGCATGTGAAATACAGGAAAGTAGATGGGAATTCTAGCTGTAAAGTATGGTCTTTCAAAGATACACATGCTCCAAATGAACATTTATTTCTGGCTAGAAAAATCTAGACAATGCTAGACTAGATAATGCAGACTAGATACTGCTTTGGATGCAAAACTGTAGTGATTTGTTTAAAAGACAAAAGTAGTAACTGACTTTAAAGGCTTGGTGCCCTTTTTTTAATCCTTGCTTTAAAATAAATAAATAAACCTTGCCCTGTTACTCCTCTAACAAAGCAAAAAAAAAATCTGCTCAATTTACAGCTCCAAAGCTGATCACACACATATACAAAAACGTAATGCTAGTAAAGCATCACCTTGATATACTCAGACTTCTAAAAAACAAAAACATTTTGCATCAGTGCCTTTTCCCAATATAACCAGAAGAAAAATTCCCTTTGTACACCTGCAATTATTTGAAATAAATAAGAGATAAGATACTTTAAATATTCAGGGGGCAGTTTCGGCAGTGTGCCAGTCACAAGATGGCTTTTTTTTTTTTTTTTTTTTTTTTTTTTTTTTTTTTGCAATTGTCATTATTGTATTGCAATTCTGGACCATTACCCAAAAATGAAATTCAGATACATGCAAAAGAAAGAGATAAGTGGAAAGTCTTAATATCAAATGCAACAGTGTTCTTCAGTTCTGTGAAGGAGGTATTTTTTGGCAACAGATCAGCACATGCTGCAGTAAACAGGAATTTCAGGCACGTACAGGTACAAAATTCCAAATGGTACATCTATATATTTTTCATTGATAGTAGCAAAGAAAGACACCTAAGCATTGTTAGAGCTGGCAAACATTTTATCTTTATCACAACCTAAGACTATAGCTATACTTTGATTTCTCTCCCTCAAATTTTGCTCAAGCTGTAAATAAAAATTTAAGTACTAGCATTTATATTAATAGGCTACAATATTATTTTTCAGTAGCTGAAATCTGTCCTGAAATTCTAGATTTAAACAAAACAGTTAAATACAGAGTGAGAGTGCATGGAGAGAGCAGAGTTTACCACTTTATTAAAATTGTGATTGTTCACATAAAGACTCAACCAGGTCACATATTAATAATTATCACTGACAATCTTTAACATCAGACTAAGCCCACAAGTGAAGCAATATTACATCTCTCTCTCTCATTTATCTTTACTGCTTATGGCCCCTCTGTGGTCAGCATGCTGTGAGCTTCGTGGACATTTAATTATGAACACATCATAAATGTGGCTGACAAGGCAGAAGCTGGGTTCAGATGCTCCTGGGATGAAGGAAACATCGTCAAAACCACTTAGACTTGCAGTACCTTCGTTCTGTTACGATAAACAGCATTCCGAGTTACCATATACATAGCGAATCCAGAGCTCCCTCCCTTTCTCATTACAGATTTTCATTTCATCCAGTGTTACAGCATGTCTTGGTGGAAATATGAGAACACGCTGCAGATGACCCTTTAAAAATAAAGTATTTACCTTTCACTAAAGTTACAATGGTGCAATCCCTGCGCCGCAAGGGTCACATGCTGAATTCTGCTCTCAGTGCTGCACAGCTCTTTGGGAAGCAGCACAACCAGCAGCTAACACCACTGCAGCCTCTGCGTGTGCACAAGGAAGGGCTCAGCAGCACTTCAGTTTTTGCTAGGAGTAGCAGTACATATTGCCCCTCTCCATGAATCCCTGGGTATCAGTAAGCTACAGACTAGTCATATCCTAACCCAGCCAGCCCAACATCTTTTACTACTTGGGGTGCATTTCCTTACATCTTAGTCAATATTTAAATAACATCCAGGAAATTGCTAAACCAAACAGTTCCCATGCATGAAACATCCTTTTTCTTTGAAAATGTATAGCATGCAAGACCAAAGCATCCAGGTTTGACAGACTCAGAGGAAGTGGGGAAATTCCAAATAAATCATTTAAGCTACTGTCCTTCCATCCTAGCAGACAACCAATTCAAGACCGGAATCAGGACAGCGCGCTTTCAGAATGTGAATTACAAAAATATTCCTATTCAAACTAGTTTAACACCCTCACAGAGGCTGCTTTCTTCTACTCTCTCCCCCAATTTTTTTTTTTTTTTTTTTTTTTTTTTGTCATTGCACATGGCAGAAAACACCCCATAACAAATAATGGAGAGTAGCTCAGGGGTACTTAAATTCTTGAAACATTATTGCTGTAAGAGCTCCAAAGCCTCATTTCTCACAAGCTTTACCAACATGAGCATTATTTTAATGAATTAGCCTATAATTTCTACATACTGTCAAGAATGACACGGACATTACCTATAAGGATTTTGTTGTTTGTTCGCTTTTAAGTGGAATAATGTTCATAATGCTAAAAATTCACATTTGAACAGAGTATAAGCCTAAAAGCTACCCCGCCACCGAAACACCTACGTAGGAATAAATGTGCATGCAAAGAACTAAGCAGTGTCATGTTTCAAAGCAACTGTCCTCTGTAGTGCTGAGGTACATATTTCTATACCTCCCCAACAGACTAGAAATAGAAAAGACAAAGCATATAATAAAGCCAAGCACAATGAAAGAGCTCTGAAGAGAGAGCTGAAAAGTAGCTATCATGTTGGCAGATAAATTCTACACACAATTATTCATTCCTAGCCTCTTGACATGTAGATTAATGAGTTTGATAACCCAGGCTTCTAAGAAGTAGATTCAACTCTGTTTCACTAGCTTTCTTCTCCTCTCCTAACTACAAACAACACTTCGGTCTATTGAGGGGAAAAAAAAGAAAATCGATACATTTGCACTGGTCATCAACATTTTTGCAATTGAAGTCCTATGTCAAAAATATGATCTCTGCTGTGGGACGCAGCTCTGCAATGGCCCTGTCGAGCATTCGCAAGGGCTCATGTGATCCCAGGAAGGAGGAGTTCTTATTTTGGCAGCCTGTGCTTCCTTGCCAAGTTCAAAGTCACAGAGTAGCCAAGGAAGAGGGAAGGGAGAGAGAAAAAAAAAAAAAAAAAAAAAAAAAACACAGCTATTCCTCTAGTTATAATGACCCCATACTCACTGCAATGTGTTGTGTATATAAAATTTTCTATTTCCTCCCTGAGGCCAAATGACCTTTTGTCGACACTTTGCTTAATGTTCACTGATCAAAGTGGATTTTAAAGCAAGTGCTGTATCAGATTCCAGCCATGACGACTTTACAAGGGGTTGTGTCTGCCTCAAACCACTACGCACAGCGATGCACTCTGAGCGCGCGGGGAAAAGAAGTTAATGATTTACAGACACATTCTTCGTTGGGGCAAGCTCTGCACAGTAGAAATGTTTCATTCTTGATCGGTGAGCAGCTCCGAGTACCTTTTTTTCACCCCAAATGTTATGAGTTCAAATTATCTTGAGTCATATGCAGCTGCTTAGGATTTACCAGGGGTTTGGAGAGGGGAGTTACTGTTTGCCTGCAGTGTTTCTCTCCCTTCCTTTGCATGTTACCCACAGTGTGAAAAGCAGCATTTCACTCTTAGGAAAAAAGAGAAATGTTATTCACCCTGCTGCAAAACCAAGATATTATTTAGATAATCAACAGTTTCAGAACTGTTTCTTGGTCTAAAAAAATCAGAGGGAACACTGGAAGCATCATACCAGGCTCACCCCAGTGGAAGATCCAGTTACCCCAGACTTAGAACCAGGTTCCCCCCATGCGCACACCACAGCCTTCAAGTGCAGGATACTCACCCAGGGGAAACGAATCTCCCCTTGGGTGTTTCTTTTTTTTTGTAAGGGGCTTTCTACTACAACCTCCTTCTGTTATTACCGTTTTGCTTTGCTTTCCTCATTTTTTTGGCATAGCTCTTTAGTAAACAGGTTAGAGTGAATGCCTTATTTTGTGCCAATTGCCATGCAATGCTTTTGACACCCAGTAACTTCAAAAATCCAGATGACTACAGGATTGTATTTGATATTATCTCTGCATTACATTTTTAATACCAAGTCGCTATTTCTGATTAGTGTTTCATTAGCCTCCTTCTGGTTCCTCTGATACATTTACATCCATTTGCTTAAAATTCAGCAGCCGCCCTGGTTTTCAGAAGAGCCTTAGCGTAGGACAGGGTACCCGACACTCGCAGGACACAAATGCCATGCTCCAGCAGTATCTTGCATTCTAGCTACAAGTTTTATGATTCTGTGGCATGACACATACACCCCCACACACATCCCCATTGTAAATCTATTGTATGAGAGGTTATTTAAAGATACAATGGGCAATTCCCTTTGTAATCAAATATATCTTCAGTTCAGTGTTGTCTTTAGAGAGGTCTCATTCCTCGATGCTCTTAAAACCAAAGTAAGAAGTTCTAGAGAGAAAGTGTTATTTAAAGGAAATAACAGAAGAAAGGATTTTTGGGAAAAAAAAATATCTTAGAAGTAGCTCATGCTGTAACTTCCATACAAAAAAAAAATCTCTGGCATATCCACACTAGCTTACACATTTAATATGTACTAAGCAATTGCCACATAGACTTACCCATCTTTTCCACTACAGCTACTTGTATCTGGAATATCTAATCTTCAGGCACTGGTACTTTTCTGCAAGTTAAGCACAGAGGAACTAAAAAGGCTAGATATCAAGCTGCTTATGAAGACAATCACCCACAACAAAGACAACCATTGACAAAAGCCTGTTTCTTTACATCCCTCTCCAGCACACCCCGAAGAAGAATCTTATGACTTGGCTCAATAATATAAATAAGCCTTCTGATTCAGTGTTGAGGGGAAAAAGCTTTATGCAGAAGCTTAACTTTGTAGAGATCTGCCTAGTCCCCCTCATTCACCACTCATACCAAACTGACACAGATTATAAGCATTACAAACCCATCTTCCATCACCATTCATGCTGGCCCCTTCTCCTCATGCAGCATCTCCACCTGCCCTCTACCAATGCTGCTGTGCAGCACACAGATATGATGACAGCAGTCATTGCATCAAGCAGTTATCCAACAGCACTAGGCAAGTCTGAAGCTGCTATAGAGGTAAGATTAGCTAGGCAGATAAATATATAAACAGCTTTAGTATTACTGGAGCATCCACAGCGTTTAAAAATTGCCAAATTAACACCAACAGCCTGTGTTAAACTGTGGCTCAAGTTACGTCTGTATCTATAGCCTTCAGACAGAACATGACGTGTACACAGCTTACAAAGTAAATCTTGCTTTACTAGTCTATAAGTTATTAGAAATCATTACACATTTCCACGAAGATTATAGAGAAAACAATGGCATTAGGAAAGATATACACAAGACTGCACTGGGAACAAAACCTCATTTTGTTATGGAAAGCCTTCACTGTTTTGTTGGAATTAACCAAAAGTTATTTCTGCTCAGATGCTGACGAAGATGTGAGAAATGTGTGGCACAGCTAAATGATGGCAAAAGGTGCATTTCAGATTCCCATTTTCTCACTGTTGTGGAGCACGACCCTTAAAGCAACTCATCAACAGGAGAAGCAAAAGAATCTTCTCTAGATACAAAGGGAAGCTGGCGCAAAGATCACAAAAACTCAGTGGTCAGGTTATGATATGCATTATCTTTTAATCTGGACAAAGAAGAAATATATTTAATCCCACATAAGTTTAGCTCTCTGTATAAGGAGCTGAGAGCTTGTGCTTTTAATTTAGCAACATCTGGGACTCAGAGCCCCTCTTGGGGCAGTAGCTATTTCATTGACAGACACTGGAAAATGAACAGAAGTTATTTTTCAGCCAAATTGATGTGTGGGTGCACATCTGAGCAGAGTTATCTCTAATTATCTGTCTTCTGATACAAGAGGAAAATATGCATTTTTTTAAAAAAAATCTTAGTTTTATATTCTTTAAATGTGAGCAAAAGTGAAGGCTGTCAGAGAGAGATGAGTCTGAAGCCCACTAAAAATATGTCCCAAAGTGGTTTGCCCATGTGAATTTCAAAACTTACATTTGTAGAAAGCAGGCACTTCTGCCACCTTTTTTTTTTTTCTTCTGTCTTCTCTCTCCTCCTTACAGGACTAGCAGGAGCCAAGAAGCATCAACATATTTTTAAACTACCTTTGCCACAGCCATTCAACTTTTGGGCATATATGCACCTTTCCTACAGCTCTGGGATAAAATGTAGTGTCCTGGATACATGCATACAGTAACGGATGGCACATGCCAATTAATGGAAAATATTGCTCAGTACTCAAACTGTAAGTTGGAGCTCTTGAATAGCCAAGTTTGTCACATCAGCACCTTGAGGTGGATAATGCAAATGGTTTAAGACATGCATCTCAGATTAAATCATTGTGCATAGACACTATAGCAGATGATTTTTGTAACAAAAATTTGTTCTATGGCTTTCACAAGAAATTCCACCTTTCAGTTTGGCAAGTACCAGGGAGTTCTAAGATAAGGATTTTTCCACTATAGAACCTGCAATGGTGTGCATGTTACGTCTGAATTCCCTATTGCCATGGAGCAAAGATCCTTGAGCTACCTCTAGAAAAGGGCACAGCAAATTAGCTCCTACAGAGCTCTGTGGTAGCTCACCTAGATTGCTTCTGGAACCTGAAGTCTCCATTATACTGCCAAATACAGTGGAGGAATATACTAAGATATAATGCTCTACATTATATAGCAGGCCAGTAGTCAAAGCAAAATCCTGATACGCCACCTCTCAGGAGGACCTTGGGATGAAAGGCATTAAAGCAGTATAACAAGTTTTCCTTTCATCCCTTATTTAAAAAGAATAATCCAAGACAAAGTTCTCTGCATAGAGCTTTACCCTAAGTAAAGGAGGTCCTCCATGGGAAGACACATCAGACTCGACAAAATAGGATGAATTCATGCTGTATATGACATCCCAGAAACCTGCTTGCATAAGAGCTGCCATGCAGGGACAAGGTTATTGTACATGGCTTTAAGAGCCTGTAACAAATTTTAAATAAAAGACACATCCAGACTTGAACCTCCAGCCTTTACTAGCTCAGACCACACAGTTGCCATGAAAGAGTTCAAGTACAGCCTTGAAAAACTGCGGCAGTACAGAAGCAATAACGTATTTTACTCCAAGTCTCAAGCCTGATGATTCAGGAGCCAACAGCACCTCCCTCGCCCTCCCCATCGCCGCACACCCCCTGCAACAGATTCGCAGGATTAATACGAGCCTGGCTGGAGGGTTTTACCAGTAACTGCTGCAAAACAAGTTCTCATTGGTTCATTGAGAAATTGGGATTCTGGGCAGTGTTTTATAAAAGGATAATGTATCTTTAAGCCTAGGTGCCCTTCAGGGAAATGTATTGGATAAATGTCTTCTGAAAAGCCTGTAAATATTCCATCGCCTCACTGTCATTACTACCATGAAATGATAATGAAGCATGAAAGAAATATAATTCCATATTCAGATGACAGCATTAGCCTTCATAAGCAAACTGAAATATTTATTAGTAAAATGTTCGGTATCTACGCCTGTAATCTAAAAAAAGGACAAAAATGTTTTATAATAAAAAAGAGATTGAATGCAGAGGTAAAATCTGGTTGGCTGATTTTATTGCTTATTATTAAATCCAGGCAAAACAATTATTTTTTTCTTTTCATTAGTAAGGCACCCAAATTAAAACTATGCCCTCAGGCTGTGAGGTTTACAGTAGTGATTAAAAACAAGAAATTGTGATGCATGGGGTTTTTGACAATGGCATAATCAAATTCATTCATATTGTTCAATCTTTCACTGACAAATATTTTTACAGTGAAATACACCAAACAAAGAAGCACATACAAGTACTATCAATACAAAGAAATTAGGGAGACTTGTTATTATTGCAGTAGTGAACAGATACAATGTTTCTATAATCTTGGATACAAACATTATAGTGTAGTTAATTAGGGTAATTATTGTCTAAATAGTGCTTAATTGTTTTATACTGAAAGGATTTCTGAAAGAAGCCTTTTGGATTTCTACCAGGCACATAGGCAAATACTTTGTAGTTCAAGTATTTAGATATCATTTCATAAGTTGGATTGCATTCCCTATAAGTCAGAAAATATATCCTGGAGCAGGCTGGGACAGAGATAAACACAAGCCACATGCCTTGACCTCTGTTTCACCTTATTGAAAAAGAGGCGTAAAATAGTCATTTAGTACACTAGCATCAGAGAGCATTCACACACTCTAAGCACATTCCTGGAAAAAAAGGTCTTTGAAGTGAATGAAAAATTAGAAATTCAAGTGACCACGATCAATTCTGAAACACTGCACAAAATTAATTACAGTTTTGCATCAGAAGCAAGAATGTAGATTTCAGACAGTCTGTGTCATTTATCTCCAGCTCTACAATATACAAGGCGATTAAAAAGCCAAATCTGTTCCCACCCCCCAAGTCTGAGGCCTATCAGAGGCTGTGAAGTACAAATGATTAACTCCAAATTATTCAAGGGATTGTACAGACGCTTCAACTTGAATGAAATTTGCGGCAAGTCACAGAAGCTACAGAGGGACAGATTTGCTGCTCTTTATCAAAATCTAGTCTGACTATCACTGACAGAATCCAGATAAATTGCATAGTAATCCGGCAGTGGTTGTGGAAAGCTTGCTCTGCAAAATCCAAATCTCTAATTTCTATCTGTTTTTAATTGCTTGGCTTAAATTTGCATTTTTATACAATTGGCTTAAAGGATTTATTTGGTTCTTTAGGCTACTCTAATAAAATTGGGTCCCATTCTGCATGGTATCTCAGAAACCGACTTACATTAAATAAGCATGCTGTATTACAAAAATATTTACTCCAACAGAAAAGGATTCCTTTCTGTGCTGGGCTCAGAATTAGCTAAATACGCATGTCGGAGGCTTATCTTCAACTCCCCGAAGACAACATACCTCCGGGTGAGCAGGAGGGCAGAACAAAGGAGAGGGAGGAAAAATAAATAAATAAAAAGCATTCGCTCGGCACAGAATAAGCAGGTAGAGACCTGTGTGGATCACAGGGCAGGTACACATTGAAGCACGAGCCCAAAGGCACCGCTCATGGAAGGCGCTGCTGCGGGAGAGCCTCGGGAAGCGGCTGCGCCGCCGCTCTCCGGAGCTGGAATGGGGCAGGAAAACGGGAACCTCGCGTCCTGCAAATCCCCGAGCTCCGGGTCATTAACGGGGTGCTCCCAACAACTGACCCTTGCACATGTTAGCAAGTTAACACCATGGCCTAGATTACAGTTTACCTTCCCTCAGCCATAAATATTGGAGAGCACCACTGTACAAGCAGCGCTTGGTTGGCTAATGCCCCTGAGCCACCATTCAGCTGAGATTTGGAAGCCACGTTAAAGTGTCAGTGTCTGAAAACTGGCAAAACCAAGCCAAAGCTGCTAAATTCTCCAAAGTATTTCATTCATTCACACTTTTTAATCTGCATTTATCCTGCAGCTGGCTACTGCAGTAGGTAAGGAAGCCTCATGTGTACACACATTCCAACTTTCTATCCAGCCTTTTCCAAAACACTTTTATTTAAGAGCTCCAAAAGGGTTGTCAAGGGTTACTCTAACCACCTTTGACTTAATTTGAAAATCCATAGTCAACAATACACCAACTTCAGTATGGTTTAAAATAATTCAATAGCAATAAGACCTTATATTCTTATAGATTCTTAGGTTCAAATAGCATTTCAAACACAACCTATTTTTACCTATATTTTCCTTCCAAGTCAGTAAAAACAAAACAGTACTAAAAAAAGCTCCTGTACCACAATCACAAGTATGATTTGACCCCAGCTACAAACACAATTTGACCCCATATGCTACACATGGTGCTTACAGTGAAAACCACCGCTGGAACTTGGTTGTGTTCCAGGCTGGAGGGCAGCTGCCTCTATTTGTCCAGGGGATAACACGGGCACTTTATACGTGCAAAGAAAACACGCCCTAGAAAGCAAATCAATCAACTGGGGAGAATTAAAAAAAACAGCTACTGGAGAAGTCACATTCAGATTAAATTCATCATGTAACTACCTATCATGCACATTGCAGTTCTAACTGCCACTGCTACACAGACAGATCCATAAAGGTGTTTGAGAATTCTCCAAACAGGATTCTCTGCTTGTCTGGATGGGGGGTAGTTCAACCAGCAGGCGAGCTACCCCTGCATGGAAGGAATCCTGCAGCAGTCCCTGGAAGCAGGGACACGGAGCGAGCAGGAACGGCACCTCCCGGGCTCTGTGCTCACAGCTGACTCAGAGCAACACAAATCCAACCACAACCATTCGAGCAGAGCACCTACAAAACCAATGGGCCCACGCCAAAAGATTCGGGGAAACCTTGTCTCCTTCTTAGAGAAGGACAGTAACTTTATTTTCTTCTAGCAGGCAATTCTGCTGCAGAAATACTTCACTGCAGACTCAGAAATGCTATTTTAAGGGGCTTATATCTTCCTCAGCAACTTTTTCTTAAAGATGGGGCATTATACTCGCATCTGGAGTACTGTGTCCAGTTCTGGGCTCCACAGTACAAGAGGGATGTGGAGCTGCTGGAGAGAGTCCAGCGCAGGGCTACAAGGATGATCAGGGGCCTGGAACATCTGCCCTATGAGGAGAGGCTGAGGGAGCTGGGCCTGTTCAGCCTGGAGAAGAGAAGGCTGAGAGGGGATCTAATCAGTGTATATAAGTACCTCAAGGGAGGGAGTGCAGAGGACGGTCATGGTCTCTTTTCAGTGGTGGCCACTGATAGGACTAGAGGAAATGGCCGGAAACTGAAACATCAAAAATTCCATAGGAACTTAAGGAAAAATTTCTTATCAGTGAGGGTGACAGAGCACTGGAACAGGCTGCCCAGAGAGGTTGTAGAGTCTCCTTCTCTGGAGATCTTCAAAACCCGCTTGGATGCAGTCCTGCGCCACGTGCTTTAGGTGTCCCTGCGTATGCAGGGGGGTTGGACTAGATGATCTCTAGAGGTCCCTTCCAACCCTAAGCATTCTATAGTTTCTGAAAAACCACCACAGGACACATAAGGGACCTAAAGCTACTTAACACAGTTTGAAAGAAAGCTGGGTCAAACATGTGAAACAAGTAAGTCTGAAAACCAAAAGAAATGCTGTGAGATGCTACTTAAATGGCAAATTTAGGAGGGCATAGCAGAAGTCAATGTCAAATGGACATAAACCAAAAGTTAATGTGATGTTCAAATGTACAGTCATTTCTTGTAATCAACAGAATAAAAAATAACCTGCCCATAACCTGTTCTAACCCAATTAAGTGTCATATGTGTTTTATCATAAACCCTCACACCTCTCATTCCTGTTACAATTTTTTTTTAAAAAAAAAGTGAGCTGTAAGAATACATCTGAATATGTTGTACAAGGTAAAGCAAGGGCTAACAGACTGTCTGCGACTGCCAACTGCTTATACTGCACATTTGTATCGCAACTCATCAGTGAATTACTCCATCCTTGATTCTTACATGCTTTAGCATCACACAATGCATACAACCACTTTGAGTTTTGGGGGAAAAAGAATAATAAAACTCAGAAATCATCCCAAGCTTCCTCAGATCTTCTGACAATTCTGGTATTTCTTTTTTGGTACTATTACCATGTTTTTGTAAGGTAATTTATATAAATTTTCTGTAACATTAGAGACAAAAAATCCATTTAACTGTTGAGTGCATCTTATACAAGTTCTACAGTGATATATAATATTCTAGCAACAAATTTCATATTCACCATTGGATGTTAGAATGAAGTGAGATTTCCAAGATTTTAGCAGAAGTCTTCATTATATATTTTTCTGTTCTCTTTCTGAAGTTTGGTATTTTATGTTACTTTAAGAATTAATATCTGATTTTATTTCCTAATGCTAGTGGTAGTTGAATTAAAGTATCCCTTGCTTCTCCTATTTCTCATCTTTGATTTCTTTGAATAACTATACTGTCAAATATTAGAGGGAAAAAAGATGTTTGGTGAAGCAGAATTCCCTGAAGCTGATGCCTGCCAACATGAGTCAGTATCCACTATACTCCATATGCTTTTGTCAGCTAAACAATGCTGTTATAATTTGTGCCAGTTTTATCATATTTAATTCAACTGTAGCATCCAGCTAGAATTTTTGTCTTATAGTAGATTAATTTTAAAATAAATACTTTTCTTCAGCTGTTGATTGGCTTCTTCTCATCACCGCATTCCAGAAGTGCTATGTATCAGTCTTCCAAGCAGGCAGCCCCAAAGCATCAACTGATGTTTCATTACATCATATCTTTAAATTCAGCAAAACCTGGTCTATAGTGAGTGTTACAGTGAGTGTTACAGCACTGCAGGCCCAAAGCTGCAGGGACACATCCTCGGCAGCCCGTGCTGCAGATCAGCATCGCTCTCATTTTGCCCCACCTGGCACAAGCTTCCATTAAAGGACATAAAAGCTACTGAGCAAGAAACACATAATAAGCCTATATTTGGATTAGCTAACCTCACACTGGTAACTCCACTGATTTCACTGGGATTATCCACAGAAATCTTTAAAATTCAAAAGTACGCCTTTTTATTTAAAATTTTAGATTAAAAAGTAGATTAAAAATTTAGAATTATCTCCACATACTGATTAGAAAACATTTCATGATGCTGTTAGCCAGCAATAGCAGAAATGGGGTAACAGTTGGGAGCGATCAAGTAGAGAAGGCCACAAGAAGCTCTAGATTACAGGACAAGAAAAAAGAAGAAACTCCACAAACACTAAGTTTATCTGCACTAACAACTTCTAACATTGCAATGACTGTTAATCCATGTAGTAATTCTAGTGAAGACAAGGCAATAAGGTTAACTGCAGCTTTTGATTTGTTCTTTAAGAGGATTTTGGGGCACACTGAAAATAAAGTGTCTATTCACAAATGGTTTGGCACTTCTACCAGCATTACTTTTTAGCAACTTTATTCCAGTTATGTCAAAACAGATATTCCAATTTTTAACATAAATTGACAGATAGTCAATTGAACTGTATTTTGTCTGTCATGTTCTGCAGCTTACTCAAACTACTAAGTACATTAGCACTTAAAAGGAGTGCAAGGTATATTAGACTGCAAAAATATCAAATTTATCCAGCTTTAAGTTTCCACAGGTTCATAAAGAATAATATATGCACCCAGTACAAAAATGAATAAATAAAATAAAAAAGGAAGAAGTGTCACGTCTGAAGGGCCGAGGGGGATGTGTCCACTTAGCTCTGCAACCATCATGCTATTCCAGGAAGCACCCAGGACTGCATCTCAGTGCCCAAATACAGACTGGAGGTATTTCCTCTGTTTTTCCCTTCTCCAACTTGAGTGACTGACTTGAATTCCTGTGAGCTTTTCCCCCTCTCACAGTAGCAGAGCCTGATGCCAGAGCACATAACTTTGCTACCATTATGTTTATTTGCAAGGACCTGAAGCCCCCCTAGTCCCAAGCTCCTCTTGTGGAGCGCAGAAACACTCTCCCAGTGCCTCTCAGCCAAGTCCCACATGATTCTTGGGCTTCCTTGTCCCTGGAGCTATCGTGTTTTCTCTGGTTTATTTTCTGTCATTGAATGCCAGGCACTCTCTCATAATCCTTCATAGAGCAACAGTTCATGAAATCATTACAAACTGCACCTCAAACCCCCAACTTCAGAAGGGATGGGTGGAAACAGGTCTGGCAGTGCACTGTAACTAAGTGCTTGAAGAAAACATATTTTAAAATGAGAGGTGGAGACAGTCAAAAGTAGTGCATTAAATGCATGCCATGATAAAGGATAGACAATATCATTTAATATTTTAGCACCCTTTCATGATGCTACTCTATTATTTATAAATGCAACTATAACATAGATGCTTTTCCTAACTGTTTTGTAAGCCTGTACTGTACTGTTCAATTCTATCTTATAATAATCCAGTCTGTAAATCACCAGTTCAATCCCAAGAAATTACATAAATATCCTGAAGAATACACTAGAAACAGTACAGAAACATTAAAAGGAAGAAAAAAATCAATTCACCGTCTAAAATTAAGCAAACAGTTGCAGAAAAAAAAGAAAAACCGCCGCTGAGGTTATAAAAAAGCACAACAGTAGAGAATTTGCCTCATATGTACAATTCAAACTCAGATTTCTTTTGAGCATGATTTAGCATCTGGCTTTGCTCAGAGAAACATTTCAGAAGGAATTCTTGGACTATTTCTCTGGAGATGCTCTCTGATTGCAGCCTCTCCAGGCTTTCGTTTGCACGACTGGGGCTTCAGAGGAGGTGACTTTCACACAAAAAAGTCCAGTTCATCTGCACCAAATGGGCAGTAATTTTAAAGCATACCTGGCTATTGAACACTTTGGCAACATCCCTCGCTTAGATAATCAGCCAGAGCTGTGGCATCCTCGTGTGAGATGCCTCCATTACATTGTAAGCTATTAAAGACATCTTTCATGTTGATTCCCTGCCACAAGGTTAGTGTCAAAGTGCATGTCTATGCAACACCACAAAGCGATGATACACACACCCAAAAGATTTATTTGGGTACAAAGCATTGCAGCTGAACCTCCCAAGAGTGATCAGCCAAACTGAGATAAACCCTCATCAAGAGTGGAGTCTTTGAAATAGCTTATGTCTCACCCAGCCTGAATCTCAGCTAACAGCCTTCCAGCATTACCTGTAACTTCACACTTCCTCGTGCAAGCTCTTCCAAGCCATCTTAATATGACAGTGTATTATAAATAAGTTCTAAATTAGATATAAGCAATTTAAGAAGCAAAATGCAAACAGTATCTCCCTCCTTACTAGGAAATATAAAAATATGTTAAGAGATCCTTGGGACTGTTCATATGAAAATCATTTTTATATCAGAACAAGTTATTTTGAAGAGCCATGCTTTACCGATATCACATTATCACACAACAACTTGGAGTTACTTAATATATCCTGCTGAAAAATAATGATTCACCAAGTGCTAAGCAATCAAATTTAGAACTTGGACTACCAGGAGGGTTTGGGGTATGTTTCTTTGCTGGTTTGGATCAAACTCACCCAAAGTTATAGGGAATCTGCCTTCACTGCAGGAACTTAAAAAGAATTTGAAGCCCCGTATTCTGTAATTGGAAACTTCCTGTGAGTTACAGGCACCTTATTTTAGAGCATAGGTGGCAAAACAACACAAACCACAAATGTGGCCCTAATTGGCAAGAAGGACAAATCTTCCTAGGAAGTGGAGATTAAAAGCATATGTCGCACAGAGTATCTGACACTTTCGGAAATTACTTATGCAGTGCACACTTCTGAATCCCATTTTTGTGCATCTCCATGGTGCAATTCAGAATATAGGAAAATGCTTTATAAAAATGAAAATGCAATTGTCTGACCAATAAAAGGTATTCCTGTATGTAATCCCTGTAATAGATTTTTAAACCCTTATCACTGCTGCAATATTATGTATTCATAGTTATTATCTTGTCCACTTCCAAATCCTGAAAGGTTAGATTGTTTAAAGATTTGTTAGCTGTGAACTACTTAAAAAAGCAAAGTATTAAACTAGGAGCTAATTGAAAAATAGCATTTTATCAGATTCTCCTTTGATATTATCTTATAATGATTATACTTAAGGTACTCACAATACTTCAATAAGTAGTGAAATTAAAAATATAACATCTTTGGGGCTTTGCAGAGAATGTGGCTGTTAACAATTTATACTGCTTTTTTTTTTTTTTAACCATTATTTTCTTATATTTCCCACAATGCCTCACATCAGAAGCAAACAGAAACTGAATGATTACCCCAAAGTGTGCTAGATGAACTGGAAAAAGTCTATTCAAACAAAGCTCATTAGTTTTGATACCTCCAGGGCTATGACAAATTAAACGGCTGGTGAATATGCTTGCAGACAAAAGGATGATGCAAAATCTAGGGCTTGTGCTAGGCATTGTGTCAATAAATTCTACTGAAAAAGGTAAAAATTACAATTGAAGCTAAAATGGAATCCCTTTAAGGAATATGTAGAAAATCCATCATCCTTTTTCTTAAATACATTTATGAATGATTAGGCTATAAATAATAAAGGGATTGCTTATTGGCTACTTTCAATGTACATTCTGATGGGTCAGTCTTGGCCTTGGCAAAATTTTACTTTAGAGCTAGCAAAAAGTGAACAGGAAATTTAGGCAGTTCTCTGAACTGACATATTAAACATTCAAGTGTACCACAACCATCTTACACTAGGAGCCTCTTTTGCAACACCCTCTGCTGAACTGACAACAGCCATTCCTTAGTGAAAAGGCATAAGTAATTTCACACCATTTGATCAGTTTAGCCCTGCTCCTCGTGAACAGCTGCCCAGACCACAGGCACCATCACAACCAGCAGCCTGGTCTGCTCAGGACAGACAAACAGACCAAATCCATTCCTGAAGGGATCCCAGCTTGTCATCACTGAGCTTGTCATACTGGAGACAGGGCATTTGCCTGGTCTTTGCATTGCTCCTGCGCACATGTTCGTGAATGACAGCATGAAAACTAAGACTCTTCAAAAGCAGTGGGGGCTTAATCTTGCTGTCTGTCAACTTCCATGGGTTTTAATGAGGACTGCAACTTTTTAAAATTATAATTAACTCCTAGTATTTGCTCTTTAATCACAAAAATGCTTTCTGCTATAAACCTTGTTACACTAATGCGCATGTTTGTTACTCCCAGGCGTGACTGCTGCGCTATTATATGGCTGGTGTGCCATGGAACTACCCAATCACTTAATTTTGCTCCTCACGTGACACATCAGACTGGCTCTTTTACAGCTGCACAGTGCTTGACCTACATATCAAAGCTTCGCAGGTTTGACATCACCAGGTCTGACCTATGATTGAAGCTGTATTTTTTTATGTGCATCAGTGCTAAAACTGTGACAGAATAAGAGCTGGAAGCTGGATTTGCCTTCTTTTCTGCGAGCAGAAACTCAAAAACACTTCTAACTAATCCAGGTGACCACTGAGGGTAGATTATAGTCTTTGAAATGCACCTCCACCTCTGATTTTACAATTTTATGAAGAACATGTCAAAAATTCCTTCTATATCAGAATAATCAAAAACAATAGTTGATCATACACACCAATTCTGTTCACTGTTCAATTCACTTAATGGGACTTTCTACTGCTAGACAAAGAAAATAAGGCTTGCAGACTATTGCTGTGTATTTTGTAAACACTAAGATTTCTGAATGAGTATATTCTTCAAAAAAAGTCATAATCTGTTCTTTAAAACTTATTTCTACTTAGAATTTAGATAAATCATATTTGTGATATCTCTTCAGATGTATTAAAATATTCTACTATATTTCCTCTTAACTCTTAGTTCTTATAAGAATGTATCTATATCTGCATGTTTGAGGCAAATTCTGCTACTTAAAATTGAGTTTTAAACCTCCTGCTTTCTCAGATAGCATATTTTTCAAAGGAAAGAATAATCCAGTTTATTATATACAATTCCTCGAGCCAAAAGTGAAACAAGAAGTTACAATTGTACTTTGGCATATATGAACAAAAATCACAAGTAGCAAGAACTATTACCTGGAGATGAAAATTCCAGAGAAAGAAATCCCTGAATCTTGGTCAGCTTCTCAATAAATTAAGTCAGACTCAGTATGTTCATTACCACGTTTCACTTTCAAAATGAAAAACAACCACCCACGAACACACAAGTTTTCCCTAGCTGGCACAGAAAGGGAGTAGTTTAAGAGGAAGGAATGACAGGCAAGGGAGGCTGGTGACTTCGTAGCTCACAAAGATACACACACCCATCACTTCAGTAATACCACCATATGGAAACATGACTTAACAGGATTGGGCTGGTGGACAATATTTACTAATGCGTCTAAAACTTGGACTCAAAATCTTGGGAAGGAATAGGCTTTGCCACAGTAAAAACTAGACAGCAGTAAAGGGTAGAACAGCAGGTTAGAGAGAAACCAAGCTCACTTAACCACAGAACAAGCAGGTGATCAATGCTTCTCCATTTGCAGGGCTTGTTGAGGGCTACTACACATGGCTGTCAATAGGACCAAAATCCAAATTCCTTAAGAATCAAGTAAAAAGGGTTTGGTAGGGCCAGCACTATTATTGCCCCATTCTGATACTGACCCTATTGTCAAGTTGTTCGCAAGTCCAGGCTCCTTTCACAATGCTGCTGCTCCCTCCAGCTTGTCCCACTCAGCACAATATCTTGTAGAGTGTTTTTGTGGATCTTGCCAAAGCGAGGATTTGCATAGGCAGTGCGCTAGATGAAGAGCCTCCCAAGGTAACATAGGAAGCAGTGTTTGTTATTGGGGAAAAATAGCACACTGAAATCCATTTACCCAGAAACATTCTTCAACTATCAGCAAAGCAATATATACACTAATCTCCATAGGTTAAGCCACCACCCCCAAAAAGGTATAATACTAAATAAAATGCTTACATGTGAGACAGAAAGAATCTATGTAACCATCTACATTCTCATCTCTAATGTTCAAAGTAGACAAACCTGCAGAATGCTGAAGCCTTGGAAGAAACAAATAAATCAAAACTGCTGTTTCTGTCTAGGAAAAAAAAAAAAAACTTACACTGCAAAACAAAGGAGAGGTTTAGATTTTAATTTCCTGTTCTGTAACACATTTGCAGTGTGCAGACAAACACATGTCACTCCATACTTGCACTGTCAACAACCTGCAATTTAAGAGTCAAGCTGGGTTGTTCTTCACTGTGCAGTCACCAGTATTAAAAGGTTTCCAGCACAAATTCAGGTTCCATCTTACCTATAAAACACCAGAATCTTCAAAACATGCCTTGTTCAACATGTGTGCAAATTCATTAACAGGTCTATGCTTGTACAATCCTACATTTCCAGTTCGTGAGCTTTTTCACCTCCTTTCTCACTGCCTTTTCCTCCAAGGGTAACAGGCATAAAGGGAACCAACCAAACATTTTTTGGCTAGAAAGAGTTACTTTTACCTTTCCAGTATGGTGGTAACTAAGTGCATCTGTTCTTTTTCATTTGCTCTTAAAAGTAAAAATATGGCTTACCTTCTCTACTCACAGTTTTAGTTCGTGTGCATTCAAAAACAATTGTTTCTAGCACATATTTATGATATCAAGGTCTGTGGCTATTCAAATATTTGTTCTATTGAGGATATTAAAGCAATTCACACTGTCCAAAAAAAAAAAAAAAAAAAAAAAAAAAAAAAACCTGCAAACAACCTTGAGTTGAGCCGAGCCTGTGATACACCTTGTCTTAGCTGACTCTTGGCCGCAGTAGATAAGTTACACTTCTGACTCTATAAACGATGTAAACAAACTCAGTTGTTAACCTTGACAACTTCCAGATCACAGAAGTCAGGAAGTTCAATGACCACAGCTCTTAATTCTGCCTTACCCAGCAAGCTGCACTGCAGTAGTTTCGACTCTTAAGAGATAAAAAGGATTGACCTACAGAGATTTAAACCTAGTTTTCTTTTTAGTTCAAATATATAGAATCACATTCTACCACAAAACTATTAAGAAACATAGTCTTAAGACTTCAGAATGCTGACAAAAATCTGCCTCACTAAATCTTTTTTTTGTTTTTTCCACATATTAGTGAGTTGAGCTACCATTTCCGTATCTGCTCTGCAATCCCTTTCTTATCGTGTTTCATTCTTCAAGACTCCATTGTCAGCCACTTCATTATCTTCATTATAATCACTGTCAAGAGTGGAAAGCATGAAAGGCTTCAACTAACATCTTCCTAAACCAAACCCTTTTGTGTTTCATACATCGCTACTGATCTCACATACCATATCTATGCTCAAGCAGTGAAATATCAAGAGCGCTATTGCTGCAAAATTTTGAGTATCATAAAGTCTCACTGTGCATATCATCCAGACTGTTATGATGTTACTTCTGTCTTTTGATATGGCAATCAACAAACATTTATATCCACATGTATAAGAGACATGAATAAAAGATGAAAGACAAATACAACTACACAGATATAAAAAGATCTGATACATATAAGCATTTAGGTTATAAAGTACTTTTGCCTGTATCATTCTGCCTAGTCCATCCAATCAAACACAAAATTCAGTTGGAGTGACTTCATCAATTTTCAAGACATATTTATCATCTGAACTAAATTAAAATAGGTCCCTTTTTTAATCTCAAGGTAATTTATGGCAATACTTCATGTTCCTAATCAAAAAGCACTCAAACTTTTGGGGAGCTAAGACTTTTACATTGTGAAGGTAACACTGCTGTCATAAGCAAAGTTACACAAGGACATTACAGTCAAATAGAGTTCCTTGTGCCTGCAGTCCCAGCCTTCCCTTTAGATTCACACTGTGCTGAGCAAGGAACCAAAGATGTTGCAGAGCATAACATGCACAGGGATATCAGTATCCAAATCCTCACACAATTCAGGACAAGAGTAAAATGGATATTGGAGAACAAGGCATTGGGATGGAACAAGAGCTCTTGCAGCAAGCACATGAACTGAGTTTATGGAACACCAGGCTGACTTCCTAGCAGCATGAGCTGCCCCCTCATTTCCAGTCTCTCCTGTTTACACTGAACTCCGAGTTGCTCAAGAGTCCATATTATTCACATTCAAGTGCGCACCAAAAATAACAGACCACAACTTGCTGTTGATGTATCTCAGTGCTTCTGGGATTAGGAATAGAAGCAAAGAGGACCAACCACATGCTAAAAATCCCTACCAGAAGGAACAAGAAAGTTAAATACAGAAATTAATTTGAGACTATAGTATTAACCATGTAATAATATTGCTCCTTGCAAGAGTGTTATATTGCAAAAGTTTCACAAAATATGTGTTTAAAATGATGTTATTCTTAATTAATATATTCTACAAGCCATATTCCATCAACAGTTAGCTCCTCCTATGGCAGGTAGGATTAGAACAGCATGGGGACAAAACACACATGTGGGGACAAAACACACACACACAGATGAGGTTTACCCCAAAACCCATCAAAGCTCTAAAAGCAGCCGAATTTATGAACCGCAGCAAGAAAAAAAGCAAGGCTGCATAGCTGGGGAAAAACAAGCAAACGAGGTAGAATTTGGAGATATCCACATTTAGACTCTTACGCCAGACACATCTGCCTTTAGACAGCTCTTGCATGATCTAAGTTGCCCAACAAAGATAAAATGGCATGAAAACTCCTCCTACAGGCACTGCAGCTGAAGTTCACCTTCACGTTGATGACACTTTTTGTCTTCTTTTTTCAAAGCCATATAAAGATAGTGTCATTTATTCTGATACTGCCAATTCAAAACAGGACTTGCTTGAGAATTGCAGAGAAAAGACCTGCCAGATAACACTGATATTGGTGAATCTTCACAGAAACTCTTCACATGAATAAAGATTTTTTTTTTTTTAATGGAGAGCATTTTTAAAAAATGGAGAACAAGGAAAGCTTGCTGAGAGACAGGAATAATCTCATATTTCTTAGATAAAAGGTAAGATTTTAGTTTTCACTCCTCAGCTACTTACCATAAGAAACTAGAAGCACCCCCAAGTGCAATAGCTCCTGGCCTCTAAATAACCACAACACTCAGGTGACAGCTGCATTTACCTGCTTGAAGTGATAATTATTAAGTACTGACATTCAAAGCACTATTCCTAATTAAGCTGTATTATTTTCTAGGTAAATGCTTTACAATATTGTGGCCTCTGTATCTTCTACCATACACTATTTCTTTTTCCTGCTACCCTTCCCTCCCTTTGTGTCTAGTTGCAGTTTCTGTCTTGAGGACGCAAACAGCAGAAAACAAACATTGGTTCAGAGAAGCTACTAGTCATCCAACTTATTCTTCAGAAGTAAGGAAAAGAAATCAAAAGACTGAAAATAAAATAGGAGGTATAATAAGAAGAAATAGAATAAAATACTAGTACTCAAATTCAGTTGGTCAAGCCTTTCTAATCTGGCAAAATATTGAAATAAAATGATTTTTTTTTCAAGCTACGTTTATAGCATACCAACTATTGGGATATTGGTCTATAAGCAAAGCCCTCACAAAGTGACACAGTACAAATAATGATGGGAACCAGACTTTAAATAACAAGGATCAGGAAATATGTAATAGAATAATTTTGGCATTCTTGGGAAAATTTCCGCAATACAATCAATATTTCACTTCACCCAAATTAAAGTTTCTGGATGAACTCCATCTGCAGAAAGTTAGCTTTATCTATTTCAGGTCAGCAGACACTTATTTTCATATCCTATTAACGTATACTTTTTAAACGTGAAGCCATTTTGTGTGCAAATATTATATAAAATACAATTCTTTGGTTCAATGATTTTGATGTTTATTCTCTTGTTTAAGTAGCCATGATTTACATTCTACCCATTCTTTTCTTTTTAATATATATTTACATACAAAAGAATAAGTACAATATTCCAAGATTGTTCCCAACTGTCAAGTGCAGCAACATTTAGGCATATTTGGCTTTGTTCTCCCACAAGCATAGTTTAAAAAGAAATATTCCAGAGAGACAAAATATAGTTAGATTTATATTGGTGAGCTACAAGACTTAATTTCTTCTTTAGACCTAGTACAGAAAGAAAAAACAACCATGCACCCATTTTTGATTTTTTAATCTTTTAGCTGTAATTCCTTTTCCAGGACACTGGAACAATTTTAGGGACATAAAAGGACTGTTTACTAGTAACAGCATTTTCTCTCTGCTTATTAAAAGCATTGTTAGCAACATCACTTCTGTACCTGGATAAGTATCCACTCTGGAAAATTTGCTTTCTCCCCAGAAGACCCTTTCAGGTGTCTTTTCTAACAGAGTACCCACAATCATTTAGGCTACTTGCATTGGTGCAAAAGGGAAAACTTCCTGATCCTAAAATGGAAAATTCACTAGTGAAGTTTAGGACATGCAGTACCTATCCATAATCTTTTAACCAACACAACACAGATGTATTTCTTCCACAATAATTCAGATTGCTACTTCTAATAATATATTCTTTTCAACCACATAAAGGTTATAATATATTTTAAATAATAAGGTACATTTTGCTCTGATATTTTCATTCATTTTTCCAACAGTTCTAGCTCTAAATTTTATAACATGGTAATCTCTTTCAAGTAAGAATAAATTTATACCAATCTAAGCTCAATCCACATTTGTCTCTGTAAATAACAATTTAGCTATTACATGTAAAATTCATAAATGGAGCTCTACTTAGCATCAGTTGTAGCAGTTTTAGCTGCAAGATACCTACCTACTTCCTAAATGTCACCATGAGAAAAAGAAGATATAACTGGAAGAGTTCAATGTGTTTAAGCAAGTGGTTAAATACACAATCCTACACTATTCATTAACTTTAAGTACGCAAATTTCCCCAAATATATCTTTAAGCACTTTACTAAATTGACCACCTTTACCTTTATTTTCAAGAAGTATCTGAAGAAAGTTTGGAAAATTTTACTGGACTCATGACAGTGCACATTTCCAGACCCAAGTGCCTAAAGTTAGTCTTTAAATCCCTAACTTAGCATCAAAATTAAGCTGTGGAATCTTCAGCTATTTAGGATATGTTCAAACTGTCTAGCTCAACTTCAGAGGAGCTTAAGTCTTAGTTAGGCTTACATTTAAAAGTCAAATTTAGGCCCTTACTCTCTGCCCATTAGGTTTTGAAACGCATTTACGTCAAGAAAGCTGAGGACTTAGCACATCACAGCAATTTAATAGGTAGTTGCCAGTGTAAGGCAGGTTACTTCACAGAGCACTCAGGTTTGCTACTCCTTGCTACTTTTCCTGTTCTTTCTTCCCGTTTTCTTTCTTCACACACATTTCTGCCAGGACAACAGGGTATAAAAGTAAAACACAGACACACAGCACACTCAACAAAACTCAAATAAGCACAAATAGGTGCACTAAGCACTCAGGCAATAAAGGGGTACCAATTCCCTGAAGATCTTAATATCAAGTTACCAGTACTTAACAGAAATGTTAAGTACTTAACAGAAACAGCTATCCATGGCTATTCAAAAGAGAGAATTCAAACTTCACTGATTGCTGTGACAGGTTAGTAGCAGTAGCAGAGGGGGAGTTTTCAGTAACCATTAAAAGGACATGTAATATAATGCTAAAATCCCCCTCCCTCTTTTAGCAACTGCAATAAAATTTGTTCCCTCCTCCCACTCCTGGCCATGTAAATACTGCCTCAGTAGCCTATTAACAGGCCAATTAGCTGGAGCAGCTCAAGCAGCAGTTGTGGCAATCTTTGTAATCGTCTGGGGATGGCACTTATTAACAATAACCAGAGGTTTGCCATTCCACAACACCACATAGCTCTAACCGATCTGTTCACTGAAGACCAGAACTAAGAATTCTGATCCAAATACAGATTTTACCTCACTTCTGGCCATCTTACCATGAACTACGCAAGTCTTAGTTAATCGGATTTGCAGAGTAGTCAAAGGAAAAAATCACCTCATCGGACTTTAGGCATTACAAGGGCATAGCTCAGATCATCTTATTTCTCTCCACTGACTTTCTGAAAAACTCGCTCAGCTATTAGGTACCTAAACTGTAATATACCCAAAGCTAAGTGAGATTAATAAATCTCCACTTAGAAGACTGACCCTAGTATGCTTTAAACCAGCATATGCACAAAAATAAAGTTACACTCAGATACTTCACTGTTACCACTGTATGTAGCCACTGTTACTAAAACAAAAGACAACAATCCTTATATTACTCCGTGTTTACAGCATCATCTGGCTCCATATTCTTATGCAATGGGAAAGCCAGCAGCCCTTCCAGATACCGCACACGTGTTAATTATTTTTACACGGCTTAGTTGCAATATCTGTCTGGTTTCCACTATGTACTGTGTGGTTTATCCAAAGACATACTGCATGCAGTCATTAAATGAAATGCCACAACTGCTAGTATCCTAACCTACAATATATGTGGAGAAGAAAACATGTTAAACTAAAGGGAAAAAAAAATATTCCAGGCTGTGAAGTGTAACAAAAAAGGCCCATGATGACAGTTTCATTGGAAAATAGCAAACTGAGACATATTAAAATTGGTTTATTGTCTCCCTAATGAGGCAATGTATGTAAAGCCCAAAATACTCTATAATCAAAGTTACCAGGTAGTGTAAGCTGTGGAGAAGAAAAAAAGCAGCAAGTCTATAGCTGATAATTAACAGCTTGCTTCATTGATGGCCACCCAGGAAAAAGGAGGGTAGTTTTACTTCAGTTTCTGTTACTCTACTGTATGGGGCTACCATTAATATCCAGTCTGAAGCCAGGCTCAGAGAACAAGCGCTACTTGATTTTTTCCAAAAACACTGTTTCAAGTTGTAGTCATAAAGGAATGCTTTTTGCACACTCATGTCATGTATTTAGGTGTATGAAATTAGAATGGCATGCATAATTGTAAAAAATCACCTCTTTCCCAACTTGGCCTCAAATCAGGAAGAAAATAAATTTTTAGAAATATTTCAGAAATAGAGTCTGTTTTCCCAGGCTAGGTATAATTCTTTCCAGTGCAAAGAAATCCTTAATTACTACTTATCATACCTTAGATAACAAAAAACTAGATATTTAGAATCCAACAACATGCTGAACAGGTTATATTGAAACCCATGAGAAAGGAATCTTAAGGCAACACTTTAGCTATTGTTTTCTAGTTCTCCGAAATACCAGAGGCCAATCCATCTTTTCCTGACCACATAAGGAAAAAAAACACATAGAAAATAAGGCTGTAAAAACTGCATGCTAAGAATGGCTTGTACAAGCAATTGCACTGCCTACAGAAGCAAAAATAGCCAGGATGCAACATTTACTAGTAAAATGGTTTCGCTGACAGAAATGACTTGCAGAGATGCTTTGCCTGGCACATTCTATTCCCCACAGAATGACAATCCAACATGATCACCAAGATGCCATAACCAAATCATCACTTTTTTTCAAGTTAACTATCAAGTTTTGACTTTTCCTCCCAAATAATATATGAACATACAAATTTAACCAAAATTTGATGAATTGGATAAGAATTGCTGCTCAAGTTTTCCTTGGCCAAACTCAAAGTATTTTCATATAAACAGAATTCTTCCTGTAAATTCCTAGCCCAAAATGAGTCATGTTTTTCACACTGTGAGGGTATTTATGCTTTGCCTTAAGACACCCTACTTTTAAACCAGATTTTCAGAATTAGCTGTATGCAAAACAAAATACTATGTATCCACTTGCCCACAGTATTTTTCTTAAATAATTTTAAGAAGCATCCTTATTTCTTCAGTCTTCAGGGCATGTGGCAGACAAGCAGGTTCCATACTTGCCGAAAGAAAAACTTCATGATGATTTTGCAAGGTTGATATTAAGCCATGAATAGTCATGTACACTAAATATACCAAAACCCACTAAATACAAGCTTTTATACCCTCTGATTGTACTCCAAGATATTTGCATAACATCCACAGATGATACCCAGTCTGTTAACAATGAGAAACAATAAAATTAATTCCAAAGTGAATGCTTATTACTGAGTCCTAGTTGTGTTAAATGAAGAAGTAATGGCATATCTCTACTTACAATTTGAAGACAATTAGCACAAGGTCTTCATTTGAAACTTATACAACTTTCAGCTTAGAAAAGCACAAACTATAAATAGAAATAAGCTGCATACACAAAAAACTACAAGCAGCTTTTAGTTTAAAAGTATTCTTAGCACATTCACCCAGGACTATGATAAGCTTTAACCAGCTTAACTAATCACAGAAATATGTATTACCTGTAAGATATAGTAATCATGTTTTGAATCTGGTCATCACATACCTGAACAAGTATCATCAGATCATCAGTCAAAAGTGTAAAATTTCTTAAGAATCATGGCTATTAGCCTAGTACCAAATGATACCACGGTTGGAAATGTTCTCATCATGGGTTTTTAGATATTGCCTTATTCTGAACCTCATCTAAAAAGAAACAGTATCTTGTGGATCTCATCTCTTCTCATTGCACCTTCACAAACCAGGCTTCCTTACGTTTATAATCCTGATTCATGCACATATCAGTTAGAACAAGTGTGTAGCTCTCAGAGCTTAATTCCATCTGCTTTGCCTGAGACCTCTTGAAGTGTAGACGAATTGCAATGAACAACACTGCCTTCCCAAAAAAATATTCCCCGTTTGCAACATATGTGGGATCTATGCATTTGGAGCAGCATATGGAAGACAATGTTTAAAAGGATGTATGTCCTGTATTAGAAGTATGCGTGTGATTGAGAAACCAAAGGGACTGAAAAAAAAAATACCATTGGATTACAACCTGTCTGCAATCAAAAATCCACAGTACAAAGTTTAGGATCCAGACACAGCTGAACACAATATTCTCTGTCAAGTAATTCCTCTAAAGGCTCCATCCAAAGTTCATTTATTTCAGTGGTACCATCTGCACAGCAAAACATGGCTGGAATACTATAAAAAAACCACTTGGTCATTGCCTTCCCTTTCCACACAACATGCAGAGCACTGGCTGATATCAGCGTCCCCAGTTTGGTACCAGGCTGCGCAAGGACCTGGGCAGGATTCCAGAGGGCCAAGCCTCAGCCCTACCCTTGGCTGGGTGCTCATACGGCCTGAACCACATCTAGCACTTCAGTGCTCTACACATCCTACAGTCCAGTATGGGTAAACACCACGTTTCTATAGCTACCCATGGGATCTTCACCTTTTTTCCCCTTCTGCAGATTAATTTAGCTTTTCAATCTTGTCCTCTTTCACAAGAGAGGATCTGTAACAAACAATGTGTTACCTTAAAAAAATCCTAAACAAAGTGGCTTTCCTAGCTGTTTTTCATGAACATACAATTTTGAAGTTATCACATAAGTAATACATCTGGCTGTACAATTTATCGAAGTACAGACAGGAATTCTCTAAAAAAGCTAAATTAGCTATTTCTCCTTATTTTATATATTTGATAAAGAACTTAAGTATTTTTTCCCTTGGATTTTCTATACAATGTGATAAGCAAGTTTTATCAATAAGCATCTTCTGAAGAAAACTCATAAAAGTTTTGCCAAAGACTCAGCCTGATATTATAAATTCATATCATTCACAAGCAGTAGGGAAAAAGCTGAAAAACTTAAAGAAGCACATCCCCAACAGTTATAAGCCTAAGTATGAAATTATTAAAAATACTCATAAAGAAGGTCTCTTACAAAACACGAATGATTTCATCTGACACATCAATTTTTCAAAGACTTAAATGTTAGAAACCAACCTCAGGGATAACAGCAAAAGCTTTCAATGTCTGAAATACAGCAGTTGGCTGCAATATTCTAATTTTGTTTGGGCTATATTTTAGCACCAAAAACTACATATATAATATTCTTAAATCTCACAAACTGCAAATGCCATTCATTCAACTTCATATTATTTTTTACGTAGCTTTTTTTTTTTTTTTTTTTTTTTTTTTGAAAACTAACAGAAAGATATTGCAAAGTAGGAAAAAGTCGAAACAGTTGCAGAAATAATTGCTGAACATAATTCATGTTATAAAATCCTACTTGTTTCAGTACTTTTCTTCGTAATGCACAGTCAGTACCATGTGGCAGTCTCGAAAATGTATTCTTCAGGAAACTAGCTTTTAGCCACTGTTCAAGCTCCAAAGATGCTTTCTTCCAGATGGCCTAATGATAATGGCATTTCACAGATCAGATGCAAAAGTTGGTTGTTTTGTTCTCACTTCAGTGAAGTGCCAGAACTGCCAGAGTCAGGTTAACCTCCAAGAAAACAGATGTAAAGCACATGGAATCAGGGGACTTGTCTAAACACTGACTTCTGCAAAATGCCATGTTCACCGCTGGGACTACTAAAGCTCATCCCGAGGTGTCACATATCTACAGCTTGTGCAGAAGTCAAGAGCTCTTAGGTTCAAGGCCAACTAGATGCATGCACACACACACTCAGATTAGTGTGAGCTAACTGGTAATCAATTACCAATTAGTAACCAATCATAAGATCAGCATCTTTCCAGAGGCCGAGCTTACACCCCATGAAGGGCAGTAATAGGAAGAGCAGCATCCTGAGGCTCCAAACAGCTCCCCGAATCCAAGCCCGGCTTGGAAGACCTGACGCTATGAGGGTATTTGGCTACAAAACCCCGGCCACCCATGGCCCTTGGGGGAGTCCACGCTGACCAAGGGCAGAGCACTCAAACAGCAGCTTCCAGTTCAGGGAATGTCACCTACCACACACATCCCGGATCAGACCTCAAACTACCCACGTAGTGAAATCACATAAAAAGTTTGGGAAAAATATTTCTCTAATGCAACAGATGCAGAGACAACAAAATAAGGACAGGATTTGGGCTACTCCAAATTTAGTAAATTAGTTTCTTCCAGTCTAAAGCATCATGCTCGGAATGTACAGCCTTATAATAACACAGGACGCATTACATTTTGATAGACATTTGTACAGATACAATTTGTATCTATTTAAAAAAAGAAATGAGAAAAAGACATTGAAAGCCTATCGACTTCATCAGAAGTAGGAGCAGTCTATCATATTAGCACTTCACTGAAAAAAATCTCACTGAATATATAATAGTATATATGTAATAGTACATACTATAATGTATTATACACAGAGAAACACTGTTTCCAATTTTAAGCAGGAGTACTACCTACAGCAAGCAGGACTACTTAACAGAAAGCCTAGTATATGTAAAACACTGAACTGAAAACTCATTTTCTAAGCAAAATGGAAAGACTTTCTATATCAGAAGGTTAAGAAAACACACACTCCAGTTCAAAGTTCTCACCATTTTCAAACAAGAAAGTCATTTTATGATTCTCATTCTATCAACCCACTATACTTACCATAAATAAAAGCATAATTAATCTTACCTGCCTTAAAACACAGTTATAGCTTAGTAAGTCAGAGATACCAAAATTATCAAGTGCCAGGTACAGGATTTAACAAACAGTGAGAATAAAATCCAACTACTAGATGCATCCAATTAGCAAAATAAAAATTGTTTAGTCTTTTTTGAATGCTGTCAGTACAGTATTACATGAGAATCATTCCCTCCCTTTCACACAATTAAAAAAAATGCAAACTTGTAGAAATATTAATTCTCTTCCCTATCAAACCTGAACAGTTTTGTACATAAGCAATTGTGAAAACCTGATGAAAACAATCCCGTCACTTGTTTCTTTACATTTACAGCATTAGGCACGCTCCAAATGCCTGGTACCAAGCCTGGTCTCACAGAAAGAAGTAGAATTTTATTTCTTCTGGAAGATACCTTATTCCCAAAAATTTCTCTATATTTGAGATGAAACAAAAACCCAGTGTACATAAGCAGGTTCTGAATATATCTGTGATGTATCGGTATTTTCCAACACAAAATGGTTAGAAAACAAATATCAGTGATTAAATTCTTGTATAATATTTGAAGCAGTAAAGTAATTGTTAGGAAAATGAAAACAAAAAGATTTTTTTTTTTTTAAAAAAGAGAAAAATCAATTTACAAGTACTTTGACCAAAGTCCCTCCTTTCTGGACTGAGTGCTCTAAAGCAGCCCGTATGCACAGCCTGCCAGCAGGAGCTCTTTTCCAAAGACAAAGCAGAAGCCTCTGCGTGAAGTTCAGTTCCCCCTCGCAGGGCATCGCAGCCATCACAACTTGTCTGGTTTTGCTCTCCCTCCTCTCAGAAATGTTACTTTAACTTCTCATCATAAAAAGAAATGATTCCAATGTTTATACTATGAGCTACATTTATCTTTAAGAGCAAGATGTTGAGTTTAGTTCTAATGATGAAAAAAGCTTTTAAAAAGGGTAAGTCATCACAACTCATTATGTACTATAAAGGCCACAATTTAAAGATTCTGTAATTCCAATGATGATCATTTTAAGGTAGATTTATAGCAGAAAATAGTTAGATCCTTTGACTTCAGTTATAATTTTCCATTTTGTAATTTAATACTCCTTTAGTTTATATTTGCACATTAAAAATATAGCATCTAAAAGTCCATCATTAAATACTTTTAATAAGTGCAATAAATAAGTTTTACAGTACGCATAAATCTAAAAACAAAACACAGCTTAAATTGTTAATCTTACACTTTTTCTCATTAATTGCAATACATAAACATATGTTTTATACAAAGATATTTGCTACAAAATAAGTATAATAAATACAGTTTACCACATGTATTAATCTTAATAGTTACAAGCTGTTAATCTTATATATTAGGTAATAATTCGCAATAAATAATTGTTTATTATCTTGATGTTTGCTTGTCTTGGGTTTTAGCAATATGCAATAAAGAAATGCAATTTTGAATAATTTGATTGTAAGACTGCTGGGAAAATACTGTAAGTTATAATTAGCTGAGGGAGGATTTTGTTCACTAGATGAACTATAGAGATATAGTTCAATAACAAAACCATGCATTATTGCTACTATAAATTATTTAAAAAGTTAACTTCAGTTTCAAGCAATAAGAGATTTTTAAAACTGAAATGCAAATAAAATTAGTAAAATATTTCAAATTTAGTTCCTTTTTTCTTCTAAGCTCATCAAACCTCTACAAAACCAAAAAATTCTAGCATTTTGTACAGCTAAACACATGATTGCAATCCACATACACATGCATACCTCTCTCCTACTTGCAGCATTTGTGTTTGGAAATATACGTCAAATATTTATTCTAGCATCAAACTATCTTCTGTCTAGTTCTAGTATAATATGTTGTATCATATTTATTGATCTTAATAGAAGTTGTTTCCTTTGTACATAAAAGGTAATAATTTGTCACAAAATTGTTCATTATCTTGATATTTTCTCCTTTTGAATTTTGGCAATGGGCATTAAAGAAATTCAATTTTGAATAATTTGATTGTAAGACTACAGAGGAAGGTGGTAAATTCTTAATTAGCTGAAGGAAGGTTCCATTCACCTCAGAAGCAGGCTGTAGCTTACCCTAGGAACTTTAAAAGTTCACTTTTAAGCAAATAAAAGTTATCTTTTCAAGTAGCCAACAGTTACACTTGAAGCATATTGTAAGTATCAGATAACAAAAGAACAGCCAGAAATGATAAATTTAATACAGGTAATGAAACCACAGGGAGTTTCTGTTGAGGGAAACAGGACTGACCTCAGATAGCACCTATTTAGGTAGTATTTGACCCTAATATGTCTTTTTTTTTTTTTAATGCAATGGTATCATTCTCTGTTTTAAATAAAGGGAAATTAATTCTCTGAATGAACATTTCTGAAACGAAGTAGCAAATAATTCAAAGTATGGCAAATTGCATGACAATTTGTGTGCACATCTGATGGACTCAAATCCTAATATTGATAAACACAGAAGCAGGATCAGCCTATAGGAAATGCACTCAAAGCCAGGGCAGTGCTCTGCTAACTCTGCTGCCCATCAGCAAACTCAGGAGGACTGCAACACCCTTTAGTCACCATCACGCCAAGGCAGAGTATTGTTTGCATTTTCTGTGCTCTACACGTAGCATTCAAACAGCAGGTATTCCTAACAAATACACAGAGCAATGGCCTCTCTAAAAGGGAAAGAGAAGAAATCCGAATTTACAGAACAATCTTAATTTTTGAATTTCATTCACCTCCGATTTCAATATAGTTTCACTCTATTGCCCTATTTGATTTCCCTGTAATCAGGTTCTGCTCCCAGTTTGCAAGCCACACGATAAATAAATCGTGTCGCAAATGCATGCATTACAATTGAAAAATAAAATGCATCAAAAGATCACAATAATTCATAATTTGCTTAACAGTGTTATTAAATGTATGCAAATGATATTTCTGAAAATATGTAGCCACATTTAAAGATATATGCATTTATGAATGTGATGATGGTATGCAAGCTTCAGAGAACATACTATATTCCTGCAGGTTTTGTACTGCCATATAAGCATATAACTAAGTTCTCAGGTGGGGTTTAAACCAAAAGCATCACTATGCTCACGGTATAGACAAGAAAACTCTCAATATATATCCATTTGAATTTGCTGACATAAAGGAGCATGAAAGAATTCTCAGCAATCACAATCTGAAGTATACATGTGAATATCTATACTTTATCTGTGAAATTTAAAAATATTTACCTTTCCAGAATTTTTTCCACACCCTAATGCAGTTTAACAGCTGTCACTGTTAGGATACTGTAAAGCAGTGGTGAAAGAAGAATATATCTGCAGTTAGATTTACACAAGCATACTGATATGTACAAATTAAAAAATCAAGTAATGCTAAACTGAAAAATAATGCTCCAAAAGTTATGGTCATATATTTCAACTTCTGTAACATTTATGATGAAAACCAAATCATACTGAAGAGAAAAAAACAAAAACAAAAAAAAACCCACACACCTCAAACTATAACCCAACTCCCACTTGCTTTATTTACATGAATATTCCCATCGAGTGTAATGGGACTATTTGAATTTGTAAAGCAGGGGAGGGAACCGGATGAACACGGTGACAGCGCTGTGGTAGGGAGGACTTCAGTGTCCCTTCACATAACACCTGAGAGATTTCCATTTGGATCTCCAAAAGTGAAATAAGACTATTTCAGGTACTTAAATGACTTTGCATCCAGCAAATAGCAGGAGAAATCAGAATCTTCAGTTTACAAAAAGAAAATATCTTTTTTTGGGGGAGGGTATCAGATGAAAGGCATTTGTTAAACAAAGAGCTACAGAAGTCTGCTATTCAAATGAAATCCAGGACTACAAAACACAGCCAGACAAGCATTATTAGAGGTTTCACAGCAGATGGAAAAGCTACTTTGTTGTAGCCTAAAGATGTAAAATGCAATACCAGTCCCTAAGTGGCACTGGTACAACTGTGGAAATCATACAGCCAGATGAAGCACATAAATTTCCCATATGAACAATTGTTTTCATTTTCCTCCCATGCCACTAGATATTATAAGTGGAAAGTAAAACACAAGTAAATATGTTCATTCCGCTGTTGTGATGGGTGATAAACGAGAGGCTGTTGAGGCCCGCGAAGGTCACGGCGGGCCGGGCGGCGGAGCTGCGCGTGCCTCCACTCCCACCAGCCGGCCACGCGCGGCATCGCCCGCCACAGGCCCGAGAGCACAGAGAGGAGGAACAGGCCCTCCTCACAGCGCGGCCCGAGAGCAACGGGCTCTAAACCTCCCTGTTAGACAAGGAAAATACCCCCCAAAAGGTGGCCACCAGCTCAGGTCATGTTCACAGGTACAAACTGCCATTATTCCTGACGCACATATCCTTAAAAAATAAAGTGAGAAGGACAGATTCAAAATTACAAGATGCTGAAACAGATCCAATTGCCCTGAAATTTCCCTCTGTTTCCTTACCTATTGTCACTGCTTCCCACCTTCCCAAAATTGGTGGTGTGGCAGCAAGAGCAGCCAGCTGATACCCAAAGCCAAACAACTGTCCTCCGCGAGCCTGAACATGAACTCAAGGTAAAACTCCTATGAGTAATTAGTGATTAACTCTGTATCATTTTAGTGTTATATTCAAGCAGCATAACAGAAGAGCCTTGACAAGTTATTTTAGCCAGATTTCACTCATTCTCAGATTTTCATTCATGTGACTATTTCTAATCTTGCATCAACATTATTAACCATAACAAATGAAGGGTGTAAAAATTCACAGTAGGTAGAATTAGTCAAACTCCTTATGTTTTGGACACAATTTCATATTTTGAATCTTGTGAATATCACAAAAGGAATACCATGCATTCATTTTACAGTAAGATTTTTTACCACTGTGAAACCCCATGAATAGAATTTTTTTTTGTGCTATCTGTTTTGTGCTGGGAACAGGCTGCCCAGAGAGGTTGTGGAGTCTCCTTCTCTGGAGATCTTCAAAACCCGCTTGGATGCCACCCTGTGCCACGTGCTTTAGGTGTCCCTGCGTATGCAGGGGGGTTGGACTAGATGATCTCTAGAGGTCCCTTCCAACCCTAAGCATTCTATGATTCTATGATTCTATGATCTATTAAAAGTATAACAAAAAAGGGGGGAAATGCTGCAATACATTTCAAAGAACATGAGGTGAGCAGAAATTGTAGAAATCTGAACAGGTATATTAGAATGCCTGGATGTCTTTCACATTATCCATCCCTCTATTTGCTTGCTTGATAAAATATCTTAAAAGATTCATTTGCAAAACAGGTGGAACTTTTTATTTAACACGATAACAGAAGGAGAAGGATTGAGATATACCTAAAGCATGTAAGATATAAGATATACAAGATATTATAGCTAGAACTTTCAAAAGTGCCTGAGAACAGAACATGTTTAAATCACTGAAATGCTTCAGTATTTTTCAGTTGCTTGTCACGCAATACACAACACTTCTGCTCCACCTGTATATCCCAGACTCAACACCTGCCCTACACAAGTATCTCTATTACATAGTGGGTGTGTGCATGGTCTTTTTGCTTAATTTATAGCAAAGGGCACAAGGGGAAAAAACAAAATAGAGCAATAATGCAGGAAGATTCTGTTATCTGCATGTTTTCTACCTACCTGCCAAGGAAGGAAACACTGGAAACATCAACATTTACTTACCATAGACCTCAGAAGCAGCAGTGGGGTGGGAGGAGAGGAGTGGAAGCAGCTCAGCAGCTTTGCAGCTCAGCAGCAGCCCACGGGGCCACACAACCATGAAGCTACAGCCTCAGAGATGTGAGCCCTTGGAGCAGAGCTTGCAGAGAGCAGGGCCTCTAGAGATTCCCAAAAAGGGGATGGGACAGCGCCAAGCATCTCTCTACCCTGTCAGGTGCCCTCACTGCCTTTTGTGCCTTTGACTACTCGCAAGGTGTGCATCCTCAACTAACAGCACCTGGATGTTCAACACCCATTTCTGCTCCTGATAAGAGTCCACATGCAGTTCCTTGGGGACAACAGATGAACCCACTCATGTTCACACCCAAGTTACTGAGACATCTTGCAATGAAGTAACTGCTCTTCAGTCAATAGCAGCAGCATCTAAGTCCACAAAGAGAAATTGTGAAGATGATGCTAGATATTTACAGGAAGTTGAACAACAACCAGAACATAGCTAGATACTACCACTACCATGGCATCATATTTTATGTAAATACACATATTTATTTGGGGAACTTATTGCATCACATCCTGCCACCTGTCACAGTTAGATAAAGGTGCAAACAGACCAGCAATGTATTTCTCAAAGACCTTTTCCATTTTCCAGTGGAGGTTGCCAGACCCTAAGCTACACACCACTGTTTCCCCTATAGCTATAGCCTAATCCACAGTGCACAGGCTACCTGTGGTATCTTAACTGATGGATTCATTTTATTCCATTCAAATACCATGCACTGTGCTGCATATTACTGGCTCCAGGGATCCTTTCTGAAATCACCTTCACTATCTCGTTTTCTCCTCCTGCTGACCTCCCTTCTTCACAGCTCCCACCTTCCCTCCTCTGCACCCACCGTTTCTTCCCCTGATGCCATCTCCTCATCTTCCAGCTCTTGTTCTCCAAGCCCTGCTGCTACCCCGCTCCTCTGCAGCTGCCCAACTTGGCAGGGCAGCACAGGGCTCGGCTCATGAGCTGCGACCTTATTTACCCAGGCTCCGTGCCATACCTCAGTGCCACTGCTGTGCGCCTGGGAGCTGGCCCCGCTACACAGTTTCTAGTTTCTGATGAGAAGCTCAGAAACAAACATTCTAAAAACAAAAGCTGAGAGGGTCCTTTAAGACATTTATTCTTTTCACAGACAGAATTTGAGCACCAATCTGTAATGCTGCAAAACATCTGAGGGTAGGTCAGTAGCTGCCAGCTCACAGAATCACAGGTATCAATGTTTTGTACCAAGCCTGTATTCCAGATGTCTCATCTTCATGTAATTTGGATTCCAAATTCCTGAACAGACACTGTAATTGCACAGGTGCTACCTGCAAGATTTCTACACACAGCAAACATCACACTTCCACTGCCCAGCAAAACCTTCAGGGAAGTCCCTAGATGCACAAAATTGCTTTCAAAGAAGGAGCAAATATAGTACTTTGAGAAACATTACGTGGACACAGAAGAAAATATTTTTTCAAGACCACATGATACCAAATAGAAGCAATGAATAAATTGATATTGCTATTTAAGCAACAGAATAAAAATCCATTTGTATTGGCAAACATGATATTGTCTATATATTTTATGTAACTTATTTTACCAACATAATTTACACTTCATTAATACTTCTTTAGTAACTCTTACCATTTTGATAATGTAAAAAAAATCACCACTACTATGAGCCAAAAAGAAACACTATATACAGGGCTAATATGATACAATGGAAAATTGCTAAACAATAAGATGGATCTCTAAGAAAATTTGATATAGATTTCCTGTAGTTTCCCTGCACTATTTTCAACCCTTCTCACAAGGGATACAGCAAAATGGCAATGAAAAGTGAATTTCCTGCTGTTACAGCTACTTTGGATGCTCATGCTTCTGTTCCTGTGGAGCCAGCTTGGATCAATTTCAAGAAAATAGCCTTTATCTACACTTTTGCACAGAAAACACATTTCTATTTTGAGGAGATGCAGTATTTGTCTGTGGTCAGGATTTTAATCTGCAGTGTTAAAACGGTACTGTAACTTGCATATAATTAAAATGCAGCATGCTATCAAAAAAGATTTACCATGCTATTGAAGCAAAATTTATTTTAGTTTTCTGGTTCCAAATAAAGTATGGAAGAATATGTAATTCAAAATTAATTTCGCTTATGAATTACAGGTTTTAATGCACACCTAGTACGGTTTTATCTACTGAGTAGAATCAGAAAGTTAACTGAAAATTAGTATTTCCACAATAATGAGAGGCTTACATTATCATTTGTAGATCATGCATGTGTTCCAAGATGATCAGTATGAAAGGCACTGTAGTCCATAATCCTAATCCAGCCAGCAGGTGTGACAGTATTTATTCAGTAGCATTACACTGAAGATAATGGCCTACTCTTGTCACAGAAAGAGAATGGAAAACAATGGTTTGTCCTGGGGTATAAACACTCAAACAAGATACTGCACAAGGAGAAAGGGTGCAAATTTACTTATTACTCTTTCATTGACAAGTTATTAACCAATGGGCTGTAAAACCCATCAGAGGATAAGGACACACGTACACCTTCACATCCTAGTTTATCTCATCACAGGTTTCTTTGGACTATCCTTAAAAACCAGAGGCTTCAAGGGTATGCAAGATCAGACTCCTACTGAAACTGAAAGAGCATCAAGCACAATTCCAATGAAGTCTAAATAAATCATCTAGGTTGCATTTTTTGTTCAGAGATGAAACACAGGTATTACCTCATTTTAATACTAACTTGTTCACTAAGCAAAGCATTTTATAAACTGTACACTGCAACTAGATGTATTCCATAATTAAACATATCAAAACATTTCTGACAGTTATAAGCATAAAGAAACAAGTTCTGAAAGAATCATAGCACCTGAATTTGAATACAGACCTTATAAGTAACTCTAGCAGACTTAAGTCTTTATAAATGGCTAAATCCTGCTTTTTTCACTCCCTAATTTCAGTGCAGATATTGATGCAAGGTGAAGAGAGTACAGTGAGACACTGGAACAAATAGACTAATTCCTAAAACAATAAACCAGCATTCCTTATGCACTGTACCTACACAAAGACACTAGCCAAGAGCATTGCTTCCAATGTGCACGCCAGCCTTCCGGAACAGCAAAGCAGCAAATAGCAAGACACTGTCGTGAACACACTGTGTTGGAGGACATAGCACTGGGAAGACCAGACACAGCAAAACAGTAAACTTCAGTTTGCTTCATACAGTTTCACAGCCTACAGATATTTTAAGAAAAAACAGTAAAAATGAATTACTTTGATTATCGTTAAAACTTACACATGTCTCCACATAAAGAGTTCAAACACGAAGTATAGTAGCTATAGTTTCCTTTCTATACACTCCATAAATTCATTTCTTCAATATACAATTCAAAAAAAAACCCAAATTGCTATTGCTATCATGATAAACATTGGAAAGTTCTGCTTGACCTTTTATTAACATTTTTCTATACCAATATGGTTCTTTTGCTACAAGCACCCTAAGGAATTATGAAAAATACTTTTTTCTGTAGTTTAGCCCATGTGCACTTAATAGGCTCACAAATATAATACCATTATAAAAAAGAAAAACTGCCAACACTGCTAAAAAAATTGTCATAACACTAAATTATTATATAAATATAAAAGGAGTATGTCTGTAAAATATTCACTCAATGAACATCCCAAGGTGATGATTTTGCTATGTTGTTTTTATTCCTGGGAGATCCATAACACATTTGGATATGCCACATGTCACCACATGAATCAGGCAGTTAATGCATGTGCTTTTTAGAAGCCGAGATGTCTTCCCAATAGAATGTGCTATAAAAAAAAATGTTGAGATTCTGCTGCTTTGTCTGATAGGCATAATTTAATGTCTTGCTTATAATGCTGCATCTTAAGGAAAAATGTGTACTGTCCTGTGTAGTTATTTACAATATAATACTAAATCTATGCAAATATATTTCCCTGAGCTTGGTACTAGATAACAAAGGTCAACAATGTTTGAAATATTTTGAAACATATTCCCAACATATTTCATATATAGCACTAATGTCCAATATAGGTACATATATCTTAATGTATTTTCCAATTTTTATATTCATTTTATCTTACTGTAGATTACTACAAAACACATGTGCAGATTTTTAAGACTATAGAAATTGGCCTATCTAGCTACAGCTTTTCCTTAAGAACGTTAATTAAATATTTGTTATTAGTGCATCAGTTAAGCTACTACACAGTATGACAGCACAGTTTAACAAAATCATCCCTACTCAATATTATTCAAAGACAGGCATTTAAGAAATTTTAAGAAGGTAAAAAGGCTTAAGATTCTTTCTTCCTGTGATTTATTCCATAATTTTCACCACTCGTTCTGGTTTTACAAACATTTGAACACAAGATCCCCCAAATACTGTTTTTCTAGCTAATTTGGACAAAGGATTTTTTTCATCTTTTCTAGTGACCATTTATACAAATTCTTGTCATTTGTACCTCTATGCCCACATAATGAGAAAGTATTTTTCTGCAAATGAAAATGATTAGCAAGTTGTGAAAACCTGCACATCTTTGAAAAGATGAAGAACAGTTTTAAAGGGAATATAATTTTTAAAATGCAGAATGTATACTAGGGATAGCATACATTCTTTGCAGAAGTTTAGATACCAATTTCACATTTAAGACTTACAAGTGAATATATAAAATATTCCTTTATACCTGCCTTCAATCACATTACCATTTTATAGAAACACTGAACAGATTTTAATATTCCTCAGTAGCGTTACAGAAAAACAGATCTGAAAGAACTATAGTTTTGGACACCAGAAGAACTGACTTTTATCTAGTCCAACGTTCTTTGCAGAATGCACCAAAGCATTTCATAAAGTGCTCTGAGATCAAATCTAACAGGCAGTTGGATAAAAACCCGAGTTAAAACTATCCCATATTACTGTGGGGTGCAAAGAGTAAAAAAAAAAAAAAAAAAAAAAAAAAAAAAAAAAAACACAAACACCCACACACCCCAACTGCTGCCAGTCATTCCTCCAGGAGAGGACGGAGTGACATCCTGTGAAGTGCACTGTGGAGTGAACAACATTACTCCAGGTCAGCATCCACTATCCAGTTTTACATGCACGAGCTGCCTTACGCACTGGGTATGCCTCCTGACTTGCAGGCCATCTCTCTTGCAGCATTAGAATAGAAAATGTAGTGCTTTACTCCACAAGTATTAAAGCCAAGATTTAGCAGACTATGACTACATTTAAACAGGGAGGATTGAAAAGTATTCTCAGAATGCTATTAGAATATTAGAATAGATGCACCTCTCCACCATATCCCAATTCCACCCCTGAAAAACAGTCCAGATGAAGGCCAGGATGCAAGGGAAACGTCATGACATAGACTTACAGGTCTGTTTAGATACAGCATTATTGACTAGCATTTACAATCGCCCAAGTGCAAATGGTGCCCGTAGATGATACTGTTCATTCCCTACTGCCAGGTTGTCTGCTGGCACTCGGGCAGCAAGGATTATCTGTCCCTTATCAATCATTCAAACTCTAAACCTCAAGCCACTAGGTCAGTCCTATGGTTAATTTGACCTTGTACCCCAACTCAAACAGTGGGCAGAAGCAAAGGCAGTAAAAGAACGGGGGCCAGCATGAGGTGCCCCCAACATCCTCCCTATCTAAAACGACTGTCAGGTGAGATTCCCAATATTTTTCATTTGCACATCTGGAGTCATAGTGCCGCTCTTTCCTCTTGAGGTATTGCTTTTCAACTCACTAAAGATTTTTAGACATGCAGTGTCATTCCTCCGATAATGTTTACTTTGTCTTTATACAGTGCTAGTTATTAGATCCAATGATTTAATTCTAACATGCTTTGGTCATCTTTGACAAGTACTACTCTTCCCAGTTCATGTAAAATTTTGCTCATCTTAAACATTCCTTTCATGGTAATAGCAAGAAACCGCAATAAAGTATATTAACAGAAGAAATCTCTCTTAACCTAGCACACACTACTACAAGAAAAGCAAGGCTACAGAGACAGCAATTAAGATGCAAATAATGCCTACCATTGCCAGACATTTATTATGACATTGCTTCTGGGGAAGGAAAGAAAAAAGAGGAAAAAATAGAAACATACACACTTTAAACTGTGCTCATGATATTTACCTGGAAGAATTAACCTATTTCCCCATGAATAAGATCTGTAAACAATAATGGAAAGGAGTTTCATAACATTATCAGTCATGTGCATCATCATCACAACCAAATTTCACAAGGCTTCTCTTAACAAGGGCCAGTACTTTACTGGAGGTCAGTGAGCAAGCTCTGCAAACCACATAATCTTTCCATCTCTTCTCATTCTTTAGCTAATTCTAATACAGCGTGGTAATTTTTATTTTTACACTTCACACATCTATTCCTAAACACACACATAAGACACGGAAGGAAAACTGGTGGTGTTTGATGCATTAAGATCAGCTTTCAGAAAAGGTGTTTCAGAAGGACTGCACAAAGCAGCTTCGAGATCCTTTTGGGGACAACTGCCTCCTTTCTCCTTTAATCTACCATTTTGATGTTTTTCACCTTTCTTCTCCTTTTAAAATAAATAGGAGGCACAAAATTTGCAAAAATTTCAGAGGTCCTATTAAATAAATATTCAAAGTTTTTATAGGGAGCCTAACCCTGTATCACCCCAACTGAAGGAGAGATAAGCAAGATTGTCATTAGATAAGAAAGCATCATTTTCAGACTTAACATAAAAAATATTTGGCAGGTTTATTCTTATAACAAATTAGTGAACAGTTAATCATGTAAATTTGTCAGTGAAGGTATAGTGACCAGAATCTATTGGTATATTTAATCTGTAAATCATTTTAATATCATACTTCAATAGTAAACTAATTTAGCCAACTAATCTTGTTTATTTCCTAAATATTGTTAGTCTCTATCAGTCAGATGAGCTTCCAGACACTTACATAACAAGCATTAAAAAGATACATTTAGCAGCTACAATTGTTAACATAACAAAGGCTATAGAATCCAGAGGTTATTGCATTCTCCCAAAAGTGCTTAAATAATAGCCTAAAATCTGAAGAATTACTTTAATACTTCAATAAAAATAACCCAATTCAAAACATTTTCAAGGAAACGGAGCTCCTTGCTCTAGGCTACCGAATAATGGCTGAAAGAAAGTATATAGCTTGTCACTTCTGATTAGAGAACTGTGCCTCTGTGCTTTGAATGAGAGGCATGTCTGGTAATAGGAAGTGCAGATATTAAATTTAATAAAATAATGTGGAATACGATATATATGAAACTTGACCAAGTATAGCACAAAATGTAACATACATTACCCTGCTCAGTCAACTACTGTGGCCTAGCATCTAATGACAGGCTTAATTTCTGTTTTCCAAGGAGAGCACTACAAAAATATAATTTTCAGATTATACAAATATTTTATCAGTCTATACAAAAAAGTAACCAAAATTGCCTTACATAGCTACATGAATACATAACAATAGCAAGAAATTGCTAGGCTACAAATTGTTTAGCCTTCGAGTCCTCAAAACACCACCTTCCGGGTGACACTAATAATTAGTTACAAAGACTGTTATAAAGACTGATGCTAATCTAGCACAGCATCATATTACGTAAGTGCCTCTTCATGGTTTTAGTTTCTTCTGTTGCTGTTCTGGTTTTTAAAGTGCAATCAGGATGCAGCATTTACATATTATATAGGAGGAAGGAAGTGCCTTGTCTCTGTGTCTCGATATGGCATTCCTGCACAGATGATGACAGCTTTGTCATTTAATACATTAACACTCAGCATTTATTTTTGCAATTAAACAATGAGCTACATACAGTATTTTATACTCCCTTTCTAACACAGGACTATATGCTACCTGCAATATGACACATAAGGGATTTTAAAACCATTCCAAGGGCTAATCCCAGTAAACTCAGAATTAAAGTTCTTGTTTCCATATTTCACTTTCAAAATATTTAGAACTTTGACAGATATGACATTATGTTTTCATTAAAACAGCTGATTTCAAAATGCTGCACTGTGCAAAAACACCATAAACAGTTTATGATGAACTGCCACACTCTTAATTAAAACAATAAATCCAGCACACAGTATTTGTGCAGCCTCTGGTTTGACCTTTGCCTCTTGCTATCCACTACCAAAGCTGCCGCCTCATTCTGTGCACCAGATGTAGAAGGTTTTAAACCATGATCTGAAAGGCAGTAAAGATAAAATAAGAGAAAATGTGCCATTACTCTTTGCAGTTATGATTAATTCAGTTCATATTTTACAATCTGGTTATGGAGTAAAACTGCAGACTTTACATCAAGTATTTGCCATTCAATATACCAAATGTATAAAAACTCCTGATACCTTAGAAAATGGCACACAGCTAATTCACAATCACCACATGAAGGGCAGAAGTAGGAATAATGAAAAAGAGGAGGGGGGGTAGTAATTAGCTATCCATCTAAAGTAATGAAGCTATCTCAAGCATTTGATGATCAGCCTTGGCACTAAATGAAACCGTTACAACAAAACAAACTAATGCTTCCCCTTATCCATTCTATCACTTGATTTTAGATTAAGGCATCCTTTAAATCTATCATGTCTGTTCTATGAGCAGAAACCAAAGGTTATTAATTGCTGTGTCCTGTAATGGTAGCAGATCCCTTGAGCGTTCCTGGAAGCAAAGTTGAACAAAGAACCAGCTCAAGACCTATGTTCAGGAAATGAGCAAAGATCATGGAGAAGCAGCCGGTCTAGGGAGAAAGCTCATGGACAAGATGAGCTGAGAAGCCCTCATTCCACAAATGCTTTTAGTCCTCAGCCCCCTAACCTGATATACACGCAGTCCACAGAATGCCACAGCCTGCTCCACAGGTTCATGCGCAACCCTAGTTGTTCTGTGCTTCAAAAAGGACTCAGCTTTGCAACTGGAGCTAAGATATGTCATGGCCGCTTGGAAGAGGAGACTTTTCTTTAGGGAGAAAGAGGGAAAACATTCCATGATCCCAAAGAAACAACCATGCAAAGATTCAAGTGCAAGCCTACATGTGCCCTAACAACTTAGTTTCCCATACCAAAAATAAAGGAAAAAATTCACCGCAACTCTATAGTGTGATAGGAAGAAAGTTATTTTGCCATTTATCTGGCTTAGCGTCAAAGCACAATCAGCACCAAACTCTCTTCTCCTCAAGCTTCATTCAGACACATGCCCTTCTGCAGCTGACAAGGCACCAGGCATTTGGGGAGAAAGGGGTATTTAAGCATTTGGTGATGTTTTGGATTTGTTTTTTTTTCCAGTCTCAGTTGAAAATTAAGAAAAATGGGAAATAATTACACAAACCACTTCCAAGTTTTGTTCTTTATACAGTATTGCATGCATTACTGCATAAGGAAAATTCAAAAATCAGGATGCATTACTACAAAGTGACTACCACTTTTCCACATCATTCACAGACAACATAGAAATGCAAAATTTTATTGACATCAGAGTCAATGAATGAGTTCTACAGGGACACAAGAGAGAAAAACCACATACCACCTACTTTCCATTTTCTTAGTAGTCAGAAAACCAGACACAAAAATACAACAACGATCCAGAAAAATTCACTGCATTAAAACTCTTCATCAGTACTGGTAACTTGTAACTTTATTGGCAAAAATAAATAAATAAGGAAACTTCTAGAGCAACAGAAAAAAAAAAAAAACAACACACACACACACACACAATTTCAGTTTCTTCCAGACAGTTTTTTAGAAGAAAAATGTTGGTAAGTGTATTTATTGGAGTTTCAATACTTCCACATATGCCAGGAGAGAAAACTATTAAAAAGCTCACAGTAATATCTTTTTTAACTAAAAATGGATTAAATGGGTTTTAGTGGCATTATCCGAAGGCCTACAAGAGTGGTAAAAAAATTAATAAACACAAACACGACACCACACAGCAAGTGGAAAGCCTAACTCTTCCAATAGCTTTCCTTAAATCTAGGGAGTTTCTTGGTTTTCACTCCCAATTTCTAAAAAGATTGTGATGAAAGTACCATTCTTACATTTTCATTAGATAATTTCTGTGAAGCACAAAATAATCTCACTGAAAAAAGTACATGATGGAATAAGTTTAACAGAAACAATTCTCCCCCTTGTTTTCTCCCCCCTCAAGTCATGCCTAGGTCATACTTCTTTAAAGTAGAAATGAAAGGGGGAACTACTTGCACACTTCTAGGAAAATATTGCCTGCAAAATTTAAGTATTAATTTTCTTCTAAGTGCTGCAAATGCCTCTTGTTTGTTCACTGATTTTCATGACCTTATGCTATGCTTTAATCCTGCAATGCTAGCTGAAAATCCCAGATTCTTGCTGGTTGATTGCTATAGATACACATATGGCCTGAATACTGCAAATCTGAAATTTAGTTTGAAAATGCTTGATTGCCAAGACAAAACACACAACAGTTTAAGCATAGTGGAACAAAACGTTTGCATTTTTCACAAAATATTATTCTTAGTAGAGCCAGTCATAAGAGTTTTGACACTTCCTTGAATGTTCAGAACTTAAAGCAAATAATTACATTAAGTTTTTAAACTCCTTCAGTATAAAACAAAGCTAAAATATATATATAAACTGTATCCTAACAAACGTTAAATGTATAAAGAAAGCAAAAAATATAGTATTTTCTGCACTATGAAATCTTTATTTTTATGCTAGTCTCCTGGTAATTGAAAGGCTAGACCTACCCTATCAAAACATTTGGAGGTGACCCACTTCTCAGGCATCCACCTTTCATAGAACCTTCAAAGACGAGCAAAAGTCTGTTAATTCATCCTTTAAATATTACTTCTGTCCTTTCTAATTCTCTGCACATAAAACAGCCTGTACATCACACATACAGTCACATAACCTATGCACACACCTTCTATCCATACACTGTATTGAAAAGGACCATTTCCTCTACACAAGTAGGAAAATGGGAACCCAGAGGATTCACTGGGATAGTAACCACTTCAACTGCTGCCCTGCTTTGGAGAGCCCCCTTGCAAGTATTTTCTCTCCTGAGGTTTGTGGCTGCAGAGCCAGGTGCATTCACTCACTATAACAAGGTTCTGCAGGAAATGGTAGATTCTGTCTTGGTATCATACACACTAAATACCTCAGGGTTTTTCTATTCCTCTAGGTAACTAACCAATCTTGAATGCTTTAATAATACAAAAATTATCCCTATTTGGGTGCCAGCAATCACTTAAGTATAGTTACCTTCTAATATATCCCTGTCCAAAGCAGAAATCTTGGCCTTGACCAGAGCAAGCATACCCACCAAATTAAAAAATTCTAATAAATACATTGAAGTACATCCAACTCATGACTTGGACACACAGAAAAAGAACACCACCAAAACTCAAAGCAAAGAAGTGGCACCTGTCCTTAACTACCTATTGCAAAAGAAACATTCAAACTTCCAAAAAATAGGTGCAAGACCACTTTGAAAGTTAGCCCCAAAAGATAGTTTATTCTAATCTACTTCTCTGAAACATTTAAAACATTGTAGTTGAAACACTCCAAGACTTCAGTAACTTTACCTACTTTCATGAGTTAAAACTTCGAAGTTTAACAAGATTTAGAAACACTGAAAAAACATGGATTTTTTAATTGGAAAAGTTGGGCAAATAAAAATTATGGTGTTGGGTGAGCTACTAAAATAATAGTTGCATGCCTAAAAGAAAACACTACTCCACAGAGAACATTGCATAGGGAGTAGAATTTAAATAAGCTCTAAACAGGAGTTTTACCTAAAAATCCCTTCCATTCCATTTCCTACCAGGCTCTGGTAGATCCACTGCTGAAGCACCATTTCCAACTCCACACACTACAGATACTGGCATGAGCACCCTCACAGGAACTGGTTTTGCATTGCTAATTACAGCCATGGAGGTCTGATTCTAAAGGAATACCAACTACATAACCCAAACTAAAGGTGATCCATCAGCATATGCAGCATATGCAGCATACGTATACAGACTAACAGAGGAAACTGTAAGAGCAGGCAGCAAATCCCTCCTTTTCAGCCACTGAACAGCTGCGTAGTTTCCTCCTGCTGAATTAGCAATAAGTGCTTATACAAAGGAAAAAATCATGCCCAGAAGGATAAAACAACCAAGACCAACCATCAGCTGTATGACAGATCCAGAAGCAGCCCTGGTTACTCCAAGCTTAAAGTCACAACCACCTGAGGAGTCAAACGGACTCAGACCAAGAGTATAAGGTAACATCAGCCACTACAGGGAGTTTCCATCAGGTCAAATGGCAGTCAAGCAGCTGGAAACAATAATTAGAGGTTCAGCATGCAGAAACACAAGACCACATTCTTACAACACTTTTGTATTCCTTTAAAAACAAAATAAAAACAATAGAGGAAAAAAAAATCAAGTTTATTTTCCCAATTAAAATACTCATTTTGCTTTATTTTCTTAGTATCTTTTCCACAGCACTTTTTTTCCCCCTGAACACTTCTGTTTCTTTTCTAAAAGATTAAACCTCATTTACAGAGAAAACAACAATAGAGTGGAAAAAAAATCACATCTTCCTGTTCACCAGCAAAGGAACCAGCAACCTGCCTGGAGTGTTCACAGGACATGGTGGGTTTTCAGCGTGGCCAGCCCCTTCAGGACTTCATCTCACCTCAGGGGCATCTGGACATGCTGGGACATCCCCCTGTCCTCCCACAAAATGAAAGAGAACACAGGAAAAGTCTTCAGGGGTCCTAAACATCATATCTACACTTCGATTCAAAGAAGTTGATAGGGCATTAGTTGATAGGTGTAGATGACCAGCTCAAAAAATCCACATTTGAGTAGACCATTTCAGAGAGAAACTCCTTTGGATCACACAGGGTAAGAATCACAAGTGAATATAAAGTAAAAAAGACATACCTTTCCGACGTTATCCGGGGCGTTAATACTACCCAGGCCACCGCAGTGAATCATCCATTGTTTTAAGAATCAGCCAACCCAGAGAAAAGAAAAGAACCAACAAAAAAGCAAAATTCTCAGCTGATGCTGCACTACTATGAAAACACACACAGACAATTCTGATGGTGTCTGAGTGCACTTCGCATCATCACTAGTGTATTTTTACTGTTTTATACAGAAGCTAATGACTTCCAGTATAAAATTACACTCCAGTACACCACCACATAACATTTTCAACTGATAAAAGCAAACATGAAGCACTGAACACCCTCAGTATTCTAAAACCCTCCTAAAAAAGTCAGGCCCCCAGAGCCTCTGAATTTATATCCCACTCTCACAGGGCTTCAATCAGAGGGAAGATTCTCAACACCTGAGTGCCAAAGCACAGGTTCTTCCTATTGGGTGATCTTCTTTTAATAGGTCCCCAGCTCCTACAGCTGCAAAAGATTAGGGTTTTTTTTTATTTTTTCATAGCACTGAAATGATCATTTTAAGTAATATTTTCCTGTTTAACACCTCAGAAATACAGTCTAAGTAGAAGTATTTGAGGCTGGAGTAAAGACTATAGGGATAGTTCTGCATATGAAGGCATGAACTAGGTGTGAAAGGAATGGGAATCTTCTCCCTTTGGCTTTTACTTTTAGATCATCTTGATGTTTCACACTTTTCATTAGCATTGCAGGAATTAAAACAATCCTGTGTGAGAGATACAATGCAGCAAACCTACCTAGTCATAAATATCACATATTTTCTTTTCAAGACAAAGGAAAAGGGTTTTTTCTTACTGAACTTAATGATCAAATATTTAATTTCTTAATTTTCTAGTGTTCACGTAACTCCTGTTCAGCTATATATGTATACGTATAATACACATAGTGTACATGAAGGTACATGAGTTCTAAGAAGAAAACGACCTTGCAGTAAGGCGGTGACCAAAATTCCTCCTGAATGAGCTATCAATATCTTTTTGATATAGATTCAGCAAATGCCAGGAATCATTCAAAAACATTGCTTTAAATATCCCACAAAATGAGTTGCAATCATCTAAGTATCCTACAAATTTCCACCACCGGGACAGCCGAGGAAAGAATAGAGATACATCTCCATCCAATCTGGTACCACTCCATTTATGGCTTTCCTACTGCCACGATAATACCAATATATTCTCGCTCTTTTTTTTTTTTTTTTTTTTTTTAATTGTGGTAGCACCCCTGGGAGCAGGTGCCATGAAGTGGGGGCACATACCGATCCTGACCTCCCTGTGAACAGCTCTGAATTCCCTGATCTTGTTATGAATATTTTTTCTCCAAATGCAAAGCTGCAAAATGCATGAAAACTAAAGTAATTCAATTAAGTATCTATTCTGAGCAGGAAAAGACCATTTTATTAGAACCAGTGGAGCACTAGTTTAACCCTGGTGCTCAGAATTCCCAAGCAAGTCAGCACATTAAGCCAGCTCTTCAACTTAAGAACAATTACTGTCATTTATCAGCCTGAATAGCAATAATGCACAAATCGACAGCTTTCAAGAGGCAAAGAGCGAGCTAGGTGTAATGATATGCAAAGCCACAGCACTCTACATTTTGAACTGTCTTCAGCCCATCAATACATCTCCAAGTACCCACAATTTATCAATACAAATGTGGTACCCAATGAAGGCAGGACCAAAAAGATAAATACGAACAGGGTGGAATAAAAGGTTCAAGAATGTTTGAATTTTATAATGATGAAGTACAGATCACATTCTTATAGCATTTTACATGCAATGACCTGATCACATCACATTTTATCCAGCACAAGGAAACTAGGATAAGATAATCTTTCTTTCAGGCAATAGTAAGCTGCTGCTTTGCCTCCTTTGTTTCTCCTTTCTTTCCTATTTTTCTTCCACCTCAATTTCTATTTCAATAATGAATCTATGCAGTAATTGCACAGATAATGGTTGCTCTTATTGAAATATATAATTAACAATACCTTTATTTTTAGCTCAAGAAAGTCCAATATATACAGAAGGCATCATATGAGTCTCATTAACCTATAAATGTATTTTAGTAGTAATTCAAGAATTAAGGGAGCATGCTGAAACTGTAGCATATATAAAAATGTGATACTGCCAATGACAGACTCATGGAAATACAATGATTCCATCTCTATTTGACCTTCTCTTTTTCTTTTTCTTTGTTTTTTATTTGAGAGTTTGGGGTTTTTTGACATAGGCACCTTGAGAATAGAACCTTTCAAGCAACTAGAGGTATTGCAGCAGTCTGAGGCATTTGGCTTCCCATCACATATGGGACCTGTGCAGGACTCATACACCTGGGTTACCAATAAATATATACAGAGACTAAAAATGCGTCTATATTTTACCACAAGAAAAAAAATCTCAATTGTCATTATTTCATTTAAATGTAAGCTCTAATAAAACTGCAAGTTTTATATTTTAGCTGTCTATTCCTTGCTTTCCAGTTATTATATGAACTATTGTATGTAATTCCGTCCTGAGCCAACATTTTGAGGCATTCACCTAACAGAAACACCTTTCTTGAACTTTGCCTTGCGCAGCAGATCTCAGTTTGCAAGATTTTTTTTAAAAATATTTCCATATTCAAAAACATGTGGAATACAAGGTGCTAACAGAAAGCAGAACTTAAAAACGGCTTTACTGAAAACAGCCTTGTAGTGAAAGAACAAGATAAAGAGATTCCTGGCTAAGCTACAGAATTCTCATATAATCTTGAACACACCACTAAATCCCACAGTTCCTCAGTTCTCCCACAGACAGTTCTTTTTCTGAACACACAGAACAGTTTCTTCAAGGGGCAGATGACAGGTATTGTGGGAAACAGAAGATCAGGAACACGAACATCTGCGTATTACTCCTCAGCAGAGGTATGGAATAATATTGTCTTCAGTGATCAGGAGCCAGAATTTACACTGAGATACAATTCATCACATGATATAGCTCCAAGCTGAGAGGGTTTAACAGGAAATTTCTTATTATCTAAAATATGGCTTCAAAAAAAATACAATTTCCTTTTGTTTTACTATTTCTAGAATTCATGCATCCCCTAACTTCTACAGGGTTTTACATTCCAAAGTTCTGAGTTTGTTTTTCGCTTGCTCCTTCCTTCCCACTAACAACTCTTTTTACCAGTTTTTATCTTGTTACTAAGCAAGCTGCCTAACATAAGCCTAAAAGAGCTAGACATAATAGTCTAGCTCTTTTTGAGACACCCTGGATGCCAGCTGGATGAAGTTGTAGCTTGTAGGTTTGTTTTGCCATGTACAGTTATATGCCCAAAACATCTATAGTCAGTTGTCTGCAGATCCTTTCACAAAGGCACAGCTCAGTTTTAGAAACCTCCAATTTTCGCACAACAGTATCTTAAAAATCTGGTAGCAAATGATGCAACCAAACCACGAGGAGCAATTAAGGTATAACCAGCTCACAGTTAACCACTCTCAGTAGCTTTTCACTCACCTATCAGTTAGATGTAATTTTGTGTATTAATAGCTCTACTAAAATTTCAGAGCTTTTTGATCACTACTAAATTCATTCTAGATATTCTTGCAGTACATTACATATGTAAATATATATATATATATTACAGAAAATGAAATTTCTTCAAATTTTTTAAGATGTCACAGGCGGGTGAACAGGCTAAGTAAGACCAACCTTATTAAAAATGGAACTCACCATGAAGAAAACATAATAATACAATTTTGCAGGAAGTTGAACAGGAAAATCTCCAAACACTGCACAACGGATGTTTATTTTGATTTATTTCTCTCCCTTGCTTGTTAGTGTGTTGGCAACACTCATGATTTTATCACAGGTCTCCTGTTACTTTGTATTCCTTCTAATATTCCAACACTGGCAGTCATATGATGTAAGGAAATCTCATTTTCAATTTTTAATTATGTTTCTAGCATTCGATGATAAGGAGGAAACACTGCAAACTCAAAACCAAAACATTCAAAACACTACAGGGAAACAAAAAGAACTTAATTGTTAAAAAAAAAAAGTTTCAAACCAATCTCAGAGTTTTATCTAAAACAGAGTGGTCATTGACCTGGGTTGTTCCTGTAACTAATGGCTCTCAGGCTACCGCGATAGTACAGCACCTGCGTGTCTTCAAAACTTCCTTGCAACATGTTTGTGTCCACCTTGCTTCTGTTATGAAGCCCAATTGCTCTTGTCTAATAGCACCATCAGAAATACAAGTCTACTATAAAAATCCACAGCATAAAGATTAAATTGATTAAAAAATATAAATTATTTTAAGAAGAGAGGAGGAAACTGTCAAATAAACGTGTAATCGGACCAATCTAAATAACATGTCATTGTGTCAAATTCCTTTGTTCATTCCTGATGTCAAAACTAACTGAGTTTCACATTACTTCCACAGATTCCAAAACAAAATTTCCACTTGTTTCTTTGGAATAGGACAGAAAGATCTTCCCTAGGTAAATTAATAATCAGAAATAAAATAGTAAAGAAATTCTAAAAGTTCTAATTCTAATAGTTACAATTTCAAACCCTAATTCACAAATGTTAAGGTATACTGGCTGAGCTTTTCTTGGCTTCACAGTAAAGTAATCCAGTATCAGATTTTGGCTAATTATCTAATTAAATTAGTGAGTTGTCAGAACCCAACCTGGCTTGAAAGAGACCTGGAGTTGTGGGAGCTTTCTGGGCTCCTAACAACCCAGGAAAATACAAAATTACTACTGGCAAGTCAGAGATATGAGACATGATTTACCACTGCAGCAGCAAATAGCTAGAAGAAATCCGTAAAAATGTTTATGAAGTTACCAAATATTAATTTACCACACATGCTAGCAATAGTATCTACACTCTTCTTATCTATAGATACACATTCAGCAAAGCATTTGCAGATCAACAGCCACTTTGAAGGCTTACTCTAATGAGAAAAGGGTAGAGGTTAGCATAAAATTTGAAGTAAAAAGCGGAATGAGATCTCAGGACTATTGGAGTAAGTGCCAAGTTCTCACTAACATTAAGATGTATTAGAGGGCCTGACCAAGGAGACACGGGCCTGTCCTCTGCCCGCTCACTCTGCAAGCCTAAGAGTCCTTAGGCTCACACTGAGCTTTAGCACAGAGCCCTGAGGAGCACCTGCCTCTCTGCTCCTCAACTTGGCCTTGCTTTGCTATTCTGAGGCCTTTAAAACATCAGCAGAACTATGGAATATGCCTGGACTGGAGGTGCAGAACATCTAGTTAGTAGTCAGCTCATCCACATTTTGGTTGCCTAGCTGGCAGCTTGGAGCAATCCTGTAAAACAGCATGGCTTTTTCTCCATGGACTTAAAGCTTGTCTAATTCACCATCTAAGGAGTCCAGCAGGAGCGCAGACAGCGCAAACATCATATGTGAGAAGTAATGAGAAATTATGGCAGCAGTAGCTCAGTCAGTCCCTGCTGTATAGTGGCCACAAAGGGCACCCCCAGTTTGACATGGCTGCATCCGCTTTGGAGTTATCTTAATTTATGGTAAAACAAATCTGATGTCCGCGTACTGCTAAACGTGTCAAAATGGGATAGCAGCATCAACTGTTTCAAAGTGCCACAAAGACAGATATATGTAAATAAATAAAAGTTCAATTTACCACTGTCATTTCTAAAGGGGCCTTCCAGCACAGTGTTCTTTGCTGAAATGCAAGGGTGCTTTTTTAACTGAAAATATTTCTAAATACTGATTTTTACTATAAAAATTAATATTGACATTTGGATTTAAACAGGCAGAAAAGATTTTACAAATATTTTATTCTTGTATCTATTAACTGCACAGTAAGTATAAATACACACAGTTGACAACATGGAAGAAAAAGCAAAAAATAAAATGGAGTCACTTACAGACTGAAAAAAAACTTCTTTTTGAAATCCCTATGAAGTAATTTAGGAGAGAGTGTAGACTCACAAACTGAGAAGAATAGAGGGCAAATCAGGGCTATTTCAGGGATTCAGATCAAATGCTGATTTATTTAAACACGCTACAACCCAAAGGGGAGGGTTTTCTTCAATGTCATCTTATTACACGGCAAGGGGGGAAAACAGACAGTTCAATCACAAAATCATAATGCTTAAGCAGCATGAAATCATAAAGCTAGCAACAAAACAGGTGAAGCATGCTACATTTATGATTCATATGCTTCCTTTCACCCTAGCACAGTATTGGTTTACTGATAGCCCTAAATGGCCAGTCCCTGCTGGTCTCTCCAGCACAAAAAGAGTGAGGAGTATTATCCTTTTGGGTGCACTTACACTTCTGCACTCCGTCTTATAAAAATAATGCACATGAATAGTTAAACTGTTTATCCAACTGTACACATAGGTTACAAGCTACTATAAATAGGATTGTTGTTTAGACATGTACATAAAGCTCAATACATACAAATAATCCTTACTGTCATATTCTAGATCCATTGCAATTGGTATACTGCTACAATATAATTTGGTAATTTTATTTTGCTACAGACATCCTGATTCTCTTAAAAATTGATGTGAACTAAAATATCTATTTTCAAAATCGTATGTATATAAGCAAGTCTAAAAGTGTACATTACTTTTTTCTTTTTTTTTTTTTTTAACAAATCTTGCAAGATTTTGAGATCACTGATGTTGATATTCTCCTTGAGGCCAAGGACATTTTTAAATTGGTGTCTCCTTAAGATTTCCTTGAGTATAAGTCAGATAATTCAGAGATAAATCTCTCAGTTTTAGGCTGAGCTTGTACATGGTCACACAGGAGTTTCCAGATAAGATACTAAATTGCAGGGAGAACATCACAAAGTAAAAAGAGGGAATTAAAAGGACAATTTACATGACCTCTCAGCTTCCCCTAGCTCAGGTGGCTGAGGGCTTTTTCAGTTTCTAGAACAACTCATGTTTGGTGAGTAAGGAATTAACAATTTGCAGAATTCAGCCTGTCTTTCATTATTACACATCTTACTGATGTAAAATCAGTATTATCCTAACAAAAGGATAATATTTTCAGGAGTGAATAAATAAGCCAGGAGAATTGAATTAGTTCCTAAATCTGGATCACATTTTACAAATTCTAATCATATGTCTCATATCGATGTGTGTTCATTACCAGGTATACTGGATACTGCTATTTGTTGACAATCAGTAATCCATAGTTTCAAAGCAATTTCTAAATTTCTTTGAATATAACATCACTGTTTTCAAAAAATGAGGTGAACCAACTTTTCCTATATAACCTGAATTTAATAAAGATTTTTATACAGTACAGGTATATCTGCAAAAAGAAATTTTATCCTAGCTTATGAAATTTGTTGCAGTCACAGAAGTATAGCAAAATTAATAAGGGAGGAACATATAGAACTATCATAGTTACTTTCTATTGACACTTTCATTTCATTCTCTGAAGTGCTGCTTCTAAGAATACCTTTTAACCTTTCCTCATTTGTCAAGTCTAAATCAAACATTCCTAAATTTCTCTCTTCAGCCAGAAGATGGAGTCACTGTTTCCTTAACAGGGTTTTTATCACCCATACTACTATCCTGTCTCATTCCTGTTAGTCAACTTCCAACCAGATAATGTTAATAATAACTTGGAAAGTTATAAATATTTCTGTATTTTTAAAGTACTGATGCTGCACTGCACAATAATACTGTCTCTGTTGAAAATCTACTTCATCAGCTTAAGTTGAGTCTTTCCAGAGTATATGGTGGGGGTTTGGGAATTTATGAATTACCTTTATTATTCTAGTTAAAAGCCTTTCAGTCACAGTCTTCATGCAAATGCTTCTGACTGAATATATTGCTCTGTCTCAATGATATTTCCCCAGGAGAGAGGGAGTCTATGCATACAGTTCACCTGTTATTCTGAGAAGTAATTGCTGTATCATCAGAGAATTGTCAGTTTTGAAACAGAAGCTTATTTGCTCATTTTATAGCTATTAGAAATTAGTATCAGAAAGCACAACACACAAAAACAGAAAGCCAGCCGTACAGAACTCACAGTTACCTGTACTTCAGGTCAAGGTGTGCCAAAGAAGTGGACTTACTCTTATTCTGAAGGTTGTAAGAAAGACTAGATGATCATCATGAGAATATACATCAACACTCTGACTATAAATATGGCATCATTGATCAACATATTACTAGTACTTCCCGAAATGAATGATCAGCAATAAACAATTCATTCATGAACTACAGATACCACAGAGAGACAACTGAAGATAATTTTACTGTAGTTCCACGGAAGGGATTTTTATAGACCTTTTGAATTTGAAATATACCAATGTGGTGCCAATATCACACTTTCCATATTTAATAGAATTTTCATTTAATAAACATCACAAGTAGTTGACACTACTGGAGTTCCACCCACAAAAACGTGACTGAAACGTCAGTTTTAAAATACTGGCATTGTGAATACCAACTTATCAACCATACCATTACACTTTTCTGCCATAACGCTGTAAGTAGATCAAGAAACTCCAGTGAAAAAACAAGGTTACCTTTGCCTTCTGGTTTTTCAAAGCCATTAAAACGGAGTCCAGTTTCGACTTTAAACTATTGAAAGAAAACCACCACCCAGAACTCACACAAATATGTCAGCGAGCAATACATCATCTCAGACACTTTATCTGCCCCAAGTAAAAAAAAAATGTTTTGCAGTTATACCGTGAAGTTAGTCTGATCAACTGTAAGTTCCAAAAAGCAAATGTAAAGAGAAAGTGATTTATTTTTCATTTTCTTAGGTTTTAATTTATACATATCAATGGAACATTTACACACAAGACTTATGGCCATATTCACTCATCCTTATTCTTTATAACTCTCAAACGTAAAACACAGCTAGTAGGAAAAAAAGCGCAAGGTTTTTGGTTCCCACAGTATTCCTTTTTCTTATGCTCAAGTCAGCCATAAAATGCCAGATGTTTCCCTTCCCATCTGCGGATATAAAACAATGCAGCCCTATTTGTTTTGGATGTGAGGCTTGGTGAGGAAGCATTGCCAAACTTGTACCAAGAACTTGTTCATCTTTCCAAGGCGCTGAGCGCAGTAAATGGTGTCAAGACTACAGTTTCCTCAGCAGCACCATTTTCCTGTGCTTCAGGAATTCTGTACTTAAATTACTGGTAATTTATGCCCTCTAAGGTGTGGAAGACTCAAAACAATAGGACATTTGTAAAACTATGAAAAAGTATTAACTATCAATGACATGGCACTTAACTGTTGAAAATAAATGTGCTTATTTTTAGCTTCAACCTCACTCTAGAGCATTTTTCAGACATGAACTATCTCTATTAAAATGGAAAAAAAACAATGTAGCTAAAATATGGCAAATTTTTATATAGTGACATGTTGGTTATTATTGCACAAAAAATAATGAACTATTTTTTATTTCTCTTGTTAATACTGTTGTTGTAGCTACAACCTTTGTGCTAAAACAACTAATGTAAGAGAGATATAAAGCCCTGAAATCCTGAGCTCAGCACTTTTCCTTGCATGTATGATGCTCACAAACATATTGTGTGTAAGAAAAAGGATGTCTTATTGCATAACATTCCTAATTGCATCTCGCCCTGCAGGACTCCATTGGAAACACTGCATGTATTATGTAGAAAGAATTTAGAAAAGGAGAGAGCTAGTGAACAAGTAGATATCGCACATAGAGATATATTGCATTATGCATTTAATAACCTAAACTTTCAGTAGATAGTCAAGATTTTTAGTTAATCTAAGCAGACATTGGTTCCATATGCTTATATGTAGTACGATTTTACTTGTTTTTATAAAGAAAATAAAGTATTATCCCTAATTACGGATATTGTTTTAATATTCACAAATATTGTCAAAATATTATTTCAGCTAAAAATACATATTTAGACTTCACTGTTTTCCAGATTTGAAGTTATTCAGAAGTTGGATAAGAGGGAAGTTTTCTAAACTAGGATTCCAGAGAAAATGCATGAGTTTGTTCTCTGAAAATGCTTTCTGGAATAAAGTAACCAAAGCACAGGCCCGTGTGAAGAGCACGTTCCTGAATGGTTTTCCAGAACTACTATGTGAACATAGTCTCTAATTCCCCTAACAGCAATATATTTATAACAAACAAATATGTCTAGATATAGAAAAAATTGATCCAAATAATCCTTCTGACTTCTGCAGATAAAGTGAATCCTTGGGATTTGGGTGCAAAACCACAGAGAAAAACTTTTCTGTCTTCTAATAATTATTAGAAGAAACATGAAGGTATCCTTGAATTTCCATGTCAGTAATCTGAAACAAGCTCTTCTTTAAAAAATGCTTACAAGATTGCCTAATAGTTTTTCCTGACATTTTATTCTTCATTATCCTTCAAACAGCCTGGGGTTTCCAAGCAGTAGATTTGGAGCGGTCACAATGTAAATCTATGTTGTAAAACAGTTCCTTCCAGTATCAATCACTTTAAGGCAGCTTCCCTTGAAATCTCTAGCTTGGACAAAGGGAAAGGAAAGGAGGAGGTAAAGGAGGAGGAAGAAGGATAGAATACAGATGCTGATGGTTTTGGGATAGAATGCAGATGCTGATGCTTTGATTTTTATTGATTCCCTTGGATTTTCAACTGATATTCAGTGGAAGCATTTCCACCACACTGTTTCTACTCACCTATCTTCTCTCTTTAATATGAGACGTTCTTCCAGGATCCCAGGCAGAGATTGTAAATGCATCTCATGTCATCTTGGTCAATGCAAAAAAGGACATAGAATCATAGTCTTGATCTAGAAAAAAATATACATCAATTGTTAGAAATTTTAATGGATTCACTAACTTCACAAGGTAAAGTCTCTGTATCTTCCCAGAAAAAAAAAAAAAAAGAATTCATTAGAATCATCAGTAGTCTTACATGAATAAAGCTATTATGAGATCATTTGTACAAAGCTGTTCATTGACTGATGAACACTACCAGCTGGAGCCTGGAAGGAATCTGGAGAAGGGGAAAGTTAAAAATCAATAAATTCGAAAAGAAGGAAATATTAGATTTACATGAAATCATATATCCATCTGGATTACTTCTGAATACTGCAGTAATCCCACACATACAGACATTTTGACTGCATATCAATGCAGTCAACATTTCTGTTAGTGATTCACTGAGGCCTCTGTACTGCTGTAGTTCAATTTTTAGCACACGGCCAGACCTGGGACAGTGTGACAAGCATCACGCTGCAGAGCTAGAACCAGAGCACTCAACCTCTACTCTTTTCTCTAGTGCTTCTACTAGTATCTCCTCTACTCTTGCACTACGGAACACCTAGAGGAATCTATACCTGTAACTGTTGAATTTCTTTTTATTGTGTCAAATTCTGTATATTTCATATATCTCCTATTTTTATGTATAAAATATACACACAAATGCGCACGTATATATGGTACATTCAGCATGTGCAATATAGGTGGTTTGTTTTCCTTTTTTGCTGCACCATACTCAAATGTGACAGCACAGATCAACAGCTACTGTACAAAAACCTGCAGTAAGGCAACGCTTAACTTTAATAGCAATACAGGAAAAGCATGAATGAAACTGTATGGATGAGCCCTACATGCAGAAACATGCTTTCTCCTAAACATTATATTCACCTGAAAAGGATTAGGTATAAAACAAAAAAGAAGGCAAATTAAATATATATATACATACACATTGTGAGAAACTGCAGTACTTTCAAAAGATGTATGTTGAATATACATTACAGCAGCTCCAGTATGCTACACTTTTGCTTCAAACTTTTCTAAGACACATTTCATAGCCCTGTAATTGATTTTTTTAAGTTATCAGTTAGCACTGGTATTACCATTACCATTTGCACTGAATTTCTTACTACACCACACAACTAATTTCTGGTTATAACCTGCCTGCTGGTGCCACCACCCCAAGCCCCCCACCCCGTCCCCACTCCCAGGCCCACCAACCCCCTTTCCCTGCAGTTTGACAAAGCACTGGGTTTTGCCCAGGTTTTGCCTCTCCGTCCCCCCAGCCCCCTCAATTTCACAGCTGCTTCCCTTCATTACATAACCATTAAACTCTCCTACCAAGGAAGTTTAGGTCAGCAAACTTTCTCCTGTGTCCTCTCAATGACACTCCTGATCAGCTGCTGAAAAACGGCAACTCTTACACACTCCACTTGGGTTCCTGATCCAACAACCCCCAGAAACGGCTTTCAATGGATACAGTAATTGAGCAAAACAGGTCAATGCTGACATTTCTAATACTGTCGCAGAGGGATTCAGTTCCTTTTGATGTTCTTCTGCCAGGAACTCTACTCTAATTCACTGATGTCACAGAACAAATTAGTGCAGTACACAGCCAAACAGTAGGATATGGAAATTGGACATTGTTCTGCCTCTGATATCAAATAATAAAGTACAAAATGACTTTTTTTTTTTTAAGAAGTGGTTTTCATGTCAGTGAAAGGCTGCAAAAAAAATCCCAAAATATCTTTTTTTGCTGGAAGTCTTTGGCTTTGGTTGAATATCTAGATCAAAATCTTTGCTGAATGAAGAGACTACATTATACAAGAAAAGGTCAAATATTTAACAGTGAACAGAACATAAGAGATTTCACAACCTGCTGTTTCGGATCTTTAGCTTCAAAAGGCTACAAAATATAATGCTTGGTGAAAACTGATCAACTCAGCAATGCACTCTGGTCAAAATACTTGCCAAACATTCAATTTTAGTAATGCTGTTGTTCTATACAGTTACTTGGAATCTGCATCACTTCATGAAGAGTTTGTGATTACTTTGCAGATTAATTACAGCAAGCTGTTAATAGCATGCCAGGTTCTACTGGCAACCAAATTCACTTTTTACATGACTAATTCTCATCTCTTGTTGTAGGTATTTAATGTTAACACATCAGTCCAATTAAGTTCTCTTATTATTTGTATCAGTATAAGATCACGTGAAATACCCATGGAAGCATTTTGTGGAGGCCGGAGGGGATTAGCCAGTTCGTATCCCCCGTCTTGGAGAAGGCACCTGTACTTGGGCTTTTTAATCTTGTGAGCTCAAGGCCACCTCATGAACTTTTAATGTTCCTACTTGCCAAGAGGCAGAAATTAACATTCAGAGATTAATTTACAGGAGTGAAAACAGAAGAGGTTAATAACATAAAAAAGATAATTTTAGTAAGTTTTCTATATCCAAGGATTTTAGTCTTGTATAAAATGTGTTTAACAGATTCATCTAACTTTTTCTATATTAATCTCCAGTTTCACCCAAAACTTTTGGAAAAAAAAATATCTAGATACAAGCAAACACAGAACAAATCTTTCAAGTTGTTTTATGTTTGCTATGTTCCTTCCTCTTCCATGCCACAAAACACCCTGGAAGTTGCACTCAATATCATTTTTAATACAAATTATTTATATTATATCTTTAATATAGTGAAAGTCTTTTCCGAAGGTTAAACTAACAATCCTATCTCCAATTTTCAAAGTTAAAAGTTCAGCTTATTTTCTAGAAAATTAAGTGTCTAAATCATAAAATTGCAGTAATGGAAAACACAATGGATATTCACTGTAATAGTAAAATATTTGTTTTTTCAGCAAGAGAACAAGTATTCTGTTTTATTAAGAAATATATGTGGTTTGCTTAGCTTGGAAATAAAATTAAGGAAAAAGAGTGGAAGCTTTCAAAACACAGAGAAGTACAACTTAGTGCTCTTTTCCCATAAAGCTGCAGAATTCAGGTCCCTTTCAGCTGTTAAAAGATTGAAGAATGACTTGGAGTAGAACAATAATGTCAGAAGAACAGGGAAGTGCACACTAGACAGCCATAAGAACTTCATTTGACTTCTACTGGCAATTGATTTAAATGGAATTGCAACTACCCATCAAGGTCAAGAGTGCTTTCTTGACATTAGGGACCTTTGTGTCAACTGTAAATGTACAATGGTCATCTATTTTTTACAAATATGTTCAAATCATTATAAATCATGTTTTAGAATGATCATTTTAATGTTCTAGGTAATGTTATTTTACAGAACAACAGTACTGCCAACTGTACAATTTGCAAAATATTCTCTACCATGCAAATTATTCCACTAAAAATAAACTTTTTCAGATGCTTTATGGTTTAACTGAAAGATACAGAACACGTCAGATACCTTCCATTTCATCCTAGGTACCATTTAAGATAGAAATTTTATAAATACAACAAGGATAACAAGGTCTAACATTAAAGCATGAACATTAGGCAAAAGTAAGATTAGCACTGGAATACTAACAAGCTTACTGCAAGTGGAAACCCGGGAATATCTGCAACTTCTACTACAGATTCCTCTATTATTATCCTCTAATGGTGCCATGGCCCAAACAGCATTCACCTCTGATCTCTTTCGGCCTTGTGGTTTGAGATTCTGTATGTAGATTTTTTTAATATAATCAAATATAATGCTGAAGTTATAATTTAACATTTACAATCTTGTTTATATGTTTATATATTTAAATTTCTTATTTCATGAGGAGCTGAAAATGTTGCTAAATGAGGTTTCATAAAAGAACTGGACAACAGTGGTAAAACATAGGTAGAGAAAAACAAATCTGAATATCATGCCTTAGTGAAAAGCTAAAAGCCCCACAACTCAAAAAAAAAACAAATTTAGACAATGAATATAACATTATTTTTCCTTAAATTAGTCATAGACTGTTAAAATAATTATACTATATTTTTAAATCTGTATTTGGATGCCTTTTATATATGTAAGTCACATATTTTCCCTTCAAATCACTTTGAATACATAATCATATCACTAACAACATTATTTTGCATTTAATGCGTGTAGTTTCTTTAACATCATTGCTCAATGGATGTATCTTTCAATTTCCAGCCCAAATTTGCGCTAGTGCTGCTGAACAGCAATACATGACCCACACAGCAACCCAACTGACATAATCATTGGGCAGGGTTATAGCAGCCTAACCGGTCTGCCAGCTAGAAGTAGTTTTAAGAAGTTCACAAAAATAAACGCTCTTAGCCTTTTCTTCTAGTCCCTCCTACCTTGAGTAATTAGTTAATAATAATTTAGTAACCTAATAGTAATTGACAATGTCGAAATGCATAATAACCATGTCCTGAAATTTGACACAGGCAATATTATATCACCCAATATACTGGCTTTCACACAACTATTTCATTACCTGCAAGCTTCTTGGTAATGAATATGCTATTAAAAGTTTTTTTTTTTTAATTTTCGTGTTTCTCATGTTGTAATTCTCTAATAAATTTCTCTGACTTCCAACATAAATAAGTTTAATTATTCCTCATTATTAAAAGAAACAAACACCTTCTCCTCCACTGAAAAGGTGTCATATAATTAGATGACCTTCCTACATAAAATCATGAATGAAAAAGGACCTGACAACTTGGAGGAAAATATTTAATCAGACATTAGGACATTAAATATAGTTAGTCAAGACACAAAACATTACTGTACTAACAAATGCTTTCAGAAACAGTCTTTTACAATACAAAAGATCAAAACAGACTTTAGTTTTACTACACCATTAGACAAGTCCCAGCTTTTCAACAATTTATCACCGATTTCTTCATTTAGTTGTTTTAAACATGCTTTTAAAATATACTTGATAACTAGTAAAAATTGTATACAATGCAAATGGCATTTCAGATAAGTTTTATTGACTTAATGCTCTGGTAATAAAATTATAACAATCAGTATTATTTTGATTTATTGCAAATTTTACTTTCACCTTTAATGGACTCGGTGTATGGTAAAATTGAATGTAATGCTGCTGCCACCTCAAGGTCACTATTGAAAAGTGTGGGGGTTCATTTTGGTCTACTCAGGTCCGATAAACAGCGGCAAGACTCAGAAACTAAGAACGCATGGACTTCTCTGCTTTCATGTAGCAGTTCCGTGCTCAGTGTGCACAGATTCTGCATGCAATTTGCAATGAAAACATCATTTTTCTGTGTGTACAGGCACCTGCAGAAATGCACGTGCACAGCTTTCGAAGGATTAGGGGGAAAATAAATAAATAAAAACTCTGAATCTTCAGGAAGTTTCAGTCAGCCAAACCCCTGACATCCTCACTTTTATGCAGATCAGCTTGGAAACACAAACTTAACTTAGCTGAAAAGAGACTTTAAAAATTGGTAGAGTATCTTTCCAGTTCTTTCGTTTTCTTCTTTCGGGTGGAATTCAAAATACGACTCCAAAGTATCATACCAGTATTTTTATATACTTTGAGGAAAAATAGCGCTAAATGGCAAAGTTCTGTAAACTTTCGTGTATAAGGTTTGGGAGAAGAAATAGATAAGTCAAAGAAGAAAGCTGAAAGGGTTTGTCTATTAGGTACTATGAAACACCTGCAAAATGGTATGTGTTTAGAGATTATCCGCTCCTCCACAACTTCAAATTGTAGCAGAAGAATCACACTTAATATTACAAAGACAAGGACAAAGATGACCAATCTGCTGTGCCAAAGTAAGGTCTGTTTGAAAAAGAGTCTTGTTCGTAGACTTGTATTCTGTTACTCTCAAGAAAATGTGGCAAATATGAGTGAAGAAGCTGAAGAAAAAGAAAATATTCATTACTTTTTCTGTAAAATATAATTCCAAGTGATATACGGTCAAATAACTATGATACATGGGAAAGGAAGTACGTTCACAAATAATGGGACAGATTCTGTTAAATCACCTCTAAATTGCAATTATATATTTTATGTACATACTTACTTGCATATATAAAATTGGATTTACATATAGTTTAGAGGTGGCTCTGAATCATACAGCTTAAACTTGGAGTCAAACCTACATCTACACATCCATAAAGCTAGGGTAAGCAGAGGACTAAATATAAGGATTTTGTGTTTCACTTCCTACACAAAGCAGACGCAGTTTTAGAAGACAAAATAAATCATATGAAAAAGAAAAGTCAGGGCATTTCCATTTAAGTCACAAAAAAAGGGTATATTTCAAGTATGGGTGAAAAAAAATCTCATCATCTGACAACATGTCATGAAAAGGTGTAAAGGAAAGAGAAATTCACTGACTTGTAATGTTGGCAGTACTAAAATAATTAAAAGAGAGACCAAGGACAAACAAAAGATGAAAAGTAAGAAGTTAAACTACCATGCCTACTCTCCAAATAGACAACACATATCAGATTTACAGATTTTTAATTGAAATTTAGTAAACATAGTAGTACCCATCCTCTCAAAAAACAGAAGATGTATCTAAAGTTAATAAAAATCAGCCCCTAGATGTCATTGTTGCAGCTGAAATATAACTCCTATGGAATCGAGAAAGTATTGTATTAAAGAAAGAATGCACAAAGTTAAATAAGCCATCTAAGTAACACAAATTTTGCTCAGTTTTAATATTTCAGTGTCAAAGCCCAAGGATTTCTGATGCTGTGATGAAAAATAACAGCAACAACAACAAAAAAACTAATGATACACAAAGATATAATATTTACTACCCTGCTTCTTAAAGGAGGTAAGCCTGGTCACCTCAAAGGATATTGCAATCTAAACCTCATAGTGTCAGACATCATGTACCTCTTTCACAGGGGAAGATGCTCTGGAACCATCAGCATTTGCCTCATTGCTTAAAACATTGCAGTGTCATAACATTAACACATCTCTAATTCTCTCCAGAACAGCTGTACCGGTTCTCATTATACATCCAAAACTTTCCAAAGCTGGATAAGGCTTCTGTTTCCTTCAGCATCCTGTAGCATTGAGTTCCAGACATCAATTACGCACCTCTAAAGAAAAAAAAAAATCCAACCCCTTCCCTTTACCTGTTTTGAAATATAATTTTATTAGTCTAATGGAATGGAAAGCAAATTTAAAGTGCCATTTACCTTCTTTATACCATTTATTAGCTTTATGTATCTTTCCTGATCTATCATATTCATCTCCTAAGTGAAGCAATACGGTTTTTATTTCTCCTCATACAACTTTTCTATACTTCTAATAATTCTGAAATCCCTGTCTGCAATATTTTCTATAACGCAAAGTATAATACAGTCTTATTTCATAAACCAATAACGCAGTATTGCCTTTTTTTTTCTATATAGTGCTCTCTACCACTCTTATCTTCCTTGCTGTATTTTCAGACATTATATACCCGCTTTGCAACTTGTGTATTTGGAAGGTCAAAATGTCCAGTGTGTGAGGCTCTGCTCCACAATACTATGAAGATGCCAGCGTGAGAAATCAAAGTAGCCAATGCACACAAACACATGCAAATTCTCTAGCCATTTTCCATTCTAATCAAGAAACTTCCCAAATTTTCTGTTTTATATGGTAACCAACATTATTTCATGGACTTTTTTTTCATTTATTTATTTTTTCCCCTGAAACAGAACAGCCATGACCAGGCACAGACAGCGTGCATTAGATTCTCCTCCACGGCAGTTCTTCTCAAATATGCCAACAGACAACATGGTCTGTAAGGGAACCTCACAGCAGACTGGTAACACAAAATTATGATACGAGTAGACACGCAGATACAGCTGTACACATATTCTTTTATTACCTTTAGTACAGGACTGCCCAGAGTAGAAAATCGATCTTGGGCACGACCACGGGCATGGTCAGAATTCTCTAACAAATCTGGACTGCACGGCCCCCACTACGCAGATGTAAAATATGACAACATTTGACTTGTGTCTGAATCTGACCCTAATTATATTAAAGTGAAAATTACACAGCCTTTGGAATGCTTTTGGAACAGGTAGGCAACATAATGTAAAAACTCATGGGCCAAATTTACTTTTTAATTCACAACTATATAACACTGCTGCTCAGCTCATGAATGAAGGTAAACATAATCATTCATCCTGTGCCCGCAAAGAGTTTGTGACTGAGGCCATAAAGAACACAGAAGTTCCTATGCATAGTTTCTGTTATTTAAAAAGTTTGTATAAAGAAGCATGTATACTTAGTATGTATTTACTTCAAGATAGCATCTTTGCTGATGTAGCTCTAAATTTACTTGATGTTTCTAGACTATGTATTACTCTTGGAAATTGAGCTTATAATGTTTAACATAAAACTCATGCTTCTGACATTTTGCACATATTTACAGTAATTACAAAGCAATTTTGTATAAACTTTTACAATAGTATCAACATTTTGAATATATTATGCTCAATACAAGTGTCTCATCTCTACCTCTCAGGAATAGTTGCCTTCTCCAAATTTCATTTGGTTTCATGTCTCCTTCAACTTGAAGGTAATGAAAATGAAAAACACGAAAAGAACCTTATGAAGTGAGAAGCCCTCCAAAATTAATGTAAAAGTGTAAAATCTAAATCTGTTTCTGTTGTGCAATCATACTTACAATGAGAATGAAATCTTTAACTTGGTCTAGCTTTAATTATAACAAAGAAGAATAACAGACTTTACGGACACTGTTTCTCATTATTTACGTGGTACCTTTAATTCAGACACGTTATATCAGATCCTAGCACGCTTGGATTGGATAAAGGAGGGTGAATGTTTTATATGTACAGAAAGAGTGACTCAAATCAGATAACCGGTTAATTAAACTATGACAAATATACCGAAGTGGAAACTAAGCTTTTTAAAGGTATACAGTCCCTGAAAAATAATCACAGTTCTGTGGCTCTGTTTAATATGACAGAAAAAAAGATGCAACTTTCACTATTATCTTCATTAGATTTTACATTGTAAATACTAGGCACCTCCAACTTTTTTTTTTTCTGAAAGACAAAACGCATTTTAGTAGGTTTTAAGGGTACAGATGCATCCTTTCTTTCTCACACGGTAATGTCTTTAAAAAATGAGATTGTTACCAACAGAAAACAATAAATAAATAAATAAATAGGATTTTAAGCAAGGAAAAAAAAAGTGTCAGGATCACCCTTCAAGCATATTAACAGCTGAGGAAAAGCAGATGAGATTATCTAGGACCTTTAATTGGAGATAGGTACAACCGGATTTTAGGTCCTGGGCCAAATTAACGTAATGGATTACAAGATAACCTAAAGCAATTAACGCAATCACACAGAGCTTCGCAGTAGTATCAGTTCAAGGCACCTGTTCAATATGGTTACTCCTGCCACGAGCGGTTTTGCCCACGTACTAGCACTGAATCCAACATAACCGTGGGAAGGTAAGAACTGCCCCCAGAATCAGGCATTTTGGCAACACTTGATTCTGCAGACCCGCTCCCGAGGCCGCCCGAAACGCGCTGCGCTGTGCGCGGGTCGGCCCTGTGTCTCGCTCCATGCACGTTCCTGAAGTCAAGGCACCTCGGCCGGCCCCGCCACCGCATCCGGCGCGTTGCCACGGCGGCTCCCAGGCGCTATGGAGACGCCGGGACCCTGTGGAGACGCCCGGGCCTCGCACGGGGCCGGCGCGGGGCCCGGGCGTCTCCGTGGCAACGCGCGGGAGGCGGCGGCGGCGGGAAGGCGGCACCCGCTGCCCGCCGGTCACCTGACCCGCGCCGCGCCTCACGTGATCCAGTCCCCATCGTCGCCATCTTGAAGCGGTGGCCAGGCGTTAGAGGGAGGAGGGGAAAAAAAAAAAAAAGGAAAAAAAAAAGATTTTTTTCTTGCTAAGGGGAAACCCCCCTTAAACCCTCCCGTTAAACCGGCGCCAGCGGGGAGCGGCGGCCGCGGCAGGTAGGTGGGCGGCGCGGCCCGCGCGCAGCCCATGTGCGAGGCCGCCCCGGGGCAGGCGGGAGCTGCGCGGCCCCGCGCGGGCCGCTCCACGCGCGCCCGGGGCCTGCGGAGCCGGTAACGGAACGTGGTGCCGGGGCTCGCGGGGATAACGCGGAGGGGGGTGCGGGCTTTCCCAGCCACGTTCACCAGCGTTAGCCAAGCGGCGGGGAAAGCGGAGTAGCCCATGCGAGTTAAGGCATCTGCTTTCGGGGTTCAAAATGTAAATGCTTGGGTTTTAGTTTAACGTTAGCTCTCTGGATAGGTTTGTTGATGCCTGTTACACAATGCTGAGTTTCAGTTGGGCTTGAATTAAATAAACGGATGTGAGGAGCTGGGAAATCGATATTAAAAATGATTTTAAACCCCTATTGATAGTTGGAGCTATTATTTCAATGAAGTGTCCTGAGTACCCCTCAGTGTGAATCTGAGCTCTTCTAACAGTTATTGTAACTTTATAATTCAAAGCATCGATAACCTGAATGGCAAACAAAGGCAATTTTGGTATTTCTGCTCAATTATGACTTACACGTTTGAATTATCTCAAGAAAAAAAAAAAAAAGATAAATTTGTAAATGAATGTCTAGAAAGTGTAAGTAGTGCTCTGTTCGCTTGCTTTCTATTGTTGGATTTCTACCTTTTTGTGTGTTTGTATGGACTGTTTTCCGCTATATGCAAGTCCCTATCTTAATAACTGACAGCACAAAATATTCAAAATGTTCATCCTGCAGATTTTTAACACTGTGTAGTTCTACTAAAACCACATGGGGGGAAAAAAAGGCATGAAGTCATACTTAATTTTGATAAGCTTTAACTTGGTTTAAAGGTGATGTGTACCAGATGGAAGTGCTACTTCCATCTGCACAAGTATCTTTCAAGACTTAAGTATAAAGATCTTGTCCCAACCTGATTTGTACTGATAGAAATATAACTGTTCCATCTTCAAACATAAGTGGGTTATTGTATGTTTTTCCTTTCCTGATGGAGCAATTAAAAATCTTTATATGTGTTCAGAGAGATGATGCTCAGCATCAAAAGATGAGGAAAAATTATTACCACACAATTGTATTCCCATGTATTCTCAAATTAGTGTTTTTTTTTTTTAATAAAATTCTTACAATATGAAAGGGCTTGTTTGGGGCAAGCTTCATTGGCTGTAATAAATAACAAGAAGAAAATCTTTGCTATGCTAGGCTAAAATAGAGCAATTGTATATTGTGTTTGGTAATAGGATTAAATTTGCTGCGGAGCCATAACATTTGTACTGCCTTCCTATGCAATAAAGGAATTTCTTATAGTTTGTATTTAAGTTCCAGTAAATGTGACTACTTCAAGTTCAGATGCTTTATTTACACCCTTGACTGTTGCCTCAGCGAGTAAATGCCTGTACAAGTCCCTGTACCTTGTGTCAACACTGTGCCATCACATTAAACCTTCCAACATTATAATAAATGTTATCCCGACATTGTTCTATCTTTTCTAATGTATTTCAAACTAAAACATTTTAAATATTTTTTATATTTGACTAAACAACGCTTCTACGCTGTGGCACCAACAGTTACCCGTGGCAGTTGTCTCTGCCTTAGTTATTTCTTGGACATGTCTGCGGGGATGAGGGGTGCTCAGAGGCCAAGGAACTGAGCGTAGACCTGCTGCCACCACGTGAACCTCGTGCTGAATGTGTCTGCTTCAAAAAGTTGGTCTGGAAAAAGGCCCCATTCATACCTGCTCTCGTATAAATCAATATATTGCTCACTGACAAAGTAAGGCCTGGTTTTATTCCTCTGCATATGTCGAAGATAACATAATAGTAGACAGAATTATCTACAAATACAACTGTACTATTAAGAAAAAAGAAAGTATATGAAATGCATTTTAAAAGTAGACTTACGGCTCTTAAGTTCTAGCTTGGCATACACATCTTTCTTGCAAAAAAAAATCAACTTGAGTAAACTCACGATAAATACATAAGGATTACTAGTAAAAAAATTTGGCATCTCTCTATGTTCTCAATTATATAATTTGTGGAACGAGACTAGGTTATTTTCAGAAGTCAATTTCACTGTTATACCTTCTTCCTAACTCCCCACTCCCTGAGCCTTGCCGGCATCACAAAATATGTTTTCATGTACGTTTATATGAATTGGCTTTGAATCTAACCTCCAGCACTACCACATTATTGCTTGTGGTTTATGGTTGGATGTGTTTAAAGGAAGTGCAAGTGGAAATAGTTATTGCCTTTAGCTTCCAGAACTATTTTTCCCTCAAAACTGAAAAAACCCCTACTCTTCAAAACTTAAATACCAACTGATTTTTTTTTTCCTGACAGTTAAGGATTTGCAGGAATAGCTACAATAAGTAAGTCCTCTATGAGATTTATATTAAGTATGACTTGACATTTGAATTGTCTTTCATATAGGCCTAAGAGCAAGTAAACAGTAGAATTTTTTTTCCCCCCTAACTTTTCAAGGAAGGATTTTGTCTTATGTTTTTAAATTACATTGTTGCAGATTGACACTTGCATCAGACCTCAATGCGTCAGAATAAGCATGCTAGGAACACATTTTTCATGACATATTATGGCTTTTGAACATAAATACGCTAGTTACTACTGATTGGCATGTTTAAGGATCTAACATTCAAATGTTTGGTCCTGTTAAAGAAATACACAGTATCTGCAACAACTCTAATTAGCTTATACTTGAAAAATAATTATCTTGTCATTACACAGCTTGGAGATAGGAAGTTACAGCATGTCTTGATTCTCTCCATATCTATTGGATATCATTGGTGCTGTCCTGTTAATGTCCTCAAAATCTTTGGCTATTTATATTCTCATTCTGTATTTTTTTTATAAATTTGGTGGCTTTATGCTTCTGTGTTTAGTAGAGAGAGAAATATAAATTGTACTGTTTTTTGTGTATGTGTATATATTTTAATATTTTATTAAACATTTTCTCCTAGATATTATGGAAGAAGGAAGCAGTGTTGCAGTATTGATGCCCAATATTGGAGAACAGGAAGCTGTACTGATTTCTGAAACAGTGATTGGGCCAACACTGCAAAACAGTGAAGATGAGAGAAAATGTAAAACTGATCCACTCATCCACGTTATTCAGAAGCTAAGCAAGATAGTTGAAAGTGAGAAGTCACAGAGATGCCTTTTAATAGGGAAAAAGCGTTCCCATCCTAATGCTTCTCTTCAGTCTTTTGACACAGAAGATCTTTGTGAAATCCCAGCTAAAACAATTGAGCTCTCTGTTATTGGTACAAAAAAGACAGAGGAGTTACAAGCAGAATATTATGTGACAGATTGTCTTCCACAAAGCAAAAAAAAGGTGACATGCTACCAGTGCAGTCTATGTAAGTTTCTATCACCGTCTCTCTTAACGCTACAAGAACATATAAAACAACATGGGCAGAAAAATGAAGTGATATTAATGTGCTCAGAATGTCATTTTGCTTCCAAAAATCAAGAAGAGCTTGAATCTCACTTCCAAAATTACCATGAGAATGACAGTAAAAATAACATCCAGACAAAAGCACAGCAATGTGTAAAGGTCTCAAGCTCATTTTTGCAAGGGCCAGTGGAAGGAAGTGTCAAATCAGGGACTGAGCAGACAGGAAATCTGGAATGCAAAGATACAACTCAGACTACTCGTGTGGCTGAGATGGGTAGGAGGAAATGGTATACTTATGAGCAGTATGGCATATACCGCTGTTTAATTTGTCGGTACACCTGTGGTCAGCAAAGAATGTTGAAAACACATGCTTGGAAACATGCAGGTGAAGTCGATTGTTCCTATCCTATCTTTGAAGAAGAAAATGAAACTACGAATTTGTCTGAGACTGTTGTAACTCATACACCTCACAGCGTGGATGCAGTTGTACTTTCATTGGAAAACAGTGAGCTAGATATTCACAGTGAACATTCTCTGCAACTTCAGATTTGCAATTCTGAGCAAATGTCGTGTAAATCACCAGTAGGAGCAAACGTAAAAGAGGAAGAGATGCTAAATCAGTCAACTGCACAATCTCCTACTACAGAAGTTTTAGAAGAAGCTGTATCAGATACAGAACAGGATAATTTGATAACTGATAGCCTACTTTCATCAGCACAGAAAATCATTAATTGTAGTCCAAATAAAAAGGGTCATGTTAATGTAATAGTAGAGCGTTTGCCAGGTGCTGAAGAAAGTGTCTTACAAAAGCCTTTCTTGATGAACACTGACATTGAAACAGAAAAAAAATTAATCTCAGAGGGATCCCATGTTATCTGTGAAGGACCTCAAGTTTATCGTTCAGATGAAGTTCAAGAGGTGATAATAGGATGGAATAATACTGAGAAGAAAGATAACGAATTAAGCTCTAATAAAAGCCTAGCAACTGATGAAAATGCTCCTCCTGTACGAAGAAGGACAAATTCAGAGTCTTTACGGCTACACTCCTTAGCTGCAGAAGCCCTTGTTACGATGCCTATCAGAGCTGCAGAACTAACCAAGTCCAGCTTCAGGACTTTCACTGGGGAAGACTCTGTGGATGCAGATACAGGGCAGAGAGATGCTGATGGTCCATTCACAGCTCGTTCTAAAGTGGTATCTGCACTTGAGAATCCTGCAGAGGAGTTCAGTAGCTTAAACCAAAGTGGCTGTGCGATAGTGGAGATAGATAAAGAAAGACGAGAGTTATCAGAAGCACCAATTAAAATGGGCATTAGCATGTCACTACTCACTGTCATTGAAAAACTGAAAGAGAGGACGGATCAGAATGCTTCTGATGATGACATTTTGAAAGAATTGCAAGACAACGCACAGTGCCAAGATGCAAGCGATGCAAATATTCCAGGAAGCAACCTAGTGGAATACATCCCTACCGCAGAGCGGCCCTACCGCTGCCGCCTCTGCCACTACAGCAGCGGTAACAAGGGCTACATCAAGCAGCACCTGAGGGTCCATCGCCAGAGGCAGCCCTACCAGTGTCCTATCTGTGAACACATTGCTGACAACAGCAAGGATCTGGAGAGCCACATGATCAACCACTGCAAAACAAGAATGTATCAATGCAAGCAATGTGAAGAATCCTTTCATTATAAGGTAACGTTATTTCCTATATCTGTTTATAAAAGCTAAATAACCTGTTTGTTACCTTTTTTATTTTTTTTAAATAACTGGTGATCCCTCTTTCTAACTAAATCCAATCTGACATCCTATCTTCAGAGTCATTACAGTTGGAGACTACTGCCTGCAGCACTTTCCAAATATAATATTCTGCCATAATTATTCTGACTTACCCACTGAAAAAGCTGGCTTCCTCAAGCAGTTATTTCTCTTGAGAACCATCCTATGGACTTATTAATATCCTGTTGTTGTTCTGCCAACTCATAGTAACTAAATGAAGAAACAGAAGCATTAGTCAAAATTTAAAACTTTAAAAGAACGCTCAAATATGCCCACTAGTTGTATGTGCAATAGTGGCATTTGGGGGCAATGTGTGAGAATCTTTGAAATAGGAGTTCTTTTCTTTGTCAGTTGTTTTGATGGGTTGGACATTATGCAGAACTTAGATCTGGAAGATGACATACAAGAGCACAATAATACACTGCACTGAGTTTTAGTCTCCACTTTTAACATTAGTGCCTGTGACTGCATTTCTGTATGCTCAAGTATGCTCATGCTCAAGTATGCTCATTTCACTTGGCAAAATACAATACACAGCTTCGGTATCAGGTCTTGCAACTGAAACTGTCATAGGCAATGGTATAGTGCTGGTTTTCCCATTTGTCCTATTGTTAGATCCTAGTTTTGGAAAAAAATGCGTATATAGTAAATATAGTCACTTTTCTGGTGAACAGTAAATTTTGTTTTATTAACACAAATCATATCGCTTTTTAATCACTTACCAGTCCTTTGTTACGTTAGTAAAGTATGGTTTAATCCATTTTGTTTGTAGTAAAATTAATTGAGGGATAACCTGTATGTATGCTAATGTATGTCTTATAATAGTTGTCATGAAAACTTGAGTAATGATTTTGCAAATTACTGCAGTATCTGAAATGATTTCTGTTCACACTATATGTTTAAACATAAGGAATTGTTCTTTCAGAGTCAACTCCGAAATCATGAGAGAGAGCAACACAGTCTTCCAGATATTTTTTCAACAGCCACATCTAACAAACTAATAGTTTCCAATGAAGTAGATGAAAGAGAAGGTACTGTATATATTTTAATTTAAAATTACAATTTACTTATAACTGTATTACTGTATTTATAGTCCTACTGTTTTTAAGATCTCCTCTTGGATGAATGTTTTCATGCCTGTTCCGTTCAGAACCCTCTTTTCAGTCTGTCACCTTTTTAGTATGGAAAACTTCCTATAATTCTCAGTTTTGAGAAGTCTTACTGGCATCTGTTGGAATACATGTTTTGCCTGATTATGTCTTGGATTTCTTCTTTTTGAAAAACAAAACTCTAAATACCTGCAGATAAGAGGTGGTATAGAATATTACCATTTATTTTCTCTTTTTGAAAAACATATTTTTTTTCTCTGCATTTACCAGCTACAATGTTTTTCTGAGTTGTCTGGTGTAAATAAAAGAAAACCTTGTTTTGTTTTTTAAACTCACTGTGGTAACATAGTTTGCTATCACTGTATACAAACAATGTAATTTTGCATTCCTTGTTTAGGAATTACTATTTTGGTAAATAGTAATTAGGCAAATGTATGGGGTTCTAAAAGTGCAACCTATATCTGTAATAGTTGCCAGAATATTAGTAGATATGCATTTTCTAAATTATTGTATATCCTTATAATTTAATAGGTATGTTCCTAAAACTTGATGTGTTAAGGTAGTTAAAATTAGCCAAATTTTGAATGTTAGGAAAAATGTGGTCTTAAAATGCTGTGACTGTCTTGGAACCATGCTATTTATTATTGCAACTTGAGTTAAAGTTCCTGAAATTATTTATAGTACTTTTATTCTAAAGAGAACATTGTAATTATTAGTACTCTGCAATATTAGAGCACCTCTAAACAACTGTGGGCTGAAATATTTCCCATTTTATGCATACAGCTCTTTTCTGTCCAATGCTCGCTTGTTTGCAAAATGCATACTGTAAGGTATGCATTAGATTGCAGTAAGATGACTTAAAGGAAATAATAAATTCCTCAAAGGAATATGTGCCTTGAAACACTTGAAATATGTCAGACTTTCAAAAAAAAAATTACCTCTGCACTTAGGTCTCATTAAGGTGACTTAAAATCAAGACGTCTGGCTGCTTTTGAAAGTACCACTTCTTAAAATAGTAGTTTTAGTTTACGTCCTGATCTTGTGACTTCCGTGAAAGAGGAACCCCTGCTCACAAAATCTGCCTGATTTTGATTTAATTACTTAAGTGATTTTTTAGAATAATTTTATTCATTATTATCTTATAAAAATGTTACAGCCATGCACCTTAATTGAATTTTTATTCCACATCAAATTTAGTAGTATGGCTTGAATGAAAATAGTTCTCCTTTTAAACTTTTATTAACTTATACTTCAGAATGCTTTAATTTTTTTAGAACCAATTTATAACCAAATTGCGACACCACTGCAGTACAGCAATCTCTTGTCAACCAGATGTCACCCCTATAAAGCGGCGCAAAACAAAGAAGTTTATGGCATAGCATCTGTTTATGTGAAAGATGCCGGAGCTGGAACAGTTTCATTTCTTGTTTATGAAATAGTCCTAAAAGTCTCTTTATTCATCATGGTTGTACAATAAATTAAAAGGGGGCATTATGACACTGAATATGATCAGATTGTAAATGTCTAATAATGAAGGAATAGCATAATAAGCAGAATTATAGGAGCACCTGTTACTGCTGCTAGAATAAAGATCTCTCATTTCCGTGTTTACTTTTAAAAGACCTGGTATCATAAATCCAGAAAGCTAAAAAGCCCCCACGACCAGAGGAAATAAGTCTTTTGGGGATGTGGGGGGAACAACTGCTGTTTCACTACAGCCAGAGAAGATAGGATATATCCTAACTTACGTACATTTTGCTGGAAGAATGAATAAGCAAGTAGCAATTTGTATAAATAATTGCTGCAAAGTGTGTGCTACTAGGTGGTTGGCCACTTGTGACTATGGTATGTTTTGATGATGCCCTTTTGCTATGTTTTCATAATGTCCTTAGAATCTCCTTAGATATTTTAAGCTGCCTATCCAATAGAATACCACATTCCTGCCAGAAAATATATTTGAAAACAGTTTATTCTAAAGCTGCAGAATTTAAGATGAAAGAACCATTCAAGTAGAACATGCAATAGCCCAACTTTGACACCACCCTGCTCTACTGTAGATCCGCAGCCCAGTAAGTGTCTTTGTATTCATCTGAGGCCTTCTGCATAAATGTGTATTCATAAAGGCATAATTGTGGAAACAGAAATTCTTAAGTCTGTAAGTACATACTTAAGACTGCTTTGATAATTTGTCTTCAGAGAGATTTTCTTTGAACAGTAAGATATTTTAAAAAGCTCTGTGAGCACATAGTAGGAGAAATTCAGATGTAGTTTAAGAATTTTAAGGCTGAACTGTAGGAGTGCATATTAGGTTTTATTTCTCTATTATTATGTTTCATAAAAACACCAGAACAGTGAGCAATTTCCTAAGTTTTAAAGAATGTAAAATTTCAGTTATCTTTGCACACACACAGAGAATTATTCATTTTTTTAGACTTTCTTTGTATTCAGATTGTCATTTTGTTTTATAATATAAAGATGATATATTCTTCAGAATAAACCTCTGGTAATATCAGCCTAGAGCTCTAGCACTAATTACTTTGCATCTTGAAACAAGAGTGTTGATTTTTAGAGTGAAAATGTACCCTAAACTTACTATTTAAATCACTCTGTCCCTCCAAACAACATATTTACAACATTTTGACATAATTCAGTGCTCCACAGTGAAATAAGATGGAAGTGAAAAGGTATACTTCAAAGTATCTTCTTAAAACAGAGCTCTACCATGCACATACTTTATTTTCGTAATGATAATGAAAAGATTTTAGCTTTACTTTGTGTCCCTCGTATAATTTGTTGAATTATAATTTTTGGTTTGTTTGTTTTTTTGCCTGTACTTCAGCAGTAATCTTTTCTCACACAAGAAATTTTGCAGGAACTCTAGCAGGCTTTTCTTATCAGCCCGTATACATTACCGAGAGCCATGGCTTGACCTTTTGGTCAGCTAATGAGAATTTGGTGTAAAGGTAACGTGGGCTTAAACACCTTCCTTACATGTAGGAGAGAAAAAGTAGAATTTTAATGCTTTAGGCTAGCGAAGAGGTAGAATGCAGATACAGAAAGAAACGCCTGAGGTGTTAGTTTAATGTTTCTTTTGGCAGTAGTGCTGATTTAAGCAGCCCCAATTTTCTTGTCCTTCTTTCTGCCATTCCCTCATTTGGAAGTGCATGAAGGCTGCATCGTAGACTAGAGGAGCAAAATCAGCTGCATTAAAAATACCATCTCTCCAAATGTTAATATTTCTAACCCAGTTTCCTTAGTGAGGGAGGAGTAGGACCACCCCAAAATATTCAAAGTGTGCTCTTGCGGGCACACATTTTTCTATGTTAAATTACTTATTAGCCTTTGTCTCTGCAACCATTAATTTTTCAAGAATCTTATTCTGTAAAGAAAGAAAAAATGATTTCTATTGCAATTGCTTTTTAGTAATTTGGAGAAGTTCCAAATTATTTCTGGTCAGTACCTGTTTTTTGATCATCTCAGATCCTTCTGAAGGTAACCACCTTAGTTAGTGGTTAGTTTATCTGAATGATAAAGAAAATTTCGTGTTTCAGGAAATCTTTTATTTTTTCTTTTCTATGTTTGTCCATTGGAAACTTCTCCTCCCTCAGACATATCCCCTCTCACTCATCCTTTGCTTTAATTTGATCCTGCAAAGCAGTTAAAGTCCTGGTTTCATCATTCAACACCTTCTACTGACCACAGTAACCCAAGAAGGGAAGCAAGTGGATAGTGAGAGAGAATGCAATTTCCTGAAATTTTAGTAATTCAGTAAATGGCAAATGAACACTTATTATCTCCATATCAATTGTCGCTTTGCTCTAGATATTGAAGTATCATTTCTAAGTGTTAATTCCTGTTTCATAATTCAACTGCGTGCTGAAATTATCATCTAAGAACTTCTTAAATGCTAAAATTATGCATTTTGCTTCATATAGGAAATAAGGCTTCAGTTCAAAAGCTGTACAGATGTGATGTTTGTGACTACACGAGCACAACTTACGTTGGTGTACGAAACCACAGACGAATTCACAACTCTGATAAGCCATATAGGTAAGTGTCCCAATTATTACTGAGTAATGCTAGGCCCTTGGCCTGCAAGGCTACTTTCTTGCTTGTGCAATTTTGAAGATAATGTTAAAGAGCGCCAGTTCCAGAATTTCACTGCAAGGCACTGCAAAATGGAAGGGGCCATGCATGCTGATCGACTCAAATTGGGAAATTAAAATTTGCCAGCTTTTCCAAGATGCATCTTTAGCTATAGCAGTCCAGGGCTTGTTTTCGGTTTGAAGCATCCAGATGTGCAAGGGGATATAATTACATTGTAATATTCATCTTTGGCAGGTAACAACAGCATATTTGGCAAACTCCTTGCACACTACGTTCATTTTGGATTTGCTTTATTGCAAGGTGTCCATTATAATATGTCTAGTTCTAACACTTTGTTTAAAGTAGTAGGGCAAGTGGCCTTGTTCACACTCCTTAGTGGAAGGAGTCAAGGAATATCCATAGAAACTGGCTGCTACACAGTGTGGCAAAATTTGGCCCCTTGTCTTGCCTTGTTTCCTGTATCTTTATCAATATTAACAAACTCTTTCAGGATCAGATTTTATAAACTTTCCTTCAAAGACATTATACAGATTTATATAAAAATTATGGTATCTAAAAATGGTTGCAATACTACTGTACAGGCCCTCAGAGGAAAAAAAATAAATGATGCCTTTTTTTTCTTCCCCCCCCCTTTTTTTTTTCCTTTCTCTCCAAACTTCCTTCAAATTCAATCTGTTCTTATTCAGGGTGGATCTCTGTCCCTCTCTAGTGGCTAGAAACCAGAACTGAGGTAGTAAAACTTCTGAGCTAATATACTTCTGTCTTTTTTGTACAAACTCTGGAAATTCATCTTTAAGACCTTGAAACCTTGTACTCAAAAGGGGACATTCCCTCTTGACTAAAAAGGCTCTCAAGATATGCTGTATTTTGATTTGGAGTTTTATAGTGGCGCATATATTACTATCTTACTATTATTAGTATATTAGAATTTTATACTAATACTAAATATTAATACTATTTGATTAAGAAACACATGAAAAATTTCAGTTGGAGAAAGATAAATAATAAGTTTAAGCCTACTGATCTGGCTTGCTTTTCATACAAACTTTTCATGGACTCCTTATGCATATCTGTAGAATTGGTAGAATATTCAAGCCACAGCCTAAAAAACATAAAGATCCAGTATTTCTGGTGTTTCTTATTCTGAAACATGTATTCCTCAAGCCTTTCATATGATCAAATGACAATCCACTATAATGCTGCTATATTTTCACGTGTAAATGTCTTTTTATCATTTGACAAAGTATGCTAGAAATTAAACTGTTGCACTAAGTAGAGCTTGTATTCTTGAAAAATAAGATCCACTTTAAAATGCAGCGCCTCCCCTATAGCTCTATGATCACATTCTGCTCCTGCATAACAGCAAAGCAATTTGTATCGTGGCTGCTTCCAGAGCACCCAGATCTTTCTTCTACCTAGTGATGTTTTTCAGCCTCAGTAGAGGTACCACAAGATGGATTTCAGGAAGGAACCTGCTCCGTATGCCTAATGATTAATGCTGAAAGGTGGAGGAGATTTTTTGGGTGCAAAAACTTCTTATGCTCCAAAAATTGAAAGTTAACGTTACCACTTGGAAATCTATACATGATGTTAGTTTTCAGTGTAGTCTTTCCAGATACCTTTTTATTCTCTTAGATTTTTATTTATGGAATAGTTTAAGCAGTTACTTTTCAGATTAGTTTACCTATTTTTGTCTCTTTAGATGTCAAGTATGCGACTTTGCCACCACAAATATGAATAGCTTGAAATGCCATATGAGGCGCCACCCCCAGGAGCATCAGGCAGTGCAGCTAACGGAGCAGTACAAGTATGTAAGAGCGCCGAGTGGGCAAGACGCCCCGATGGCAGCCACTTTTGTTATGAAATAAAGAAGAATTGAGATTCTATTCTTTTTCCTCCTAGATTCATTCCTTGTTTAAGTGACTTTTTTTTTTTGAGCGAGACAGAGATTGATTTGATATGGCATTCCTAGATGATATTCATGCTAGTAAATTAAGTATGTTCATGAGCTCCCTTTGGTACAGTACTCAGCCCTTTCTTTACAAAATGGGTTGGCTGCATATAAACTGCCTTTTGCAAGTGGTTCTGGATCATGTTAATTGCCAGAGCATGCCTGGGATTGCTCGGGGAAATGCACGTGCCAAAGCCATGCTGGGGCACCTCTAACAATATAATAGTACAGATTGTTAAATTCCAGTGCCCAGGAATGTCCTCTGGCTTTGTTTAATATTCCAGTCGAGGCACGGCCTTTCTACGTACTTACTAGTTAGAAGCCAGACTTGCATCACAATGCCCTAGTTAAGAATCAGTACATGGGGTCATTATGTTTAAGTAATTGTCTGTCCATTGATATGTTTATGTCTTATATAAATATATATCAGGAGAAGTTGGCATAAAAATGGGTAATTGTTTACTATTGACTTTTGACAAAAAATTTAAAAAGTAAAATAAAGTATCAGGAAGATTCTGATCATTTCAGCATTTCTTAGGATGGAATTTTAAAGTGAACAGGAATAATCCAAATAAAGTACATAAACATATAGGGTTTATTCTCAAGAAAATCTGATTTTATAACTTTAAGCAAAATCCTTACACTGCATTTTTCTCCAAAATGTACTAGAAAGCAGCACTAAGTTCTGTGTGCTCTGTTGTCATACTTTATAAACTATCACTAAGTACTCTTAGTATTACCCAAGATTACTACAAACCTCCACACTTCAGCCTCTTGGTCCCTGAGGAAATACTCTATCAAAAGCTGTAAGATAATTATTTCCTCAGTAGACCAATTTGGGATACACTTGAACAGTACAGTTTAATAATTCAGCATAGGTCAATCGGTAGGGCACATCATGCTATAGAAATGAATCTATTACCAAAATACAAAACTCAATGGAAAAATAATTTCTCTGAGAATATCTTGCACGTACGGTAACTATGCAGCAAATTCGGGCTTCAGGTAAGAACAAGTATTCTCCTAATTCCATCATTTTAATTGGTATTTCTTTTAAAACCCTACTTAAACTTCATAGACTGCTTTCACTTCCATTTCTGCAGTCCCATCTTAATTTATGTATTGCCTTAAGATAATTTTGTTTAATATACATTGTATTATGGATAATGATCGTAAAGTAAATGCATCAAAGTTGTTGAGTTTCTGCATGTTTGATTTGAACCACGTGCCAGTCTAAAGTAGTCAAAAGCACTAAGCTCATGATACTGTCCTCAGTAAAGTAAATGTGATTAGCAAATTAGCTGAGTAAATTTATGTACTTCAGAAAATAAGACTTTAATTAAAGGCAGATAAAAACAAACAGTGAATTGTAGCTTCCTTCACATTGTATCCACCCACAGACCAAGCTGTGTTAGCAGTGTAGATAAATTATATACCATCATAAACATATACCAAAAGACTACTGGAATACATGTGCATATAGAATCAAATTAGAATTGTTTAATGACTTCTGTGTTATGCAGAAAAATTATTTTGGCCTAATTTTATCCAAAAAAAGGAATTACCAAGTATTTTTATTTCTTACTTAAAATGATGGCATTATTTTGTGTCAGCCTTTTTAGACATATTAACACTTTCAACCTGAGGGTGAACTTGTTTATATTTGAAAACATCCATTTTCTTTATAAGGCTTCAAGTTAGGAGGAGGAAAAAATAAAATAGTACCTTCCCAATCAAGTATTAGAGACAAATGAGCTAGAAGAACCTACTGTTCACCAGCAGAATAGGATTATCTTGCTACGTAAGCAAGGTAATGTGCCATGCATTCACATAATGTATCAGATTTTGCAGCTCTCCACAAACTTGTGCTGGATAGAAATAGTTTCTTTTATGAGATTATTTGCTAGGCATTTAAGTCATAGATCCTGCTGTCCACAGGAGCAGTTTCAAGCAGAAACTTGACAGGAGGAGGGAGAGGGGGGATTGACGTGTTCTGTTATGGAAGTATAACACAACTATTGTGGTGTTATTGTCCTGAAATGAGTAAGCAGAATTTTTCCATGCAAAAATGCATCTCGCTGTTTTCTTATCCTTTTGGAAGAACTAGTGAATCTTTTAAATTGTAGAACTGTATTGATTTATGTTAATTTCTTCTGTTTTTCCTTCTCTACTTTTTTCACTAGATGTTCTCTTTGTGGATATGTATGTAGTCATCCTCCTTCCCTGAAGTCCCACATGTGGAAACATGCAAGTGACCAAAATTATAATTATGAACAAGTGAACAAGGCTATTAATGATGCAATTTCACAAAGCAGCAGGTATGTCAGCTTTACTTTCAAGCCTTATCATCTGGAATTTTGAAAGACTAAGATTCAAAGAAAAGTTTCTATCAAGAAGCAAAAAAAGTGAGCTTTGAAATTTCTTTTTCTTTTTTCCTATTACTTTAGGTTTCAAGGACAGCTTCCTGAAAAAACCTTATTGGAAGGCACTGATGAAAGTACAGTACCTATACTAGGAAGTTCAGACAACCTGGTGTCTTTTACAGAGTCTGTTAACCAAACTACTAATGAAATTTCAGGTTCTGATGAAAATGAAAAACCTAACTTGATGAATACCTCATGCAGCTTAGAAAAGAACTCTGCTCTGCCCCACCTTGGCACAGAATACTGTGTTCTTCTCTTCTGCTGCTGCATTTGTGGCTTTGAGTCCACCAACAAAGAAAATCTGTTGGATCATATGAAAGAACATGAGGGTGAAATCATAAACATCATTTTAAATAAGGACCACAATGCAACTCAGAGCACAAACTAGATGAAGGAGTAACTTAAGAGCAGGATTTCCTAAAGTGGATAATATCCATCTTTACTAATCTTGCCTGAGAAACTTGCTAAAGAGAAGAAATGCAAGCAAAAGTTGCTGATTTCTGAGCCCACTTCCTTGTTTCATTAGGAGAATATTAGCTTAGCCAGGGACAGATGAATCATTTAAGAGATAAGTTTCAGGTGTGGGTAGTAGAACAATCCTTAAACCTGTTATTTCTCTGTGTGGTGCCAAGAGTGTGTAATTTTTTTTTTCCTAATTGTCAGGTACTACTCCATAATAATGTTTTAGTACACTAAGTCAAAACCCAAAGCCTTTTTATCAATTGAAAAGCTTTTTCTCTTCCTCCCTTTTTGGTTGTTTTGCAAGTTTTTGGACAAAGAAATTTTCCTACACACTTTCTTAATTGGCAAAAGACAGGTGGACATTTTACAGTATAATTGTACAAAGCCTGTTGTCCAGATATTGGAAAGCAGGGAGAAAGTAGGGTGAGGGCTCACGTGTGTGCTTGCATCTGCATAGAGGCATTTCATTCTCCCAGTCTATTTTTAAGGCCTTACAACCTCCAAGTCCTCCTCCTGAAAAAGATGGGTATCTTCTGTGTTGATTCAGAGCAGCAGGAGCTGAGTAGCGTAGAAGCTTTTTGCTGACCATTTGGCTGATTAGATCTTCACTAAATATGACACCTTTTGATAGCTACAGTCTAAAGTGTGTAAAGGATCCTTTAATGTTCTGTTGTTTATTAATGGTTTTCTTTACACACTTAGCAAATCCTATTTCAAAACGAACTAAAAAGCTAAAGCAGATCATATGTAATTTTAACTTGAGGTGATTACTTGACAGTACATATGAGCAACATTTTTAATGGAAATATGGTATTAACTGATTGTAATTGCCAAGAAGATATTTTCAAAGCTACACAGATTTCTAAAGTTGTGGATGAGCACAAGGTTGGATTTGGAGCAGTGCCTACATGCTTTGGAGTTCTTTAAAAAACCCTCACTGTCCAAAATTCATACTTGTCTGGCTACGCTCTATCTATAGAAGAAAAAAAAAGTTTTAAAAAAATCACTGAAAGATATAGTATTCTTCCTATAGAATGAGCTGTTTCAAAACATAAAATATGGGAAACTATTTTAAGAAAAAACATGATCCAATCAGTTGTAGAATAAATTTTAGTAGTGCGTAGAGTATGGATTCTTAAAGGGAATTAGGGATTACTTTGTTTTCTAAGAAACATGTAGAAATCTCTCCCTTTTAAAGCCTTTAGCTTCAAAGATTACAATGCTGATCTTCCCTACAGTTTCAGGGATTTGCAGTAGAAGGTATCTGTGTATCAGCTGGGAATATTATTATGCAAGCTAATTACCTGGCAACTTTGTTGAGATTGTTTATAGAGTCCGCTACTTAAATTGTTTGAAATACACGCTTCCTACCGAGTGAAGTAGTAGCACTTCTGGAGAAGCCCTTTAGCAGCTTGATTAAAACTTTCTAGCCTGGGCATTTTATTCTGCTTTTAAAGAATGGCAGTTGCACAGAAGCACATCTAGTTCATGGCATGGTAATGCAGTTAACTGTTTTAGTTGCTCATTGCTTGAGAAATTACTTACTCTTAGGGAAAAAAATAGTATTTTATGTTTATTTCCTATTTATGTATTTCTGCTAGCAGAAATAAGCTACAGCTATAAATCTTTAGAAGGTGGCATACGTAGTGTACAGTCTATTGTGCTATTGCTGACTAAATGTGGCAAACAAGAAAACAACATCTTGTTACAACCTTATGAAGCAGCACAGAATCTAAAGGCCAGTGTAAAAGATACTAAGATTCCAAATACATTTGGTGGGTTTTTTGTTTGGTTGGTTTTTTTTGTTTTTGTTTTTTTGAAGTGATTTCCTTAGGCATCTTCAGCTTGTTCCTTTGGGTTGAATATCTATCACTTGGCTGAGTAGCTATATATACTTGGGTATCTATCATTTTTTGGATTGACTATCATTTATAAATCAGTTTGCATGAAGTTTTTACTTTAAAATTGGACAGGATCTTTTGTGTCAGATATTTGAGATACTTGGCACAGATGTGAAAGTTATACATAATTCCCAGTCAAAAGATTTTTTTTTAAATGGTCATACACATGGGTTTTACATTTTAAAAATATGATTCATTTTCTTTCTCTAGATGAAACTGAGATAACTTTTAATGGGGTATTGTTCTTGTCCTATTGACACATACTTTATTTTCAATTCAATTCATGTCAAAACAGCAAATTATTTGGAATCTACCTGGTCTTCAGCATTCAGAGATCCCTTTTACTGAAAAATTCTGAGATACAAAGAGATGCATAGTCATGTTAGGCTACCTATCTGTGTTCATAGAAACATTATTTTGTCACATTCTTTTTCAGTAAAAGGCTAGTGTATTTTTAAGTTGCTATGCTAACGGAAAAATAGGTGAAAATCTTGCACTCATAAGCTGAGAGAAAGATGGCAGTGAACCAAGACTTACAAAGCACATAACTTTGGCCCAAAATTAACAGTTTTGGTGTGTGTAGGTCACACCTGCAGTGTTAAGTGTAACACACCAAGAGTTACTGTAATGGGATGACTGAGCAGGATGCATCTATTCACAGCTTCTTTTTGCCTTTTTGTTGCTTTTTGCAGTTTGAGCATGTGTTACTACAGTACAGTAGAAAGTTGGTTCCCTCTGAAAACTCTTAACCAGTCCTAACAAATTCCAACAAATACTCTTCCCTATCTGCAGAGGGATTAACTGCCTGTCTCCCCATTGCTTGCCGTCAGTTACCCATTAAAAAAATCCCATGGATTTTATCAGAAGTTCTGCATAGGCTCAGTTTTTCAAAATAAGTTTTTTCTCAGGATATCAGCTTTAGAAAGTGTGTGGTTGGCTTGGTTGCATGTTATGTAAGGGCTTTTCAAGCACATTTCCAGGTTACCAACACTGTAGTCTTCCCCTTTCTTTAAGGTTTTAAAATGTTTTAGGATCTTCTGTCACAATCAGGAATTCACTTGCTGTTTGCTTTAAAGAGTTTTTTTTTTTTTTTTTTTTTTGGGCATTTGAACTGTAACACACAGCTTTGGTTTTAAATGCCTATACTTCTGCTAAAGAGAAGACTTAATTCATTTTAGACTATACTGATAAATAGGTGGGCAATTCATCTTTCTGACTTATACTTGGCCTGGAAAAATAAAGTGGTTTTCAGTCAGAGTTACTGTATTTTCCTCTTTCAGAAGCACTTATTTAATCATTTAAAAAATGTACAGTTGGTGCTCAAAGTAACATTTGTTAAGATATATTTAATATAAATTTACATTTGCATTTGATATTCATGGACATGGGTACATGTATTTTTTTAAGAAAACATATTGTAACACTATGGCACTGCTTTTATAGCCAAAGTATAAAAAAAAAAAAACTTAGAAAACTGACATGTAAAGACTGCAGTTAATTCTGATACTGTATGTTATTAAATAGGATGACTTTTTCATTTTATAAAAATTATCCAGCACATTAAGCTGCATGCCTTAAGCTCTCTCGAGGATTGTGTTCCTGATAGAAGACTGTTTGGAACTATGAAGCAAAGTCTGTAGTACTACTTTAACTACCTTCTGAAATACTGTACAATGTTAGAATAATTTATTTTGCTTTACAGGAGTTTGTCACGTATTGACTTTAATATTGTATTTTGGTAATAAACCTTTTTTGTTAAATGCTGTAGTCACTTTTTTTGGATCTGCCTGAAATGTGACAGTGATTATGGGAAATTCAAGCACTGAACTAATGTCTAGAAAGATGGGTCTCTGCTTAAATCAAAAAGTATGTGGAATATTTCACTGCCATTTCTCACTCTTGTGAGAAGATAACAGGGTGCTAATAGTGTTAATGGTGCTAATAGTGTTAATGGAAGTTTTGGAAAAGTTAACTGTAGTGATGAAGTACAAGACGATTAAAACAAGTCAAAATAGTAGCAAGTCTGAATGCAGTTATGATGCAACGATGCTGAAAGACAGAACTGTACCTTCAAAATTCATAATGAATCATAGAAGCATTATGGTTGAAAAAACCTTCAAGATCGAGTCCAAACATAAGCCCTTCAACACCATACCTGTAAGCCATGTCCCTAAGTGCCTCTACACTTTTCTTGAACACAAACCTAGTGGGAATTTTGCCTCTGACAAATGGAGTGAAAAACCTTACACTGCTTTCTTTTTAGGGAAGCAGCTGACTCTTGCTCATCCATCATGTGTGCTGCTTTAACCTGATTTTTAATGAACAGTGCATTTCCTGGCCTTGCTGGAGCTCCCCCTACCCCCATCTGTCAGTTGCAGCCGAATAAAGGAAGGAGAAAGTAACACCAGAGTTCCCACAAACAGGGCACCTGACTTCCTTCCTTTGCTACAGTTACAGCCCTGTGTCTGACACTTAAAAAAAAAAAAAAATACTGCAAGACCACTTAGCTGCTATGCTACAGAGTCTTAAACTATATAGCTTTTTAAGGTAGAATTGAGAAAAGCCTCTGGAGTAGAATCTGGCATCAAGGTACTGTCCTATTCATAAAATACTGTGCTTGCTTTGACTTAACAAACAGAAGAGCCTCCGCAGACCTTATTTCCACCCATAACTAACCTGGTCAGGTGATCCCACTGGTGTTCCGAAACACCACGCCTGATGCTCAGCACGTTGCCTTCCCGAAACGGAGTTTCAGGACCAGCTTCCTCCGCACTGTCCGCAGCCAGCCCGGAGCGGGTGGGCGCTCCCCGCAGAGGGAGCCCCTCCTGCTGCTCCTGCACAGGCGGACTGGGATGGAACAGACCGAAAAGACAGTTTTAGCCTTAAAATTTACTCAGGCAGAACTTGAGTCTTTTTGTGTTTCTCATTCTAGTAATAAAAATTCTAGTTTTTATTCTAGTAATAAAAATGAGGTAAATCTAATGTTACACTTTGTAAAGCCCATAATTTCAGTTCCCATATTCTTTGCTTACATGCTCATTCCCATCAAGTTTACCTGCCTTATTGCTAGAACAAACTAAAAAAAGCAAAGTGCATGTGCAGTCTTGTAAATTGACTTGTAGTGGAAATTTTGAGTTTATTTGGTGAGCTTAAAAGAGGAAGAGAAAACAGTCATCCCGTTTGTTTTAGAGAGTACAACATCATAAATGTGCAAAAACAGATATTACAACATTTTCTACTTTCTGATTTCCTAAGGCAATAGCTTCATAGCTCTGAAACGCCATGATTCCTACCTGGGCAGCTTTACTTTGTTCCGAGCACATTTTACATGGTTTTACATGTCTCTTTTCTGTTCAAGATACTGAGTTTTCTAATGAGCCAAACTTTCAAAATAAAAAGGAAGCTGTAGAATGACGCAACTGTTAAAAGCTGCTGAATATTGTCTTGAAATAAATGGATCCTGCCCCTGCCTGCTCCATAGTGCTGGCTCCCTGGGGTGGATCTGGGAGCCCACACACTGGGAAAGGCCTCAGCACCTTAACTTGTGGTAAAGTTTACCTCATGGTAAGCTTATATAGATGCATCGCAAGTTAAAAACTGGCATAAAGAGTTACAGGCATGTCGTGGGTTTTAAGCAAGACAGAAAACAGCCTGGATTGCAGTTATGTTTCTGCTGCAGAGGGAAAGTCGTCCCGCCCGCCCCCACCATTGAATGTTTATGGTACGAGTAAATGAGAAGTGGAAGGGAGCCGATAAAGAACAGGAGACAAAATTCACCTCTAAGTTTTGAGACATTTGGGAGCCTAAATAAACAATAAAAATAGATATCCTCAAACAGCTCGCAGACGCCGGGACCCGCGGGTGCCCGGGGAAGGCGCTGACCGGGCCCGGAGCGCCCCGGCCGGACCGGGCCCGGCCGCCGCCCGCCCCGCGCGCGCCCGTCGCCATGGCCGCCGCCTCAGCCCGCCCCTCCCCGGCCGCGACTCCTCCCCGCGGCCGGGCGGAGGCTGCCGCTGCCGCCGCCGCGCGCCTCGGCGGGCAAAGCGGCCCCTCCGCCGCCGCCTCCGGCACGGCGGCGCCCGCGCGCAGCGACCCCCGGCCCGGCCTCGGGGCGCCGCCAGGTATCGGCCGCGGCCGCGGGCAGGGCGCGGGGAGAGGGGCCCCGGCGCGGCCCGTTACGGCGCGGCCGCGCAGGCCGCAGCGAGGCGCGCAGGGGAGGGAAGGGGAAGGGAGGGCAGGCGGCGCCGCCCGCGCAGCCCGCCCCGCTGTCCGGCAGAGCCCCGGCCTCCCGCGCCCGCCACGGCGCGGCCGCCTCCCTCGTGCCGCCCCTCACCTGCGCGTCGCGCCTCGGCGGCTCCCCGTGCGCGGCCGCGCTCTTCTCCGCGGCAGGTGCGCGGGACAGCGCCCTCCCGCCGCGCGCGGAGCCCCTTGCGGGAGCGTGGCGCTTCCCCTGTATATATACACATCCATATACACACAGCCTCCTAACGCGGGAGGGCTCATTCACAGCCTTGGTCTTACGAACCGTGTTCACAGCTGTGAATCGGCCGGGGACTGCCCGGCTGCGCCTCGCTCCTCCCCGCCTTTTGCTCGAGGTTTCGTGGTGCTTCAGCATCACAGAAGGCTGGGAGTTATCGAGCACCGTTTGGCTTCATCTGGCTTGTTCACCCTACACCTGTTCTCTGACAACGTTTTTGCATCTTTCTTTTGCAACCCTCCATTTTGAGGTTTCCTGAATTCAAGGTTTAAAAACAAATGTCTCTGTTTTCAGTATCCAACTGAAACAGCCCCCAAAGGCCAGTTTTTCTCTGTAGGGTTGATGCTCCATGTTTGCAAAGAAAAAGAGCCTGGCGGGACCCAAAAGCAAGGACAGTCAGGGTTAGGAGCATTCCGAAACCCTGGCATGGGTTAAAACTAAGCTTAAAACTAAGCATGAACTTGGAGTCCTCATGGGTTTAGTGTTTCCGTTGCTTTCATCTGAAGCCTGAGTTGTAAAGATAAATAATCTTGTGTTTGACTGAGATGATCTTCAGCTAAATTATAGTTGTAAAGTATGAAGTCTTTAATCGCGCTAAAGCGCGGCTGTTTTCAGCAGTTTCATGCAGTATGAGATGGACGCGTGCCCTGTATGTGTCCCCTCAGGAGGCGAGGGAAGGGTGACGGATGGCGGTGACCGACACCATGGCAGCCCCCAGGCAGAGGAAGGGGGTCAGGCTCGCAGACGCCGCTGACGAGCAGCTCGCACCGGAGAAGGACGCGAAGCCTCGTGGAGAAATCCAGGCGGGTGCGTAACGAAAGGGTTGTCACATTGTGGGGTTTTACTTGCCTTTGGTTTTGGTGTCCATCCTGGCCTGTACCAAATACATGGTCATACCGTGGTACTGCATTTTACCAAGTGCTGTATATTACCAACCAGACGAGACAGCGAGCAGAATGAAACACTAGGCTGTTGCATGATGATGTCTATTTTATAATCCAAGAATTTAAATAAGTAAAAAAAAAATCAATTTAGTAACACAGTAACATTTTTTTTCCTTTGAAGATCATACAGGTGGAAAGCTGTGGAACATACTTTCATTAACAGTTGGTGGGATTGTTGCAGTCTGTCTTGGACTTCTTACTTCTGTTTATATAGCTACACTGCATGAAAATGACCTCTGGTTTTCCAATATTAAGGTAACAGTTATTTCCATAGTTTCATCAGTGCTTTCATAGAATATTGATACGAGTATTAGTTTAAATTTCATTGATTTACCTCTCTGCCTCTTGTTACTTGTTCAAAAACATAGAATATTCTTCATTTTTCTTTCTTGGTTTCTGAAATCAGGAGCTGTTCTTTGCTGCACTACCACTTTTCACATGCTCAGTCATTTCCATAAATGACTTTTCCCCAACTGTGTCCTACACCCATTGCCATACAACTCTGCCATTATTCTTCTGCCTGAGAAATAGCTACTCAAATTCTTCCACTCATTGGTCATCGCCTGGGGTTGCAAGAGTCTATTTATGTTGTTCTTTCTTGTATCCAAAGCAGTCATAGAACAAGCAAAAAAAAAAAAAAAGGCAGATTAGAATATATGGAAATTCCTGACATACAGTTCTGTAATTGTATTTATAATGCGATCTTCTAATGCAGTTTAAGCACAATCTCTCAGTATTCAATACTAATTTTATATAATACTACCCGAAATCTGCAAACCTCCAAACATTTTTTAGGCACTTTAATACTTTTTAGGCACCTACATCCGTAATGTAGGAGAACTTTAATTCACAGGATCCAGGACTGACTAGATTTTTTTCCAGAATCATTGCATGGAAGAATAATGCAATTGTACATACATGTAAATTTAACCAGGGAAAAGAAATAGGTGAGTCATTTTCCTTTTGAAGAAGCCTAAATTCACTCTGTGGCAGGTCTACATGCATTACATTATCCTAAAGTTATGTATGTTTAATTGGAATGCTTATATTGTAGTCTGCTTCTTTCTTCCACTACGTGTTTTCATACCCCAGAAACATTTGCACAGTGATAATAAAAATAGTTGGCACTTAGTGAAACAATTAATACTATATTACACATATAATAATTTCTGTAGCCAGGCTCATCTTTCTTTGAATATATGGGAAAGTATGGATATTCAGTATAGATATATACTGAAGGTGCCCCTCAGATTTGCCTTCTCCTTTCTAAAGCCTGTATTGACTAATTCCACAAGAATTTTATTTTTTGAAATACCAGTGTATATGGCCAGAAGTTTACATCTGAACATAACAGAGTATATTCTCTTGTTCACTTCATACAGTCACAGAGAGTGCACCAATATAAATAGGTCTGTAGTTGCCTAGAACATTTGAAATTCCCATTTTGTTTGAAAAATATTTTGTTTATTGCAAGTATACTCTATTGCCCGTTTCATATTGCCCGTTTTGTCTTCTCCAAAATGGAGAATCAAAAATATATATATTCAGACACTTCTAAACTGGTTTCTGCTTGCTCTGTATTTGTCATTTCATCCTAAAAATTGGTGTAATTGGAGTAATTGGTGTAATTCAGTAATATTGGAACCTGTTGCACAATTTCAGCCAATGTGATGGAAGCATAAAAGTCTCAAAATTATTAAGTTCATCTACAAACAGTGTAAAGAAGAAAGAAATGAAGACACTCTCAGTGAAAAAGGCTATAATGTGACATAAGAGGTGCTTACTGTGCTGGAAAATCAATGTGACTGCAGTATTAATTTTAAAATGATAACAACAGGAGAAACTTCAGTTAGAGTTAGCATATTTTTAAAGATAAATTAACCAATTCTAAGGCAGAGCCAAAAGTGACCAGAATTTGTACATCCTCCTGCATTCAGAACTATATGTCCAGTGTGCGTATCCTATTCGGGTGTTTTGCATGTGCACTCTCTCAACTTACAGAACTCTTGCATGGTCAGACATATGCAGTTTATTTTTGAATTTGTCTAGGTTTATAAGAAGTGGTTACTCGTAAACACATACTTTACAAGGAAGATTTGAAAGCACTCATAAAAGTTTGTTCTCAAATTATTTAATGTAGTTTAAGAACAGACAGACTGTATCCCCTACAGTTTATTTGCAAATAAAAAAGTAGTTTGGGAATGACTCAAGTTTCTTAAAGCATTTACTGCAATTGCCTGTGAATTCAAAAACTGACTCTGCTTTTGCTTAGTTAACAAGGTTTTCAAAAGTTTTAGTGTTGATTAAAGTATGGCCCAAACTCATTACCTTGCCAGTATCTTCATCATAGCATTTAATGGCCAGAAGTGAGAGTAGCAAGTTAACAAGTCTAGATTGTATTTTGATATGATTTCTCTTAACTAAACAGAGAAGAAACACATTACAATATATGTGGATGAGATAAACCAAGTACTGTTTTATGAGGGTTATGGGAAGAGAAGGGATGACAGATGAAGAGCTTGTGAAATTTGCTGTTAAACTGAGATGGGAGAGCTCATCCTAAGATCTGTAAAACAGTGTATGGATGTCTGTGTGCCTAAATGCATCAGTGGACTAGGATCTGTAGATATGCATATGTTTTTCAGCAATTCTAAATTGCCTAGTCTATTTGCAATACATACTATATACTAACAGAAGACAACAGTAAAATCTCCTGTGTAACAATTTTGGAACACTGAATTATCTTGAAAATAAATGGAAATTTTCTGGGTTTTTTTCTTCAACATTTTGTTGTTTGGCCAATACATATTTTTCTGCATATTTTAACTTAATCTGTTAAAAATCAAGAAGTAATAAGATTTATTTCCTTGCAGAGCCCAACACCACTTCCCAGAAGGGAACTGTAATCTAATCCTTGACACACAATTATTGTGTGCCTTGGTTAATAAAATGCAGAGGTTATTTTGTTTTAATTTATTAAGCGTAGAGGTAACAGAAGCAACACTAACACACATTGAGTGTTGCATTAATCCCTATACCTGTGAAACAGTAATGAATCACCATTGCTGTGAATTAGAGGAGAGTAAATTCTAGTAAAATCTACATTAGTCATATTTCTGTACATTTCAGATTAGTAATTTCAGCTACTCCAAAGTGGCCGTTAATAGTGCAGGTTTGGGGGGTTTATATTACTGAACTCTATAAGAATTGTATTGTGACATCTTATCTCTGTGAACATTTTTTTCCTGCCATCCAATGAGCTACAATTGATCAGCATACATATAGTGGTTTTCTAACAAATTATCTTTAATGTAATGAAAGATTCTAAAGACAAAGGTGTATTCACAGATAGTACAGATATTAAGGGAGCACCAAGCATATATAAAAATATGCAGTAAAATAAGATAAAAAGTGTAGGGGAAAGTTTTAGCTGTATTCAGTCTTAGTTGCCTTCTAACAATTGCAGTTGTCCTTGTTTATAAAACTATCAGCATTTGTCTCTCTACTTGCTTATTCATCATCACTCATCAATTAATAATGTTTCTCTGCATTCCCCAAAATAGATGCAAATAGACTTGTTCCCAACACCGTGTAGAGGTGCCGCTCCTTTACCACCTTCTGGAATGCTCCGTGCAGGAGCTTCCGCCCAGTTAACCTTTCCTGTTCTAGAGTAATTGTGGGAGAAAACTACCCTTCTACAGCTGCTGCTTTGCGACTAGAGAGTAAGAGCTGCTTAGTCCTTTAAAAGGCCAGTCATCCTGTGAAAATAAGTTCAAACTTGGCTAAAAAAGTCATATATACATGATGCTTAACTTCTTTGCAGTAGTTTTCCTTTAGTTTTATCTCTCATAACGTAGGTTACAAGGGGTAAATTAGAGACAGCTTATTCAGAAGTATTTCAAACAAGCAGATTTAGAAAGCTCCATTGTTATATAGCCGTCAGAATCTCTATATTTTATGAAACTTGTCACTTCAATGAAACATGTATTCAGCCCTAAAATCTGAAAGCAAAAAGAATTAATTGTCTGAATGTATGATTCTTAACTTTAAGGTAACTATAGTCACAACTTGTGAATACACTTGTAGCGAGGGCTTTTCTGTGAGTTCATTAAAGTCACTGGAAAGCTAGTTCGGTTTCAGGTGTCCTCCAGCAATGATATACACAACCAGAAGAATTTGATGCTGTGACTGTCACACTAAATATTATTTTGAATACTGCTTTCAGTAAGGTAGTTATGTCAGCAACTTTGGCATGTGCAAATATTGTTCTTATTTGCAAGTAAATATGCCTAGTATTATACATTTACCACAAAAATTGGAGAAGGATAGTAAGATCATTTCCTTATCACAAAATTGAAAAAAACAGGTCTCTGAAGCAGGTCTCCATAGCATCTATGCTGTGGAAGAGGTGGTACATGCTCAGTATTCTCCTGATTCCAAATGTTCCTCGAAGAACTGCAAGAGAAGTCAGAGTGCAGAATAGCAGATCACATAAAAATTGCATTTGCAAAAAAATTGCAGTGGAAGTCATAGGAGGTTACAGTCACCTACCAGTCAAACAGGTTTGAAGAAAAAAAATGTTTTAATCTCTTCTTGTATGCATCAAAACATAAGTCTGATCATGATCTGAGGAGGAACCATGCCATTCTAACAGATGGCCATGAGGTTAACCAGCCAAGGAGACCATGGCTGTGGATTCAGTACGTTTGCAGAGGGCATGATTGGCAGCCTGTTGCATTGATAGCAGCTGGCTTTGGTGCATTCCCTCCTCTATATTATTTGGAAAATCTTTCTGATCTGGATTAAAATGAACAGCTAAAATAATACTAAAAAAAAAAATCTGAGTGATACAAGTTGTGCTTTAGCTTTTTCAAAAGGAGAAGCCTCAGTGAGAATACTCAATGGAATGAGAGCTTTGATTATGCTCTTTATCTGTAGAAATTCTCGACTCAGACTTTGTCTGCTTCCATAATGTTTTGAAAGACTTAGTTAAGAAGTTTGAAGAAACTTAAGTTTTAAAATATTGCTTTGCCTTTGAGAGAAAGAGGGAATGTCAACTTTGTATGTTATTTCGAATACTTAATATTATTGGAATATAGTTCCATAAATTGAAATCAGACACAACTCTGTATCCCAGAGGTTATTCTCTCTCCTCCCCTCTTTCCCTTTCCCTCGCCTTGTCCTTGGACCACTGGTAGCTTCTTTGTTAAATACTCACAAATTGAATACACAGTAAGATCAACATGTGCTCTTATAATGCCTACCCATAACTCTACATGTTTTTATTGTCATGGAACACTAGGAAAAGTATAAATTGCTATAGAACTGGAAAAGTATTGTGAGTGAATAAAGCAGATGTTATCTTAGCATGAAACAGATGTAAAACTCACTAGTGTTTGTCTCGTAAAGTATAGCATTTGGTTGAATACAGCTGGTGCCAGGATAACAAATTAATCATGTTTGAATGCATTTTTGCTAATTAGATCCCCCTCTGAGATTACTCTCTCCCCCTTAATAAATTCCAAATGTTAACATTTCTTCTGTTTGATAGCAGCCGCTTTCTGGTATTATTAGAAAACTTTTCAGTAGTGATGAATTTGAAACTAGAGCTCGTTCACCATCTAGCATTCTCATTCTGCTAAGTATGAGGCTTTTAGTACTTGGTGCCAATGTCAGTTTCTTCTGCTGGTATTAAAATGCTTTGGACTGTAAAGCAGCTGGAGAGTTTAATTGTGGACTTACTTTTAATCGGATGCATTTTTATCTGTTGATTTTCCTCACACCAGAGCTTATATTGGTTTGCTTTGTCAACAATTGACTTCAATAAAACACATGTCTTCAGATAAGATTCTGTGGTGGGCAGTAGAGGAAGGAGGGGCAGGATTTTTTGTCTAGCTTTATGTTAGCTCTGAAATAGCATTGATTCCGTTCCAATGTAAGAGATGAGATAATCAATGAGACTGTATAAAAAAATGAAAGTCTTTGGATTTTAGGCAAGGCTGCATTATGCAGAACAGCATTCATAAAAATCTGGGAAAACAGTATAATTCCACTAGTTCAGTCATGTTCTTTTGCAAAGAAGGATGAATTAATAAGATTATCTTTAGAAATCTCATTTAGATTTCTTAATGTCTTACTTCTTTACACCACATATGGGAATCTTGCTAGATTTTCCAATAGAGATTAAACCTTTTCTAATTTACTGCTTAGCAAATATGTTTGCTGGGGTGTTTTTATATAAACTGAAACTTTAAAAAAACTCTCTAATAATAAAATAATTTTGGATAAGATGCTGTATTATTTCTTTTCAAATTGGCTGTTTATGCAGTCTAAGTTTGTGTAAGTGTGGTTATCCAAGTCTCAATTTGTTAAATTTCATTAATTCTTCTTATCTAATGAGCTACTGAAAACAAGTGAATTGGAAAGCAGAGATCCTGTACTGAAAGCAGTTTTCTCGAGGACATTAAGAGTTTTTATGTCTCAATAGCCCTCACCTGCTGCAATATCAGGCAAAGGGGGAGGCAGAGTTTGAAATGTACTTAAATAATTTAAACATTTCTAGATTAAGAAAAATATATGCATAAAAAAGAATCAATTTTCCATTAACCTGTTATGGTTAACAATCATAACATAATAGCTGTCTTCCTGCAAGCAACAACATCTAACAAGTGGGCAGCTGCATACCCAGCCAGATAAAGTCTCAGAATTTTACAGTGATGTAGTCCCAAATATAGCACACAGCATTAATCAAGTCTTAAGGTGGTAAAGACATGGAAGACTACTGGGTGGATACATCTGGAAGAAAAATTTAAGTGCTTGTAATTTTAAAATCCAGCTGTTGGCCATTGCGCCTATCTAAACATCTGATATGACCAAAAAAAGTAAAAACCCAAAATATTTCATAATTACACATCAGAATCACAAGTCAGATGTATTCCCACAGTTAACAGAGGTATTAATACCTCAGCCATTTGCCTCACTCTAATTTGTCCGTGTATTTTTACCATTGTTTGGATGAGTTGCGTAGAACACATGAACGCAAATAATCAAGCCACTTTACAGGTGAATTCCTTAGAAGAGTCAGAATTTCCAAGGTTCCAGTTTTGATTTATACTGGAATTTAAAATAAACTTCATAATGCAGAAGTACCATATCTGGCAAAGTGACTTAACGGAGCAAGAAAGGCAAACTCACATATTAGTGAAATACTAACAAAGTGAAATTTTTGTTGAACTTGCAGGAAGTAGAGAGAGAAATTTCATTCAGAACAGAATGTGGACTATATTATTCCTACTACAAACAGATGGTCCAGGCTGCATCCATCCAGCAAGGTATTGTAATCTGTAAAGTAAGTTTTACTTTGCAATGCCAGCTGCCTGTCTTGAGTATTTTTCCAAATACAGTGGAGGACAAGGAAGGGCATAAGTCTGAAAGATGGTGTAACCATTGTTCTAGAGACAGATCCGTCCTTATTCTAAAGAGCCACCAAATTATGGACACAGCAAAATCACAGTGATACACTGGTTTCTGTGCCACACCTTCACTTTCAAATTGTACAATCACTTGGAGGAAGAGCGTCCGTATCTGCTGAGTTTCAGCCATTCAGTAGATTATATGCAATACTCTTTTTTTGTACATGTTTTTGGTAATTTTTCTTTACATATATTATAAACCATTTATAGAAAGGGACAATTTTTGCTTTGTGCCTGTTAAGTCAGTGACACAACAAGCTGCTTCCAAGCAAATCATGTTTGTGGTGTTTTCTTGTTTTCTAGCTACCTAAGCAAGCTCCCTAGTAACTTTGGTTATACTACACACTTGGCGTAGTTCAAAATAGTGACCTGACCTACATTCAAAATAGTGACAAGATGGGTTCTTTGTATCATTAAAGATGTTGACAGTCCATTGATCAAGATCCAGAATCTACCATAAATGTAGTAGAAATATAAGTATAATAAACATTTCCTACGTTATTAAAAACACAATATTTGAATTAGCACATTGTAAGCAAGGAAATATGACCTTCTGAGGTCATGGTAGTGTGATTTGAATCCTTACCATTGCCAAAGTTTGAGGTGAAAGATTCTAAAATACATTTGAAAAATTTTTCACTGTTCAATGGAAGGTGGAGGGGGAAAAATGACTTTCTCCTGTTTCAATTTCTCTTTATCATTAAGGTTTACATGGTTTAGTATATGACAATAAAACTGAATCTGTGAGGACAATTAACATACTTGAAAGAATGAATGTTTACCAGGAGGTGTTTCTCAGCATTCTGTATAGGATTCTTCCAATTCAGGTAGGCATTTATTTATGGCTTCAGACTGTAAGTGCATTATGAAGATTCCCCAGTGAATCATAGCTCCCCTTTTCAGTTATATTCTAATTAGAAGTATTCCTGATACCCTTTAATTTGTAAAGGCAAAGCTAATTCATATGAAAAACTTTTCTTTTTCCCAAGTGTTTTATGTCAACATTAATATCCTTCTGTTTTACAGCAATACTTAGAGCCTGTTTATTTTTATATCTACACTTTGTTTGGACTTCAGGCAGTTTATGTCATTGCTCTATATGTAACAAGCTGGCTTCTTAGTGGAACATGGCTTTCAGGGTTGTTGGCAGCTTTCTGGTATATTACAAACAGGTAAGTCAGATTTAACATTCAATCTTTTTAAATTTTAACTTATGTCAAAGGTAAGGCATTAAATCTTCAAATGCATGATTAATCAGAGGAGGAAAAAAAAAAGAACCTACAAGGCATTTCTCCAAATTAGTCAGAAAACAGTATGATGTTTATATAACAGCAAGTTAGATAATAAAATTAGAAATGAGCTGAAATTGCAGGCTTGGATTTTAAATTTTCAAGGTGTTTGAGTACAAAGTCAAATCACTGTCTGGAAATATCTTTTGGACTTGTCTAGATCCTCAGATGATGTATCCCATCTTTTCCAGCCTAGGAGCTCTTAGATGTTACAGACACCCTCTTACAGGCCCTTCATGCCTCTCCTCACCACCCCACACCCAACCACCAGAGATTGTTTCAGCAACCTATGATCACCAGAAGTTCAGCTTCTCCATTCCATTATTCCTGTAGACATCTTCTGCACTAAGAGTCAGAAAAAAAAAGTTGGCGATTGAACTGCTCTGCTGCTTCATCACTTGAAGATATCTCAGTTCAGAGAGAGACACTAAGGAACTGGCTTTAGGCCGGCACAAAGCAGCTGGAATGAGGCTAAGCCTGGTAACATAGGCTGTTATTTGTAACTTAACCAAGGAAGTGAAAGTACAGTGTCAGTTCTATCAAAACTATTTGATATGTTAATCAGCAAATCAAAAGAAGTTAATCTGCGAGCTTGAAAAATACATGATTATAGGTATGTAGTGGTGAAGCTAGTGTTCTTTCTCCTAAGATGGAAGTAGTTTAAAAATACATGCAAAGCAGTCACTCCTCATTTCATGAGGTCATCTTTTCCACTCATAAAAGATTTGGAAGAGGTTTGTTTAGTCCAGCTTTCTAGCAATTCATAGACAATGGAAGCTTGCTACCTTTTTTCCAAAATAGAAGAAATACATGGAATTGATTTGGACAAAGACTTTCTGTCCAAATGAAATATACCTGAGGCCATGGAGTAGCTCCATTGTAGAAATATTTTTTCTTCCTGTAGCTAAAAATGTCCCAGATGTACTGCTTATTTTCATTTTTAGCAAATATTTTCTCTACAAAAGAAAAAAGGATATTTTTTATTACTTTTAATTAACATTTTGTAGATGACTGCCCTCTGAGGAACTTCTGTCAGATTTTTCATGTTAGAACATTCCAAAAATGATCAAAAATTTCTGATCGGTTTCCTGGTACTCATATCCAATGCACTGGGATCAGAGGGAAGAAAATGATAACTGTTTATTATTATATGTGCTTTACACAAACAAAAATGGAGTAAGATGACTGGTTACCTGAAAACTCCACATGCTGGATTTTGGGGTGTTTTTGTTTTGGATTTTGTTTTTAAATCACCGAAGCTCTGCTTTGTGAGCAAGGTTTAATCCATAGCATGCAACTTTTAACAGTAAATTGAAGTACAAGACTTGAGGTAAAGAATGGAGGATATGCAGAACTTTCATGTAGATGTTTTTTCAGTCAGACATGTTGAAGGGAATAGACTGCAGAGCCTGCAAATTTACTGCTAGGATAAGACAATGATAGCTAAAATACTATATATATATATAATAATATATAATATAAAAACATGCCTTTCATGCCACCTCTCTATCACCAGATTGGATTGCTTTATATTGATTAAACTGTTTCTTTTGAACAGAGTAGATACGACAAGAGTAGAATTCACCATTCCTTTAAGAGAGAACTGGGCACTGCCGTTCTTTGCAGTTCAAATAGCAGCCATCACATACCTGCTCAGAACTCATTTACAGCCTGCTCACGAAGTGAGTATTTCTAAGTGTGACAGTAAAACTAGTACCAGAAACATCAGGTCTGTGGTTGAAACATGAAGTGCCAGATAATGGTCTATAAAATTAAGGACAAAATTTATAGCAGCGGATAGAGATAGATATCACTTGTAAAAATGAAAACATTAATCAGGCAAACCTTCTATTAATTTAGATATAGTTGAAATATGAGGAAATACATATGCCCAGTTTTGAAAGAAAATTAAAGGGATACTTTTAACTTTAATGGAAATCTCTAAAGAGTACAAGAAGGCAGTGCTGTGTATTTGAGAAAACATAACAGGCTAACAAAGAGTGGGTAGGAAAAAAGCTTGTAAAGCTCGAGCGTTAAATCTTTTGATTTCTTTTGTATTAATAGTTCTCATCATCCGCAGGAATAAAAGCAGACTCATAATACAGTTTCTCTGAATAACAGTTCTAAGTCATTACTCCTCGATTTGTGCAGGTGAACTAATATTTATAACATAAATACTGCATGTTAATCTATCGAGCTGAGGACTCACCATTTTCTTACAGGTGGTATTAAAACAGTAAAACAGTTATAAATACAAGAATGTGGAATTCTCTCTCTCTCTCTCTCTCTATATATATATATATATATCTTAAAAGCAGCTACTTTCATTAGATTTTTTTTAATGTATTCAGAAATAAAGCCAGATTACCTTTCTAAAAAGGAGTTTCTTTATTGGGAGGAACTGAAGTTAAATAAAAGTTCTTTCCTCCCTCTCCCAGAGATGGACACTTCTGGCTGTATTCATAGCAACCTTCTTCTTTAGCCTGACCTGGCAATTTAATCAGTTTATGATGCTGATCCAGGCATTGGTATTATTCATACTGGACTGCTTGGACATGCTTCCCACAGCAAAGGTAAGACCATGGTTAGAAATGACTGAACTTTTACTTTTTAGTCGTAGAACTAACAATTTTAGAAGTATTACATTCTTCAGTGATATGTATGTCAAAAGCAGAAAATATTCTGTGCTTCTCTGATATGCTTTTAAGTAATCACACTATATTTACTGTAAGTGTAGAAATGAATAAACACAAGGTATACCCTTTCTGTTTTTTCAGCTGATTATATTTCACTCTAATTCACTTCATTGTCTAATTTTATTCCAATTTTTATATGCTATTGAAATCAAATAGCAAGATATTTAGACCCAACTGTTTTGACACTACTAAAGAATCTCTTTTAACCACCATTGTAATACTAGATCTGATAATTCGCTTGAACCACCACCTTGAGCATCAACTCTAGATTTGCCAGAAAGAATTGACGGTGCAAAAAATGTTTTTCTTAGGCAATTCCATAGCAATGTGTAACTTTTGTCCTATCTTGCATCCTTGCATAGGCACTGTACCCTAAAAGAAGAAATAGAATAGACCAGATGGCTCAAGAAAAGTAGCATCTTTTCTACATTGAAATTCACCATAAAATAGCAACATTACCACTCATGTTCATGGCTGTTCTGAATGAGCCAAAAAGTAAAACAAGTGTTACTAGGAGGATAAGCAAGCCTTTACTGTCAATCCCAAGAAATAGCAATATGTTGTAGATGAAAACATAGTCTTCAAATTCAGTGCCAATGAAATTCTTTTGAAATTATCTCAGCCCATTTAAATGCTACACTATGTGAAAAAGGTTCTTGCTTTAACTTTATGGAAAGTTACAGCAGAATGAAGAGTAGCTCATTTCATTGTAAATTTGAAGCTGACTCATGTTAGTGATTGTGTTTAACTGAAAGTGTGGTAGTTGCATTTCAAAATGTGCAGCTTATTTAGTAGTTTCTAAACTCCTCATTACATGTAAAAACATAAGCTGAAGTTAGCAGTTAAGGTGACAAATCTTGACGTTTGGCCCATTACCCATTTCATCTTAAATTGTTCTAAAACTGTCTTACCACAACACTACTGCTCTCTATTAATTTTCAAAAAAGTATCACTTAAAACTGCCAGAGTTTCCATAGCAAATATCTAAAACACTAAACTAACAGCTCTGGACATAAACAGACAAAGGATATGGTAATGGCTATGAACCTGATGATTTAGTGCAAGACAGTGTGTTTTTGTAAATATACACTTGAAATATGTTTTAAAATATTTGAGGAAAAATAGCTAAGACCGTAAAGTTTTGTAGGCATGAAATATCGTTATTTTTACAGGTTACATGGCTCTATATCATTCAAGTTTCTGGATTACTGCTAGTCTGTGTCCTGCAGTTCTTTAATTCCATGATTCTTGGATCATTACTTATCAGTTTTAATGCTTCTGTCTTGATAGCAAGGACAATTCAGGTATGTACTGAAACATTTTTGAAACAGTAAGGAAACAGCGAGGGAGAGGAAAGTAATTTTCAAAAATCTCTCCCCTTGCCTGATAATCTTAAATTACTAATACTAATTAAAGGAGTTACTGTAAAGAAATAAAAACATTGCATGCTCAAACAATAATGAATTAAATTACACTAACTGCAGCATAACTGAGTACATCACACTCCATAATTCAGTGATCATTATTAACATTTATGATTGTGTAAGCTGCAGTTTGCTGCTTATAAAAAGAACAAAGGTCTTTGTTGCAGCAGGGCTTGTCTTGGTCTTACAGCCTCCAACAAAGCACTCTGTGTGAAGGAGGCAGTTGTTAAATTCATTTTACTGAAATGTATTGTATCCCTCAAAGGTCAGGATTTCTTCCTTCATTTACTGTTCTCTTTTTCTGATACTGGTCTTTGTTTACAGCTTCCAACCAGAATATGTAAATATACAGAGCCATTTGTGCTGCAGCTCTCTCAGTTTTTCTGTATCTTCCTCAAAAATCAGGACTGTTTTTTATAGCTGGACAGGGGCTGCACACATCCCAAATTGTCTGCAAACAAAAGACAATTCTGGAGCTCTGAACTGGAAAATTGCTCAAAACAGTATCACTTGACACCTAGAATCAGAACATGCCCTTGCCGTAGTTAGGTGGGAGATTATCAGAGATAGATGGAAAGACACAAAAAGGTGTTGAAATTGGGGGATTCCTGTATCACAACCACTGTTGTCTCACTGGGTTTCAACAGTTCTGTGAGCATAATGGAGCCATCTCTGAAAGATACCATTTGGCTGCTCATAAGACTCATCTGGATGAGTAAAGCTGGACAGGGTTTATGACTTTATGTTCTTTCAGTTTTTGAGAATAATTATTTTTTACTTTTTTTTTTTTTTTTTGCTTACATTAGTCTAACAGAAATTTGATCCTGATTAGACCAAAAAGTAATTTCATATAGTCTCTTTTGTCATCTTTGTTCCAAATATGTACAATCCTAAGTATGTTAAATATGTTAAAATGCTAATATATAAATGCTAATATTTCTAGAAAAATCTAAAAAAGGGAGGCTTGCTTAGCAGGCTTGGGAAACTTCTTCTCCATGTGCTGTTCGTTTCATGCTTGACCCTTCTAGTCAATAAACTCATCAAGGTAAGCAAATCATTTCATTGTTAAAAAAATACACAAATTACTTATGTTAAAAGCTATTTGTTAAAAGGTCATCTAAAATAATGTCTTTGAACAAAAATCTGCAGTGAGTTTCCACTCCACTTGAAAGAATATGCTTTAGAAATTGAAGATGGCTTTGTTAATCTTTTTTTAAAGCATATATTCAAGAATATTATCATAAATTAACACCACGTAATCAAATATATATGCATAGAAGTTCATCTGCAGTTTTATAGAAGTATAGATCTGTCCTACATTTTAATACTGCTGAGCGTTTGCAATTTTTTTCATCTGGTTCTATTTACTTTTTCAATGAATCTTCCTGAAAATGAGTACTTGTTATAAAAATGATGTAGAATATCCCCTCGTTTTATTTGCGTCTTGTGCAAAGCGATCTGCATGTGACATTAGCAACAGTAACATTTCTTCTGCTTTAGAGTTTCAGTCTCTACAAAAAATTGCACATATAGCAGGCTAAAAACAAGTATGCATTGAGGTATCACTGTAAAGATGTAATAAGTTTTGAACCCAGATGTATTTAAAACCAATGTGATCAGTCTACTTAAATATTTTGCTTTCTTAAAAAAAAAAAAAAAAAAAAGGCAAATAACTTGCCCACAGGACCATGATTGCAAACTGAATGCTTATGATGTACTTTTTGTTGCAAAGCTCCATGTTTCAGTAAGCCTGTGTTGATTCTCAATTTCATTAAAAATGATTTTAAAAAAGAGTTTACTATGTAAAGTTTTCTTTTTCATAGCTAAAAATTATTTTTTTTTCTTTCTTAGAAAATTCTAAATCTTGAGTCAGATGAACATATATTCAAATTCCTGAAAGCAAAATTTGGATTTGGGGCTACAAGGTATGATATATTAGGCTGCAATTTTAATTTTTTGTATGACTTAAGTCTGCGCTTAAGTATTACTCCTTTAAGAGGTTGATCATAAATCAAACAAATCTTGTGTTGATGTCAGATGTTTTTCTCCTGATAATCACATCTGCAGCTTCATTATTGCTTGGGAAGAAAAGTAACTTTGGTCCTTTTTGGCATGAAGTTATGAGATACACGGTGACAAGGATTGTTCTTTTTTCTTTAGAGATTTTGATGCTAACCTGTATCTTTGTGAAGAAGCTTTTGGTTTACTACCATTAAATACTTTTTCAAGACTTTCGGATACTTTACTTTTTTACGTCTACATTTTTGTTCTCTTCCTTATGACAGTAACAGCTGCAATTGTTGCCTTTCAGAACCTCAGGTACAGTATGTTTTAAAATTTCAGATTTTTATCACTTTATTGTCTAGATTTATCCAAACTCTTTTGCTTACTCTGTCTATTTTTTTTTTAAGTTACTTTTCCATCCTATTTCCCATGTGCTATGCACTTCACATCAAAATCTCCTTGGGAGATATCCCCAAGCTGCTCAGAGGTGAGCTAGGATAAGCCATGCCCAACTCCGCGTGCCCAATCCTTTCAGCATTTCTTTTAAGTTAACCTCCATTCCATGTCCTTTGTAAAATCCAGAGATACACCAGCACAGCCCACAAAACACAGTTAATTTCTTCACTTGCATCAACAGCCCTCTAATAAACCTTGTGAGATTAGGTGCTCTAAGCAATAAACCAAGGTGTTCAAGCATGGCTTTCTGTAAGCGTTTTTGTCTGTTTTTAAAGTAACTCATTTACACCCATTGCACTTCCAGAAAACCACTCTTGAGTGATACTGTCTCAGGTTAGTGCTATCTTAATGATATCGTAGAATACTGGGTGAATAAGTGATTGTAGCCTGAGAGCAGCAGTATTTCTCTCTAGCATCAGAAGGACAGAATACTTTTTAAGATGCATATAACTACTTTGAGAAGTATATGCCATAATATAACACTTTTTATTTTTTGTATTTAATCAGTGGTTCAACTAAAGTTGAAAAATCCCTGGAAAGAAAGGAAGACTGCACAATAGCACTAAAGCCTGAAACTGCTTACAACTTGATTCACACAGTCCTTTTTGGATGTTTAGCATTAAGCACAATGAGGTATTTTTTTAATCATTTTACTGAAAGTTTTTGCAAACAAGTGAGTAATTTAATAAGAGTATAAAGTATCCTTACCATAATCTGCTGTGGCCATGAACCTTCCTTCTCTCTAGCTATTCCTAGTGTACTTCTACACTGAGATACTTCAAAAAATCCAAACCCAAAGTGTTGGGAGCAGAGGTGTGCTCAGGAGTTCATGGGAAAAGGCAAAGTTGATCTTTTACTCAATTCTTTCAAAGTCCAAGAAAGTTGCATTCAAAATTTTTCCTAACATAACTGATCTCATCAGCACAGTTTAGAAGAACTTGGGATAATCAGCAAGAACTTGTCTGTATTCTTCCAGAATGAAATACCTCTGGACATCCCACATGTGTGTATTTGCATCATTTGGTCTGTGCAGTACAGAAGTATGGGGACTTATCCTGAAATGTGTTCGTCTCTACACATCACGAAGGGTTAGCACTACTTACTGCATTTTATGAAATCTCTTTGCTCCAAAGCTCAAACAGTCAGGACTCAAGAAAACAAGCCTTGTATCAAATGAATAATGTTTTAGACTAGATATTTTTAAAATGTATTTGTATAAACTAGTAAGTATTTAGTGATGTTTTTATATTAAACAATTCCATTTGAATACACTAGATGGCAATACAGATGTAGCTATGAAAAATAGCTAAGATTTTACTAAAACATATTAGTCGCTATATTAAGAAAGCAGCAGCCTGGAGAGAAATTTACACTCTTATACTGAATGATACAGTAGTTTTTCATTTCATAATGCAGATATAAACAGTTTGTGGTAGGTTCATTTTTTCTATAGATTATGTTACTTTTTCTAAATGGGGTTTTATTTAAAACAGGAGTAGAATAGGGTCTTAAAATTCCACTCTGTGACAAACTTATTTTTAATGTATTCATGCCTGATAAGTTTATGCAAATAAATTTACCACCAGAACTAACCAATGTATTTTTTTGTGATTTCTCTTAGATATCTGTGATTAGATACTCTCTACCAGTAGTTGTGTTACTGTACATTTCATATAAGGTAAGATTTTTTTTTCTGACAGTATTCTAGCATTTCTTAGTTTTGCTTTTTCTGCTAAAGGGATATTGCCTTATGTACAATTAAATACAAGATTTATAGCTGCATTTCAAGAATTATGATAACCTGCCCAAATTGCATATGCATTTATGCATACAAAATTGTACCTAGAGGGTCACTTAAGCTCATGTGATCCCAGTACTTGTTTCTGGAGTGTTTTTTTTTTTAGTTGCATGAGTTACCAGGTGTGATTGACATGCTGTAAAGGTAAGATGTCTGTTCTCGTTTGAACTATTAATTACTAAGTTCAGATAAAGTACAGATTGCTTCAGTGAGACTAGGTTTATGTATTCTCCTTCCAAGACCTTCATACCCAAGCTGACAACTCAAATGGATTTTAATATCAGAGACTGACTTATCTGTTTTCCAGATAAAGCTTCATGTGTTCATGCACAGTGGATGTTCAGATTGCATGAATATCTTGCATATTTGGCACACGGATTTTAACTGGCCAGCATGGCTAGATTTTTTGAATTAATATTAAAGTGAACTTGTATTTTATTACCTGTTAGGGTTATATTTGTGATAGGAAATAGGCTTCAGTGCCATTCCTCAAAATAGGAGTTCTATCCTAATCCAGAATAAGCTAACGAAAGCCTCTTTTGGGGCATGTGGTTGTTACAATCCCAAATACGTCACTTGAAAAACAATTTACTCAGAGATGCAGCCACAGGCTAGCTAGCTCTCTGGTTACACGTACAGCATTTGAGACCTGCAAGATAACCCTATTGCTCTTTACATATATTTTCTTCATTAAAACAGTACAAAAATCTCTCTCATGTAAAGTGAAAGTTCTGGAGTGTTTCCACACATATTTTACCTATGTTACAGATTGCAACACATATCCATACACATGTATGTGCAATACTAAGTATTCTTTACACTGCACTTCATACTCCTTACATGAGATTTCGGTAGCATCAATGTCCGCTGCATTTAGCTACTCAGCAGAATAATGTCCATCAGATGGTATTTAAATGAATCCGACATTCCTAAATTTGTTCAAAAAAATTTAGGCACTTAAAATCAGTTTCTGCAACAACTCCATTCTTCTGCCAAATAATTTTGAAATTTCTTTGCTAGTAAAAAGGCAGTTTGAGGAATTACATGAATGGATAGCTTATCTTCATGGTAGCCAAGTACTTTTGTTCCAGTCACATGTATATAGTTTGGGCAGCATATAGCTCAGCTCATGCTAATTATCTGAGTCAGTCGTATTTTTGGCTGTACGCAAGTTCTTCATGTACTTTTTACTTGTATTTTTTTAACCTAAAGTTTGTAAATTCAACAGTATGTAGAATAAACAACAAAAGAAAATGCCCAGGCCTTAAAATTTTTCCAGTCATGACAGAAATCCCTGTTAGTAATTTTAAGACATCTGCCAACAGCCTTCTTTTCCTGAAGTCCTGAAGCCTCTGCCCCCAGAGACTAGCACATTACAATTTTGAAAGCTCTTTTACATGCCATTCATTATTCTGTGTAATTTGTCATATCCCCCTTTAAGGAGTCTGATATACATCATCTGTTTTTGTTCTCCCTTGCATATGTATCATGATTCTACTCTTCATGATTTGACATATGTGATTTACAACTCTACATTGTTGCATTAGTTCATATGCTTTAGTTTGCATTAATCAGTGTTTATTTTGTCACTGTTTCTCTATTGTATTTGGATCTTGGTTTCTCAGTTTTCTCTAGATTTGACTAAAATCAGTGTTACCTGAAAACATGGCACCTCAGGATTACCATGGTAAATGTAATTTAGAAATCCCCCCTGCCAAAGCTGTCCTCTAGTGAAAGGCAGTTGTTTCTGTTCATTCAAAAGCTGCAGTAGTGTCACAGTCCGATTCATCCATTCTTGATTTTGATGTTCTTTGTCTTTGGTGAATTTTGAATTATCTGTTTCCCAACAGCCTATTGGATGTTACTGTGCAGGGGTGCGGGGGTTTTGTTTGTTTGGGATTTGTCTTTTGCCTTTGTGGTCATCTTTCAACTCAACCTTTTGGAATGCGTTACTAGCATCCACAACACATCTAATAGTGGGACATTTTCTACATCTCTCTTTTGCTGCTTCTTCTATAAAGGTTGTTTTTAAAATTTAACTACTCTGTAATTTCTACTACCTTTTCTCGTGCCATCATAGTTATTTTCTGGCTTGACTGTTGTATCTTGAACTGTTTCATGTTGCTTGTTTCTCTTGTTTCTCCTCTTAAAGATCACTCTATAAATTTAAATGTTTCAAGTTATTTTTTATTCTCCAGGCAGGGAACTGAAACAACTTGTTGTAATGTATATGTAACAGACAGGAGCAATATTCAGTAGCAACTTGTAATTTCCCATCAGGTTTAAGGTATATGCCAATTACCAGCTAAAAAAATCCTGGGGCCCTGCAGCGAGATGCGTGTCTGAGAGGAGCTGTTCTCAGGCTCTCAGCAGCTTATTCTCTTCCTTTTTGGTCATCTGGCAGGAGCTGCAGTTCCCAAGCTCCAAAATTGCCTATATGTATTATAATGGCAGTCACACATCCTTCCTAAGGAGAGTAGATGTGCTTACGACTTGCATCTTAGCATAAGCCAGGCTGAGCTCAGGTCACCAGCTGAGAAGAAACACAGACATCCCCTCCAACGTGCAGAGCTTTCCTCGTTCATTCTGCCTTCAGTGTGTTTGTTTTTGTTTTAGTTCTGGCCAGGAATAATGGATGAACTCTCAGAGCTGAGAGAATTCTATGACCCAGACACTGTGGAGCTGATGAACTGGATTAAGTAAGAGGATTTTTCTCTCTATTTAAATGCTATTTATATAGGTCTAATGTTCTTAGTTATAGTGCTCTCTTCTATTTGTCACAGGTCAGTAAACTCTAGTGACCCATGGGAATAGTTAAAGAGGAATGGGCTAGCTAGAGGTTGGCATGTTAAGGGCTGGGGACAGCAGTTAGGTGTAAAAGCTCAGAGCCTGCTCTGCTCAGTACATTGCAGGCTGTATGCATCTGAAACCAGTTTACTCCACTTGCTCCCATAAGTACACATAGTTCCCTGGGGAAAGGATGGGCAGTCCAGAGGCATCACATTTCTTAGATACAATTGTGCCTAGCTCTTTGCATCAATAAAACTTAACATTTAAATGGATTTGCCTCCTCACTTCCTTAGTCAGATGGCCCTCTCCAACTTCATAGTTTTTAAAGTCTTAGATATAAAGAATTGCAGGGCGAGAAAAGTATTTGTAATCCAGCTTGAGCTTTCCAAGGCACAGCATATGAGCAAAGTTTGTGTCAGGAATATGAATTAAAAATTCAGTCCAACCTCATCAGTTATGCTTTTTCACAAAGCCTCTCTCACAGAGCATGGGACAGTATTTTGCATGGAAATCATTTGGACACTGCATGTAGAAGATACTGAGAAAAGGGCCACATAGGGCACTCCCCAGAGGACTGTGAACATAAAGGGCATGTTCTGTGAAACAAGGTCACCACTGAACACTAAGGTCAAGTTGTGACTAGAGATATTCCTGTGTGCAAAATACTTGGAAAGCATTTCCTTCTTGGGGAAAATACCCTGAAAGGATATCTGAATGTCCTACATTTGGTCCTGCACTGCTTGAGATATTTCCTTGGAGCAGTGTGTAGCATTTTTTGCATCCAGTGAGCTTAAGGGAAAACAGTCAACTAGCAGTAAAAGCCCATTCCACCCTCAGCAATGTTTTTATGATCAGTAATGTTGCATTTCTTTAGTCCATCAGCCAGAAGGAATAATTTACAAGCAAAATATATGGCAAACTTTCACTGACTTATTTTGAAAGCAGGCCATGTTTTTTCTATCATTTAGGATTTCTGTAGCCATATTGACATGTTCTCATGACTAATGTTTACCAGCCAGTTCCATTTAGCCCTTCTGTTTTATTAAGAGATGGTAAATGTCTGATAGTTCAGGTCTCCTGTGGACAATATATGGAGTTATATATAGATTTATACATAAAATATGAATGTGGAGTTATTCCCAGCCATGAACTGGATTTGACTGGATCCAATGAGAATAATTTTTCTCATATTCGTAGTGCTGAGAATGCTCAACTGATGCATGTCCTCTTTTCATTTTAAGTCATGACAGAATTACAGAGTGAAAATTTCTCTTTAGGATTTATTGTGTTTAGAAGTATTATTCGTGTAAAGAAAAACTAATTATCTATGCATTAAATAGCAGTCAACAGAAATTTATGATATGTTCCTCAAGGTGGGACTCATTTTCTTAAATTTTGATGTGTAAGAAAAATATTTTACTGTATTAACACTTGATAGTTCTGCTGTCGTTAACGATCTGTCATGTTTGCATTATGCCCATTGGTGTCAGGAACTAATTATTTGCAGCTCTACATACTGAGTGCTATTTGCCATATGTAACCCAGAAATAAGCATAACTCATCTGTATTGCAGTCTCTCCATACCAATACAACCCTTCTTTCTGCTTAGATCTAAATGTGTGTTCGTTTGTTCAAATATACTGAAAAATAGTCAGCTATTCCTCTGTCCAATATAAGTTCTACTTACTAAAACTACCATAGCATTTCTAGAAGTTTTACCAGGTTTTTATCATTACCATAAAGTTTTGGACTACCTGGAGCACAGTTTTTGTTATAATGATCTTATTTAGCTCTTGTCTTTTTTCCCCCTCCCCTGCCTAACGCCTTACTTTTAACGTATTCTAGCTCTACCACTGATCCAGGGTAGTTCACAGCTCTGGTCCCACACTGGAGGGCCATTTCAGTTACTAGGAGCACAGAAAAAGCTTCTAACAAATCTCAGACTACAGCCAAATCAGATTCCTGTCACATCCAGATGTGAGTAAAGGAATATTCTGAGATTTGTCAGCTTTCAAAACTGGCTACAGATTTCAACTTCAAGGAGTTCAGTAGAAGCAGCCATTCTATTTCTAGTGCTGTAACCTGTGATTACAGGGTTTGCCATTCCAGTAGAACTTCCTTATAAGAAACTCACAGCAGTGCTTTAAGCAACATAAAATACAGAACTACCACCACTTTTTATGCAAATGAAGCATAGACCTATAATTCCTGGAAAACATTTCCTTTTTAATGAGTTATTCTTCAGTATTTACATACTTCTCTGTTTTTAAGTGTATATTAAAAAGCTTCACACATTACATTGCAGGGCATAGTTTTCCCATTAGTTCAGCTGTGGTGAACTTGTTGAAAGCTCAGAGCTTCAAAAATAAATGAGATGATTTGTTCAAAATGCCATCAGGTCTGCTCAGAATGACATTTAAATTATATAATGTAAATCAGTTTGACCTGCAAGTCCTTGTCATTATTCAGTGACATTTCATACAGAATAAATTGTTTGCAGGTTGGGCAGTGTGGTGCAGAGCTTGGCAAAAAGCTATAAAAACAAATTATCCTTTTATTTTATACATCATTTGTTCAGACATTTGTAAAAAATGCTTCGCTTGGCTATAATAGAGAAGTGTCATTCAGTGGTTTGAAGCACATTAGCTGCCTTGGATACAGCCCACAGCAGTTAGTGCCATTCTCAGGTAGGGCTTTAGAGAAAGATTCTTGCTTGAAATACAGAAATCGCAGTTCTTAAAATCTGTTAATTGTCAGATCTCCCTCTTGTGGCTCTTCCTGAAGGTAACAACTTGGTAACTGCTACCAGCTCAACTTCTTTGAGCTGCAAATAGGGAGCTGCAGACGTGACTTCAGGTCAGGTGTCCATCCCCAGAGATGCAGCCCAGGGACAAGTTGGGTTTCTTGGCATTACCAGGAAGGCAAAAGGGAAAAGGAGGCATCTGATAGCAGTGATGACAGCCACATGCTGCTCGGGGACCACCCAGTGGACACTAGGACAATGCGGACACTATGTGCCAAGCCTAATTGATTTCTTTTGATGAAACCCTTATTACATGACACTGATGGCTTTGAATGGTTTAAGTAAAAAAGAAACATTAGAAGTTACATTTTCAGAATTTAAAAAGAAACTGATTTTGTGAACTGCTGAAAAAAAACACTAGTATTTCAGTAAAACTAGTGTATTAAAAAGACTATCTCTGTCCCCTCTAGATTAGATTAATATACTAGTACTAAAATGTTTAGAAAGGGCTTGTAATTAATATTAATCATTTCTAAGCATTTTCTTGCTGAAGGCAATAGTAAAATTTAATGTTTGGTTTCTCAACGTCTTTACAATTTTTAGCTGAGGTTTCAAAGGCTTCTAAATGCATCCTGGCATGTCTAAGTCACAACTATTGTAGACTATGATAGTCTAATGAGTATGTATTTTTTACTGTAGTTTGTTCACTTCACAAATGTGTGCCTTGTAAGAGTATGTTTAGTAAAGAATTCTGGAATTTAAGGCTTCATATTGAAAGAGGGGACGAATAGGAAAGGTGCAAACATTTGCAAATTTCACAAGCAAAAAATTTTCTTCAGTCTTTTTTCCCTCCTTCTGACCTGTAAGAATTGAAGCCAAAATGCCCTGAGAGACTTCTCAGACTTGTGAACGTTTGTTTAGGTCAAACACTCCAAGCACAGCAGTGTTTGCTGGGAGCATGCAGCTACTAGCAGGAGTCAAACTGTGCACTGGACGGGTCTTAACTAATCATCCCCATTATGAAGATAAGAATCTGAGAGAGAGAACAAAACAGGTAAGAATGTTTGATTTTTTCAGCTAATACTCATCCTGGCCACAGGCTCCACTCCACAAAACACCTGCCATCTCTGTGACACATTACTCATCACATCTCACACTTGACCTATTGCTCTAGGTTACTTTTGGATACAGCCCCAGAATTTAATTTCATCTGTGAAACTCAATAGCACTTTGGATATCTGCTAACTGACTTCCAGTGGCTGGTATGTGTCTGAATAACTAACCATGCCTCGATACTAAAGCTAGTTCTGGATGAACAAGTTTGGGTGCTGTTGGCCAAAACAGTAGGTCAGCCAGGTTCTTTGGCCTATATGGAACATTTCTTTGATTTGCCCAGTACTGGCCTTTAGCTCCCAAACTAGCATATTACATTCAATGTAGAAGTTGCCTCTATACAGAGCTGGAGAGTTTTAAGCTATCATTTCCAATAAGTTAGATAACTGTAAAGCTTTTGGAGGCTGCCTATCAAAGGCTTTCTGCATACAGAAGCACAATTCACTACCTTTTGAGTTTGTAGTCAACTGGAATGCTATTTTGCATCATAGCTTTAATGTAGATATTCTAGATTGTTACCGAATATATCAGATATATGTATGTGTTTTGGAAATACTTAAGTCATGTGGATTATAGCTGTCATTTCTTTCTCTGGTTCAGGTAAAGGAATAATTGAAGAAGCAAACAAAGGAATGCATAGCAATAATTACTCACTTTCTTATAAGTTAATTCCTTCCTTTTCAGATTTATCAGATCTATGCAAAGAGATCTCCTGAAGATGTTTACAGGATACTGCAATCGTTTGGCACAGACTATGTGATCCTAGAAGACAGCATATGTTACGAGAGAAGACACAGTAGAGGCTGTCGGTTACGTGACCTGCTTGATATAGCTAATGGTCATGTAAGTATTTTGTAAAAGTTTTAGAAAATAATGTATTTTGGGGGAAGAATTGTAATTACAGTTTGAAGCTGGGCTTTTTCCACCTCATTATGACAGTGGGAAGTCAATTTAATGGAGCCCTTAAACATGCTCACAACAGCCAGGAGGAGCCCTGCTTGCTTCTAATGGTGTTTGGTAATGAACAAGGAGCACTTAAACCTGGAGAAAACATGTCATCACTCCCTGCTGAGCATCAGGTTATCCATGCACATGTAGCGTTCCCCTCTAGAGAGGGAATCATCTTGGAGCGTCAGCTCCCTCAGGAGAGCAGACAGTTGTGCTATGCGGTTGTGTCGAGGGGGTTTTCGAGCATTTCTAGATTTAACAAGGAGCCATGGAAGACAACGTAACTGAGAGCAGGGAGTGCCACTGACACACCAGCCATTTGTGACCATGATACTGAATTTAACACTTTTTCCTTGTTTCACATGGTCACTGTTAGCATATCTGAGCAGTCTAACCCTCTGAATGTATTTCCAGGGTTGCTTTTCGGTTCATTGTTATTGCTTTTAACAGTAAATTGGCTAAATATATTTCACAAATCTGTTCACTTCAATTACAGATCATGGATGGTTTGGGAGAGAATGAACCTGATCTGAAACCTTCGTTGTATCCTCGCTTCTGTGAGGAAATTAAAAGAAATCTGCCTTCTTATACTGTACACTTCACTAGAGTGTTTCAGAACAAAACATTCCACGTTTACAGACTTGCTAAGCATAAATAGCATTTCCAGCAATGGCTTCAAGTTCAGTATTTCAGTGCTAGAGCCCACATTAGAAGATGAAGTTTACAAACATTGTAATACATTTTACATTAATGATTTCTTGTGTAATAACTTTTTTAAGGACTGCCTCCTTTTGATAGTACATTCCTGATATTGCCAAAATTTTCATAGATTCATAATAAATGTTAGCAGGGACCATTTTGATTATCAAGGTTGACCTCTGAATACCTAGGATATTACATTCTTTCCATTTTTAACTAAACAGACATGAAGTGAGCAGCCTGCACGACCACTGCAGAATAGCTAACCTGTGAAGCTCTGCTCAGGGTTTTAGATTTTTGTTTGTTTGTTTTAACTATAAAAGTGATAGAAATTCAATGGAAGCAAGCCACACTGCTGAATTACTAGATATGCATTATCTCTGTGAACCATTAAAGTGATAACAATATTGGATCTAGTCTTACTACCTTGATCCTCTGACAAACCTTTATGCTTTTTCAGTGCCTCTTTTTTTAACTCGTTGGGGCTGTATGTGGACAGGAGTTTCCAAGCACATGAGTGTGTTTGCAGAATCAGCAAACAAGTTTAAAGAATAAAACTTTGATGATTGTACAGCATTTTTTTAGTGACAGTGACACAGAAACTTGCTGTTTTTTAGTGTTAAAAATTTAGTGATGGAGTGTTACGTATTTCTAATGAGAATTAAGGTTGGAGCATGCTTTTAATACATGTTGCATGTTTGTATCCTTACAGTGCTCAGGACAAAAAGCAAAATTACTCTGCTTGTATTCTCACAACACTTGTTTTGCTTTCCAAACCACAGGGGATCCCTTTCACCCTACAGGTATTCCAGAAGTAGGATACCAAAATGAGACACTGCCAACCTTACAACAGAAAGGTTCATCTCAGACTGGCAGGAAATCTAGGTATTGAAATTATGTTCAGGTACTAGAGCTTTCCTTTATAGTATTTCAAGTAATATAAAGACACATTTTTAGCACACTAAAGATTGTTGTGATGTCCTTGCTACTAAGGAGTAGATTACAGGAGTGTGTTTTGACTTGACTTGTAAGAAGTGAAAGCAGACCTCAGTCTCTGAAAACTCTGTGACTTGTTTTTAGCCGCTATCACTTTCCAGGCTAGAACTTTGTGAGTTTTATTGACTTTTTAAATGCTATGTAGAAAGCATCTCACTTTTACTGTAATTTAGTGCTATTTTGGTTTTACACTGAAATTAGAGATTAAGTTGGACAAAACCTAACAGTACTCTCCATCCTTAATTAGGTATGTATTGTTTCTTATGAAAAAGAGACTTGTAGTAATCAAGTGCCTCTAGGCCAACATTGAATTAACATTTGAACACCTATTAGATTGTTTGCGACCTGTGCAAATAACTGAGTTACAATAATTACCACTGCAATTAATTTCTAATGATGAGAAACTTAAAGTACTACTGATAGCAAACTCCACATTTAATTTAATCAAGATGTGTAATGAGATTAACTTTCACAACTGAGCTGTGTTCCCATTCCAAGTGATTTAAATGTTTTCCCTTTTCAGCTGTAGTTAGGTAAATTACAGAAGAGATGGGAGACAGTTATGTCACATGCTCAAGCAATTTTATATTGAGTAAATAATCATTAAACCACATTCAACATCTCCCTGCACTTTCCTGCTAACACAAAAGGAAAGTGTGCTTTAATCACGCTGAATTTAAATCAAACATTGACAGGAGCTGGATTGTTAAAGTGAGCAACCGAAACTCCTGAGTGATTTCTACCCTGTATCCCTTAATGAGGTTGGAGATCACTGCAGTTTAACATAATACAATAATAAAACATTTTAATCAGTATTAAAACTTTAATTAGGCCCGTAATGATGTATGCCTTTTCTTGCTGAAAGCATGGGTCAGTGGTTTCCTCAATGAGTGCCTTACAGTAATTGAAAACAAGCACATGTAAGGTAAAGTATTTCTAGGATGTATCGTCTTATTTTGAAATGTGGCTGTGTTTTTCTGTAAAGGTGCATTAACTTTCTTCTAAGTGAAATAAAAGATTCCAAGATCCAGTCATAGCCTAGGATTTACAGAACTTATTTCTAAGTAAGAGCTGAAGCTAAAAAGTCCCAACCATAACAGTTACTTTTAGACAGAATAAATGTTTTTCTTCAGCAGAACCTCTATCATTGAGAAAAGAGAAATTTAAGCTTTTTGTAGAAATTGCAGAGTGAACAAAGAAGACCCCAAGATAGCTTTTTTTTCCTTTCAGGAAGCATTAAATACATAGCTGTTGCGATCTAGAACTAGCACAATAGCAGAGTACCTCCTTGGAACTCAAATACCCCCAGATCAGCACAGCCCTCCATAGTCTGTGACACTTTTAAACAATTTCAACCATTCCAGTATCTGAAAATTTTCATTTAAAGTGGAGAAATTTAATTTAGTGACTAATCAGTCCAGCCCTTGGCAGGCCAATCTCCCTAGAACAGAAAATGCAGCCCGCGGAGCAGAGCACTCACCAGCTCAGCAGGAGGAAGGAGCTCCTCACCGCTGCACTCCAGGACACAGCCCCGGCACCAGCTGCTTTTATGCCCTTGAGCCCGGGCCTGGCAGCAGCAGGAGGGATCTGCCCTGGCCCCGGTGCCGGGATGTGGGGCCCAGGTGAAAGGGCTGCGTTTCCTGTCCCTGCAGGTTCGGGATGAAGCTCTTTGAGACTGTGAGGTGATACGTGGTGTTTTATTTGTCTGAGAATTATTTTCTCTGCTTCCTGTGTCTGGTACGTGCTTGTTGCATTAAAACTGCGGGGTTTTTTTTAAGTAACTTCTGCTATTCTTGATCTATGTCATCCCAACGCATTTTTGTTTCCAAGTGGTTGTTGTGGTATCTGTTTCACCACATTAAATACAAGCCACCCCCATGAACAACACATAGAGCAATCTGACAAGTACCTAACCGTGGGAATGACACCATCGTGATTTCTGCAATATGTTATATATTGTCTGCAAGGACTTTTCAGTTGTGCGTTACCAGTGCAATTGTAGGTGTGAAGAACTTCTTTCTTTAGATTGCAGAGGCAATTTGTTATCAAGTAGCCAGAATGTTTTGGAGGAGAGAAAAAGCAAGTTCCATTATTCTATTTTCATTTCTCTGTCAGTATTCTGCTGATGAAATTTAACATACAACTTTTATACTACATTGTTGTACAGAGATGTAATGACTATTATGTACTAAATAAACTTGTGTCACTGGGCAATCACGTTCTTTTTTTATGGTGGGATGGATAGAGAAAGGAGCAGTTAAGGAATCTAATATTCCTTCAATCAGTTCATATGGAGGAAAACAAAGTTTTCAGACAAATCTGGAGTTTTTTCAAGCTTGTTACCTGGCATATATCACTGACTTTATCGATGATGTTTGTTTTTCACAGGTTGCTGGAATTTTTTTTCATTATTACAAGTTAAAGACGTATCAGTTGTGACTATGAGTAATTCATGCCAGGTGCTTAACTTTAACAGGGGATTATGCTAATTTAAGTAAATGAAATTTGCTTTGACCCTTAGGGCCTCACTGCTGGTTTCCTTGTGCTCATGGAGGAGGCTGGTTTGAATTTGCCCTGGTACAGGTGTGTTTTTCCCTCAGTGGGTGGGATGGGGATGCACAGAGGTGTGTGTGTGTGTGTGTGTGTGTGTATCATTCTCCATGATGCCTTTTTCCTCTCCAGTGCCTGAATATGGCTTTGCATGTGTAATGCTGCTCTTAGGAGACTCTTGGAGGGGTCAGCAATGTCAACTGGGAACACGCACAGGTGTTTTATGTGATTATTAATATAATTCATGCCTTGCAATCATAAGATGGTCTGCTGGTAGAATACAGTGTGCCAGAGATCCCAGGTGTCTCAAAACCTTCTCATCCGTCAAGAATTATCAATAGCATAGTGCAAGCTATTTATTTAAATCCCCAAGAAATGGCCATGTTTTCCATCACTTCTGTAATTAAGGAACTGCTTGAATTCCCCCTAATCTCCTAATCCTGCATCTTTTACAGCCAAGGTTTCTCTTCTAAACCTGCTGGATCTAGCCAGTAGGTCAGACTTAAGGACAAGCAGCTTTCGCTGGCTTGACTACGTTATACGTGGCATGTTATTTTAAATGGAGAAAAACACAAAGATTAATATAGTTGACAGACAGATTAAATACTAATATCCACAAGATTATTTGAATTTCAGATCTTTACAAATATTTTATACTAAATAAAATGGTCTTACTACATGTTAAAGTCTGTAAAGAACTTGGAAGGAGATTAGTAAAAGTACCAGATTATTGAAAATCCAACTACCTAGGGACCTACAGATTTTTTTATTATTATTATAATTATTTAAAATTTTACTTCCCCCTTACCCATTGCAAAGCTTTTGGTTGTCAGGCCAGCTGTCCCCATTCTTGAGCAATGTCAGTGCCACACTGTGATGTGCTTTTTATGTAAAGATGTTTGCATGTGTGTAAATGTGGAAGAAGCAGAGATGTGATGTCAGGATTTCAACAATAATTAGACCAGTGGCACTGAGATAAATTGAACTGATTAGTAATCCCTAGAAAGAGAAAAGGTGGGTTTTAATAGGCCATTGTAGCAGCAAATTAGTATTTGCAAGTACTGCAATTGTATCTATACAAGGTAAATTCCTATAGCGTATGTTTACATTACTTAATGTTTTCTGAACTTTTATCTTGCATAGTCCATAAAAACTAGGTCTAACTGTAGGTACAAAGACAAGCAGCCCTGTTGAGTTCATTGTTATTTATGACTTTGCGAATCAATGTTGTAATTTTTAATTAGGGAAGTAGTACTACAGCAGCAACTTGAGGTTAGCTTCCAAATTACGTGTATGGGAATGGTTTGCACCCAGTGAGTCACTTGCCTAACTCTGTTGAATGTAAGGTAATCATTTTCCTTCACTTTAGAAAAACCAGCTGTCTGTATATTGTAAAAACTATAACCATACCCTGTGCAAACCGAACTCTGCCATCTGAGAAGGACTATGCTGGACTATAGGCCCCAGGAGCTGCAGCATTCTGCTGGGAAAATTCAGAAATGGTAACGTGTCTGTTACGTCCAGGTACCAATCCCGGTAGGTTCTGCTGTTGCTGAAGTATCACTGGCAGGGTAATACAAAATAAATCTGTAAGTGCAAGTCTTGAGGTATTCGTTCAGTCCTTCTACCCAGTCACTCCTGTGGCAAGTTTGTAGAAGTGTCAATATTCATGTTCTGAGAGCTCTGCTGAACGTAGCGGCCTGGTTGGCTCTGAGGCCTCTCGCCCTGTCACTTTGCGGAGTGCCTCGTTTCTCACTTTGTCAACGGTTTTGGAGGTTGGCTTTAAGTGCTTGGCCTAGTTGAGCTGGAAGTTGATGCTGGGACTAGAAACGCTGGTCTTTGAGGAAGGGTGGTCAGCAGACAAAGCCCATGGAGTCACGCACGGTGCGAAGAGCAAATCTTGCACATTTTGTAAGGAGGGAAGGCAGGATGTAAGAGGCCACTTCCCCATAGATGTCATCCTTGCCCTTTAGTTGCGGCAGTCTCGTAGGAGAGTATGTTCAGGGCAGTAAGAATGTGTGTTTTTCCCCAAATAGCAAGAATCCAGTTTGCTGCTATTTGAAAAGAACTGGGTTGCAGTACAAATTCTGCTTTTGACTATTTCCAAGCTTTTTTTATCCCACGTCCCCTGAAGCGTCTTACTCGTTCTGGTCAAGATAAAAGCTAACTAAATTTGCAACAGTGGAGCACAGCACTCTAAAATCAGGAACGGGATTTGCCTCTGGAGAAGCGGAGTGGAAAGAGTAGCAGGGGGATGAGCTACAGCAGATGTGGTGGACATGGTGGGAGGACAAAGTGATTGTGGAAGGGTGTGTGACCACTGAGCATCACCGGCTGGAAAAGCTACAGATCCCAGCAAAGCAGGAGACAAATACTATCTATTAAATACTATCTATTAATTACACCTTTAGTTGCGTAGGTTGAATTCCAGCACATGTTCAAATTCCCACCTTTGTTCTAAGACAGATACATTTTGCTGTCTTTGGAGATCAGCATATTATTAAGAAAATAGAACCCAGTTATTTCCATTGTTGAGTGAAGAGAGATTAGAAGTGGCATATGCAGAGTTACCATTTACTGAGATCACAAGGTGAATTCAAATTTATATAAAGTGAAAGACAAAAGATGTGTTCATAGACACAGACTGTTCAGCTGCCTTCCTCCATCACCCCCCACCTCCTACTGTCCCATCAGGTGTTCCAGCATAACCCCCCTTGCATCTGCTTCCTGCCTGGTACCGCTCAGCTCATCTTACTAGAAGAACTTTTCTAAAAGCTTCTGAACTGAACTGACAGATTGATTTACCTACCGTTTTCAAAACTGCCTTGAAACAGGAGTAACTCCCACCTAGATGCAACAGCTTCTCTCCTTAGCTATCTCGCCAGCCTGCCCAAGTGCTGTCTGCAGAACTGCCTGATCAAAGCTTTGAAAAAATAATTCAAGAATGTGCAAGCTTTAGTCAACTCAAAATGTATACAAAGAGGACACACCATATGTGGAAGGCTTATTTATTATATATGAGGTGCTGCAGATACGCATAGCAAGTTAAAGACAGTCCTTGCCCCAAGGAGCTTACAGACTGAATCAGAGCCAGCTCCGAGGACAGCACAGCCATAGCAATGGAGAGAAGGTAAGGGACACAGACACCATCACCACCCTTGGGGAGGGGCAGGTGGGGCTTCTGGCTATAGCATCTATTTACACTTTTATTATTTTTTCTTAGCTCAGTTGTGACTGCTGTGATCAGGAAATGCAGAATCTTGCGAACATTACAAGATATTCTAACCTATGTTCCCTGCAGATAAGTATTACTAGTCAAATTATAAACTCATAGACTATGTAGCCTCCATGAATTCAAAATCACTAGGCCTATGTTTTAAAAAACACCCACATATTTTTGTTTTAATCTTTTCTACATGAAAAATACATTATCTGGAACAGGTAACCATTCACTGATTGTGTGCTCAAGCTTTTCCAAAAAGCAGCACAACTAATCAGATACACATGAGAACAAGGTACTGCACATACATTTGATCTGGGAAATAAGCAAATTAATGTAGCCTATACAGATGTAAGTCGGACCTTAGTAAAATGTTTAATATTTCCAAAACAGCTACTGATGCACCTATAAGCAAAGTAATAGTAGTGTCTTAGTTTTACAGTATGTCATTGTACAATACATCATTTTATGCTTTGTTCTTAAAAAAGGTGTAAATCTTAGAATCTGTAGAATATACTTATCAAAAAGAAACAGCTCAGAATATCTTTAATCAAGTTCTTACTGTACTTGACAGTATATAGGAGTGATTTCAACTGGATTTAAAAAAAAAAAAAAACTTTTTTCTGCTTCAAATACATTGTTTTGTTTTAAAAAAAAGAAAGTCCAAAATACTATCTGGACAGCAAATGCTCAAAAAAAACGGACTAAACACTTTCGAATACAGCATTGAGCTCTCTATAACTGCTGTTTCTTCTTCCCTCTCTGTCCCTAACTGATCATGATTTTCTATCAAAAATCACTTGAGTGTTGTATTATTATGTGCTATCATATTGCTAAAGTAAATGTGTGTACTCTTGTAGTTAATTTACAGTTTGGGGGAAAATTACCATCTTTTACTAGCTTTTAGCAGGGTTTCATTTATTACAGGATTGTTTTAGTTTTAGAAGTCACAGTGTTGAGTGAAATTAGCTCTTGGAGACAGCAGGATGTTACAGCATCCAAGGCATCCTGGCTTTCCTTTTCACGGGAAGTGATCAGTCCTTCTCCAGCACGTGCACCGCACACCCAGGGCCAGCTCCCCCCTCGCGAGGTCACCTTTTGACTTGGTTGGGGGTACTGCTAAACCAGGTGACATCCAGCTTCTCAAATCCAGTTCTTGGAAACTAGAATGATCCCAGGTAGGAAGGTTTACCAAAGCGGTACCATGAGGAACAGATTATAGATGCAAATTACATGTCTCAGGCTGCTCCTTAGTTTAGGCTCAGTTTTTACTGTACAAAACAGCCTCGAGTTCCACAGAAAACACATTGCTTTTTTCCTTCCAAAAATCACTACCGCTCCTATAAAGCACTGAAAGCAGTGCATAGACCATGTTTCCAGCATCATGTTGAAGACTGCCTCTAGGCATAAGCTGAGCTTTTGTTAGTTGTATGACAGGGACCTTCTTTATTTCTCAACCATTTTATGTGAAGAATTGTGTGTCCACGCTGGTTTTTACTCTTTCCACTTAGTTTATATCCCAAAAAGCAAATATCCAAAATGCCCCAAGTGGTTTTTGTATGAAGTGTTTTACTGTGAAATCAGATTAACTCTCAAACTAACAAAAAAGTAACAATTAAAATCGTAGTAGCCTTCATGCTTATTTCCAGCACAGAAGACCTGGTAATCTACACATCTTCTGCATGTGTGTGTGAGTACAGTTCCCTTAGCTTCTCAAACTTTGGTCCCCACTGCTTGATCTCATCATAGACGGTCTCCTCGTCCAGCCCAGAGGAACTCAGAGTGCTGAGACTGCCGGCACCCGAGCCCTCTCCTTCTGTGCAAAACACCTGCAGAGCGTCCTGGGGTAAGGCCTGGGGCTCACAGTCTGCACCTCTCACAGCATCAAACAGGAACCAGCCCAAGTCCCCATTCATGAAAGGGGCAGCTCGTGCAGTTGCTGATGTTTGGGTCTGCTCCTGCACATCCACACCCCAGGCCACATCACTGAAGATGCTGTTCAGTTTTGCTGTTTTCCCTTTCTTATAGAAGCAGTAGTCTGGACTTGTTTGGATAGACACCTGGAGCTCTGCCATGTTGTACGCATCCTGGAGAGAGAAATCATTCACCTTAGATTAGTATTTGCTGTAGGTACCAAACTTTCAGATTCTAGTGCACGGAAAGAGGGAAATTCTGAGGCAGCCTGTTTGGCCTGAACACCAGACCAAGGACTGGCTGGTTCAGCCAGCGCCGCCACTACACAGAGTACAAGAAAGTCAAGAACCACCCACAAGGTGAGAATGGCTGATGAACACCTCTGCAACCACTGGATTCAACAGCAAATAAATTAAATTTTGTAATCAAGAGCCAAATCGGGATGACTGAAATACCTGAATTTAAAAAAATGGGGTATTAATATTTGTTATTACACACTGATACTGAAAAGAGCAACGGAGACATAAGAACATGATTCAAAGAGCAGCTTAGACAAACAGTTCTGCAAGTAGTCGAAACACCTACTGCAGCTTCTGTTATAATTTGATCAGTCTGTGGAACAGTTGCTAAAATTACCTCCTGTGGAAGTGGAATAATTGTAAAAGCCAAATAACCACCTATCATACAAAATTGTTTCTCCCATTTAAAAAAAAAAAGTTTTTCCCTTGTTTCTCCTAGTGAGGAAATAGTTAACAATATCTGATAACTATTCTGTAGTTCTGAAATGCAACGTCAGTCAGTAAAGCTACCAGTACCATACATGTTAATTGCATTAACTGAACATCAGCCCTTGATGACAGCTGAAAAAAAGAACAATTTTATCCTGCAGTGCCCCTGTCCCTGCTGCAGTCCAGCAGTTGCATCCCTGGATGTATTGATAGAGAAAAGAAAAATGTTGACAGGCTGTGCAAGAAGGAACTCATAACAGCCAAAATTATTTGCAGTGCTCACACTGTTCATGTGAGCAGCAGCCAGCAGTGACAGGGCTGTCATTCCGCACCTTTCCTAAGGTAACACCTGCTCTCGGTGAGCCCTTTGCTGCACTTCAGTCAGGGACAGAGAAGTGTTTAACAAAGAAGGCCACAACTCCACAGTCTAGAAGCCATGTCAGTGACAGGACCAGACAATTTTGGGACATGACTAACACACAAGAGCTGCTTATTTCCCTTCTTCCAGAGGCTATTTGCGATGGACAACACGAGACCTACGGAGTACATACAGCTTAGGGACCCCAAAGAGGCACAAACTATTACCTATTTATTAAACTATTAAACTATTTATATGAGCATGGCTGGTACCAAATTGAAGTGGGAGTTTATCCCAATAAGGATCACCCCTTCAGTGAACCGGGCACTGTTAGTCATTCTTCATTGTTATTAGCTGCTCGCCAAGATGATACAACATTCCTTCTGGTTAAGGGCATCATCAGCTGGCAGTCTAGAAACCCAGAACCATCTTTGCCTCAGGCTTCAAAGTTTGCTTTTAACACAACTAAGCACCAAACAATGCTAAGTAAATACCCAGTAGTGCACTGATGTGCTATATTTTTAATGACATCCATTTTCTGAGGCAAATTATCTATTTATTTCAGACACGGAAACTCCTTAGTGACCGTCTCTCATCCCTGGAGTCGTACCTTTGAGTCAACACTCCAACAGCAAGGCTCTCCTGTCTATCTGTGCTCATGATCCTTTTGTTAAGATAATGTAGAATTAGGCTAAGGTCTTCAATCATAACCAACATAAAGAAACATGTGTTTTAATTAGCATGGTGAGCCCACTTATTATTGTCATGTAAAAGAAGGAGTCTTACTTGGTCTTGTTCCCCACCGCCTTCCTCATTGTAGTTGAGGATATTCTCTCTGATGTCTTCCAATTCCTCATGACATGCAGGTACATGGTAAACTCCTCCATTCAGACCTTTGCAACTCTTCCAGCGAGCCCACAAGAACACAGCACTAAGCAGAACTAAGCAGAACACAGGAGCAAAACTCAAAACCATTCAGAAACAAACAAGTCACATCTACACAAAAGTACTGCAGTACGGCTAAGACAGCAGCTCTTCTCCACAAGCGCTGCAGTACAGTTTGCAGGCTGAACTAGTAAGGCTGCAGTTTTGTGTTCAGTAAAACCAGTGTTTGATTTGCGCTCACAGTCACATAAGCTAGGAAAACGCCAGCAAAGTTAAGCTGATGCAATTTCATTAAACCATAAAGAAAACAGAACTAAATCCTCAAGAACTCAAATTAATGGGATCATTTGCAGCTATAGTGCAGATGCATCTGTACCTGTAGATGCTCATGATTTCAGCATCTACTTTCATTAAACATCAATGGAGTTACAAGCAGGTACCAAAGACAGCAGAAAAGGCCTTCAGGGAGTACCTTTAATTGTAACAATTACTGAAGAATTGAATGACACAAGTAATTTTCAGAGACCTACTTACTGTATTGACTTTGATCTTTTTCAACAGAAAATGTATACAAAACGTAGCACATAAATAACAATGAGTTGAAAGTAACAACTGAAATTACATAAATAACAGAAATGAAGACAACATAAGCAAAAAAAGAAAGCGACTGCTTTTTATGTGGCATTAGAAAAAGCAGCTACATATTTTGTCTTAAGCATGCATTTAAACATTTATGTTAAATGTTTAAGATAATACTTAATCTAAAGACTTCAGCAATATCAGAAATAGAGTATTATGTATACAGAAAGTGGCATACCATGCCAACGCTACCAACTCCACAGAAAAGTTCATAGCAGGACCTTGAACCATGGCAGACGGACTAACGTTACAGTGAACTACAGACACCTCTTGGGTCATCCACACACCAGCGTGCGGTTCTGTGTAGCAGTATCTAGAAGAGCTGGGAACTAAAACTTGCCTTTACTGAGATGTTTCCCTTGCACTGGGCAGTGGAGCTGTACTCTTCAAGCCAAATCAATTCAGTTTTGAGATGTGTCTTTTTTTCTTCTCCAAATTTACAAAAACACGACACAAGGATTTTCCCAAATGTTCTAACAATTTGGCAAAGTCATTTTTCCACCGAGCTGATTTTGACATTAATGTACAAAGTATCCGCACAGCTGAAGTTCCAGAGACAAAAGCTTGCTCCATTAACAAGACTGAAAATCAGAAATACCCCACTAAAGAGCATGCCTCTTCCATCCAGATATCAGCAGTGTAACCTCATATCCTACTCTCTGCTCAGCCCAAAGTTATAAAACACAACTGTCATTAAAAATATTTCTATGAAGTATATCGTGTCTTTGGTCCACAGTGTTAGGGAATTGCAAGCTCCAAAGTATCACTCCATCTTTAACTGAAAAATATGAACTGAGGTCTCCTCCTGACAGGAAGGTTGGGAGAAGATCCACGCGACACCAATGCCACGTGGCCTCAGGATTGATTTAAGTGCCAAATGGTTGCCCATTCGAGTGTGGGAGGTGTCATCAGATGTCAGAAAAGCAGCTTTTTTTCCTAATCTACTGTAAACTTACACATTTATAGTTAAAATTCCATGAACTAATACCTTTATATTACCACTCTGGAAGCTATGCAAGAATAAAGGCATTTTTAAGTCTTAAGAACAGTAATTTTATTTAAAATTGTCTTCAGAAAACCTGCAGTTGTTTGATAATACCACAGTAACTTATTAAGATTTTCAGCAGTGCATAGCATATGGCTAAAAATAGCCATTTCTAACTCTAAACTTATACCTGAAATCAGGATGATTAGATAAAAATGTATTTTTTTTATTCAGTCAAGTCGCAGTCAATTCACCATAAAACTACTACGAAACAATGAAAAAAAAAGTTTATTAACGTAACAATCTCTTATCAATTTTAAATAACTGATTCTAAAAGCTGCAAAACCAGTTAGCTTCCCACCTTATTTGCTGTTCATATTTGCATGGCAAATATAATACATAGCAGAATTGGGTAAAGCAGTGTTTTTTTTCCAGTTACCCGTAGTTAGTTTCAAGATGGTCCACAACAAGAAAGTCTATGGTCTTACTACAAAATATGAAGTGATTTATAAAATGCTGTAAAAGCCAAGGAAAAAAAAATCTATGTCCTTATTCAGGTAAGCTTTTATGAGATTAAACAGGATTAAAAGATGGGATTCTTTATCACTTGTGAGATCCTTCTCATAGAGCAACTCTCCTTAAGTCTGAAAGTAACGCAAGCCAAAAGAAGCTATTAGGAGCTGTGACAAAATTAGTGAGGTGCAAGAGACTGCATCTGTTTGACCACTCCAACATTCCTATTACACAGTATATTTCTCCTAGAATGAAAAATCTGTTTCAGCATCAGTATTATTTTAAACCATGCTTAACTGCTAGTGATTTCTTCCTACTCAATTGAATTTGCTTCCAGTTATGCATGTGGACAATTTCTTAGCAATGAAGTGAAAACACAGAGAAAAAGATGACTGCAAAGAGTTTCCACAGTTGATGAATGTTGATTCACTTAGCAGTATCTGCAAATGGGGATGAGAAATGAGCAGATGAAGCAGAGAGCATGGCAAAGAAGTGAAGGAGAGTTGTGCTTCCATTAGGAAATGGATTTTTCAGCAGAAAGATGACACGATGAGTATTCAGGACAAGATGGAGAAATTAATTCACCAAAGGTAATACAAGATGTAGTTGCCATAGCTACCTAACAGTGCCAAAAAGCAAATGCAGATGGCAAACATGGAGCTAAAGCTGAGGCCTGCGTCTTTGTGGAAGATGGCCAGCGTGATCTCACAGCTGCGTCCGGCGTAGCCGTCGGGACAGTCGCACCGGAACGTGGTTGGTGACTGGGAGACGCAGGTGCCGTAGTTGCAGGGCCGTTTAGCACACGCAGTGTACACACAGCGTCTGCCCGTGGCGTTCTCCACCATCATGTGTCCTGGAGGGCAACTAAAAAGGCAAAAGCAAAATGAAAAAAACTTTTCAGAAAAGTAAGCATGATAGACCGCATTTAAGACTTTAAATCAGCTTTTGATGGCATTCACTATACAGAATTACTGAAATATCTACTAGAAGTAAAAACTCTTACATCACCAGCTTTCAAAATTAAACTGGTTCCACTGGCTTTGCAAGATTACCTGTATGAAAAATAGCTGGATTAAGGTCATGATCTGCAGTTCTGCCTGGGAGGGAGAAGCTATGCTATGTTCTTTATGTTTCCATCAGAGTCAATTTCCAGCTACTCAGTCACATTTACAGCATTTAGAAAAAAAAAAATCATCTCTAGAAAATTCTCTGCGTGTGGACAGTGCCAGCTAGTAGTGCTATAAGGGTGTCTTCACCCTTAGTGAAGGATCACTAAGCACAGCTGGCTTGGATTATAACTGGTGTGTTGTCCTGACCTCAGCCCAGCCACACACACAAGAACTCTCAGCTTAACGATGCAGTACTTATAATTCAACTCGAGTGGCCTGTAAGGGAACAGAGGTCACAGCTTAAGACAGTCTAAGGCAAATACTAGCAAAGAAAGTACATGTATATTGCACGGCACATGGTCCGCAGCAGGCAGGCAGCCAGGCTAGCGCTGCCCTCCTCTGAAGCTAGTGCACCATCTTTTCCCAGTTTTCAGTTTTTACAAACAGATTTGCTGCTAGACACTTTTCAGTTAAGATGGAGTCAAAATCATTACAAAATCCATGCAGATATGCTGATCTGCATGGGCTAAGGGTAGTGCCTGAAACCCCAATTCCTGGGTAACTCTGGAGACAGCCAGCTCCATGTCTCGCTGTAGTTCACTGGCTGACAAGCTTGCCCGTGGCAGCCTTCGTGGTGTACACTTTGCATGCATCCACCCTTCCTCATCTTAATCTGCTGGGTTCTACGGCTTTAGTTCCACAAATTACCTGCATTCATGCATCATCCACAAATCAATGCAAATAAATTCCTGGTTACAAGGGTTATTCCTACAAGCCTCTGAAGAACAGCCTTCTTTCACTCCTTGGGCACTTAACACTGACACCAGCTCCTTCGTGTGAGTATCCAGAGGCAACCTGTAGTTATTAAATCTGACATCCTTCATGCATCCTGAGGCAAAAAACAAAGGAAATTGCTTTAAACTCCGTTTAGCAAGAATGATTTGAAGCAGACATAAGATACGGCATAACTTAAAGGAGGACAAAGACTGCTAAAACTCAAATCTAGGACTGAATTTCCCTAAACAGAACTACATTCTGAACAGTGAGACCGAGAATTCCTCACCTTGAAAGCTCTGATTTGGACTGAACAGATAGGTGTTTCCAAGGACCAAGCTGCTGGGGTCAATCACAATCTCTTTGTACACTCCTCTTGCTCTCAGAATTTCTCTCTTCCCACCTCCTTCATAAAGGCGAAGGGTAAATTCATTTTCAATTCTCTCCAGTTTGATATGATGCCATTCACCATTATCAATGTTGTAGAAGGGGAGGCTTACAGAATAGTCTCCATCACCCAGATTATATGAGACCATTAAGAACCCCTGAACCACCTTGTGGATAATTAACAGGGTAGTAAGAAAGAAAAGAAAAAGTCACCACCTAATATTTTCTATTGACTTGACACATTACTTGAACCCAAACTGGTATATAATCAACAACATTAAATAAAACTTTGCTTTAAATTGAGGGTATATTTACATTGCCCATACAAAAATGGCTGCACTATATTATAAAGATATCTGCAGTGCTACTCAGCCTAAATACTGGTAGCAGTGTACCCAGTCAGTGACAGCACGTAGCTCTTTGTGAGCAATTTTATCTGGCTTTTCTAATTACACAACAGATCTCTTGGATAAATTTATGAGATTCAAGTGGTTCAGGATCTGGATCAGGATCACTCCTAACTTGGCAGCTCAATCCAACTTATTTCAAGAGGTGATCCATACAATCATAAGGGTCAGGATGAGGAGGATGTAATTTTCAGAAGCCTACATCACTAAAACTGCTACAGGCATTGATCTCAGCAGGGTCTTAACTACCCAGATAGAATAAGCCATTGCTGAACTGGACACCAGAGCAGACAGACCACTCTCTATATGGCAAACTGTAATGGGCAATAAATTCCCTTGAAGCCACGGGATTCCATTGCTGTGCAATCGGTGTCACAAAAGAAGTATCGGATCTGTAAGTGTGGATAAAAGTACTCTAATTCCAGGGATTTTGTGCCTGGCATGAGGGTTTTAGTTTTACTTTCAACTGCCAGGCTTATATTTTGCTTCATTAAGCAATGGCTGGGATTAATTTAGTTTTATGCTAATTATTTCTAGTATGTTTTTGCTCACCTGTAAAGTGATGTATTCATCCTTGTTTCGGGATGACATGCTCATGATGACACTGTCTGGCTGCCGTGTCCTAATCATGGCTTCTACCCGTGTCCTACGGGCGGGCACGCTGACAGGGAGCTGATAGCGGATATGACTTCCTGGCCCAAATGTGTATTCTTTGGCAACTAAAAAGAAAAGGTAAAGACTTTTAAAATCATTCTGTAGGGAGAGGAAAGTGTTACTATTTCCCTTATTTTCATAATGAAATAGTTAAGTGCATTGCATGGACCGATACCACCCAAGTTCTCCTCTTTTGGGAGGTGTGGTTCTCCATCTTCCCACAACTCCCCCACTCACTCTCCTGCTTCATCTTTCTTCATAAACAAGTCATCTCCCTCCTGACTTAAGCCTGCTGATATTCCTCCTTAGAATGCTCACAGAGGATGACAGAAGGGAAAAAGCAGCTCCGACAGGGCAGAAAAAGAGAGCAAATGAAAAAAAAAAAATTAAGTACCATTTACCAACTTTCAAAACCTGAGGCTCTTAAGAGACATCAAAGAATGATTCTAGTGCACCAAAAGCACAGACCTCTTAAGCCAACAGAGTCTCTTTCAGACAGCAATAGGAAATAAAGTTTTTTGTATTTTATAATGCACCAGTCCAACAATTAATAATGCAACAGAAAAACAGACTTTACCTTTATCACATCGATAGCCATAGTAACCTGGCAAACAGTGACAAGCAAAGGAGCCCCAGTCTCCAAGACACCTGCCATGAACACCACAGGAAGACGACCCCATGGCCTCACAGCTCCCATCCGTTAGCGTGCAGCCAGGAAAGCTGTTCAGGGACTCTGCAGGAGACTGAAGGTCGTACACCTGCAAGAGAAAAACCATACGACAACAAGACATCGTTTAAAAAAGACACACCTCATTCTTAAATAGGAAGAGCTACAATGCTTAAGAGCTTGTTCTCTATCTGTACATCTCAAGACATTAACTTTGCTTTTTGACATTTGGATTTTAAATTATTTTATTTAAAGTCTAGATTTCAAATATTAACTATCAACACCATATTTTTGCCTTTGAATAAATTCAAAAGACTATGAAAGCTAAAAGCCCTAGCAGACAGCTGGCATAAGTAAATAGCCAGACAGTTGCCATTCAGCAGTTCCCTGAATGGGCAAAAAAGCTTGGCGACAGATGCATGAGCTAAGGTATAAACAAAAGCATAGTTTTTGGCTCATAAATACATCTTTCTGTAGGCGAGAAACAACTTTAAGGCAGATATTCTAATTACAATAAAAAAATCCAGGAGAAGTTTCTTATACACGGGCACAGAATAGGATTAATATGTTGTAACCACTATGTGCGGAGCTATTAAATGTTCACCTGCTTGAACATTATTAAAGCAAAACTGAAAAACTGGTTGCTATTACCAGCCAGAGAAACAGGATGACATAACATTTAAGCAAAACAGACACCAGCCAGGGCAAGGCCCGACATGGAAGTGCAATTCAAATGCTGCAGTGTTTTGTTTTGCAAAAGGTGGTGAATATCTTAATTTCTATGATTTTGTACTGCTGCCAAGCAAAATGATTATAAAACACTCTGGGGAGGTTAAATGTGAATCCCATGATACAGACTTAAGAGCTCTATTCATAGACAGTAACAGAGGCTGTACGGTGCCCATCACTTTGTGCTATCAAGCCTAGTTTCCTAACAACTTAATAGGAATGTTTATTAATGTAAAACTTCTCTTACCTGAGTATCCAAGATGAAATTGCGCAAACAACCATTGAAGTGTTTGTGCAGCAGCTGTGGGTAGGAATATGGTAACGATTCTTTTACACCACCCAGTTGAAGAACATGGTTCGCATTCAAATGCCTTTCAAAATGAGATGCATAATAATAATGACTGAGAATTTACCTTCAAATATAGACATTGAAGAATATGAGTCATAAATAACATCTAGACTGCACTTCCAAAGAACAGAGGCTTTCTGGGAAAAAAAAAAAAAAACCCCACTATCTGCTTCTTTCTCTGAAATGGTCTGTCTTTGAGCAGAACCAGTTTAAGGGTAATTATTTTTTTAAAAATATCACTTTGAAGTCTATCAGCAATTTAACAGTGTGGGTTATTTGATTATAACTCAAGTCTGTGTTCAAGTCAAGAGCAGCTGTGATATTCTAGATACTGTATTTTCAAGTATTTGTCTGTGTGTGCATTTATCCTGCAGGAATAACAGAACCAGGAGTATTCTGCACATGCTGCAAGTCAGATACCCGAGGGCCAGCTCAGCACGCTCTGTGCACACATTCAGGCACTGCGATTCCTCTGGTGATTTCTCTAAGCCAAAGAATTCCATTTGCTTTAGTTACCACAGTTTCTTTTTGTCTGAGTTATCAACCCAATTCAAACAACCACACTTACTGGGACTTTGTTAGGTGAGAATCAAATACATATGCAAGATGTTCAGTCTAGAGGATCTGGAGTGCTCAGAAGTCTGCTGTAGCTACTTTTGTCATACTTACTGTCTCAGGAACTGGGGTCGAAATTGCATGTAAAACAATGTGGATGGTTTCATCACCAGTGGAAAATATTAATTGCAGAAAGCAGTTTATTGCATACGCTGAATAATTAAGTTGACAAGCTTGCCATGTCCTTCTCCATTGCAGCTCTCTCCCAGTAATATCTGAATTCCCACAGCTTAAAAAGGGAACTTTTTCTTCAGCTATTCCTTTCTTCTAATCTCCCACTAAAAAGTATTCCTCATTTACTCACCACTTGGTGTGACTTTATTCTCCACTTTGGGAGATTAATTCCACAGTGGGATCTGAAGTTAGTATTGCGCTCTCTCAGTCAGCATTTTAAACCCAACTTGACTTGCCCATTCCTCCATCTCCCTGAACACTGCACTCAGTAGCAGTCACTGATGTCAGAATGAGAGGTGATACTCAAACTCCCATGACTGAGCGAGATTTCATCACCTTTATTTGGAATAACAGTGCCTTTGACTTATTCTGGTGTCTGAGTTTTAATTAAACCAGCAGATAAACTTAGGAATAGGACAATTTATGTGGAATTTATCTGACTGAACTTATAGAGTGTGGATGTTAACAGCTACAAATGAGCTAGTAACCCCAGGCTGACTTTATAGTGAATGGAGATCTATATACTATAATCACTGGAGTCTACAGAGTAGTTTCTCTTACCCTGAAGTAGACTTCTAAAGCAAGTTGCATGAATCACTCCTTAGAACTGCATCCTAATCTATAAAGAGAGGCTAGTCCTACTGCCTCAGACACAGACACTTACAATGAAGACATGAAAAGCTAGGCCAGCTATACCCTAACTCTTTTTTTTTCTAGAATACCTTGCTTTCTTTTCAGAATCCCATACTTCTGGGACTATTCTGGAATAAAGTCATTCCGACAATCTTATACCTTGACACAGACATTTTGGGTGGATAGCAGATTATCAGGACTTACTTTGTGGTTGCTAACATGGTAATCGGGCACATTGATCCATTAAAGCTCAGCCAATTTCCCAAGCATCATTACGACTGCTCCCATTCAGAGATCTGCTGAGCTGGCACCCTCCCCTCCTACCTTTGCCAAAAAATATCATGTTACACACACACACACCAGCTACTGTACGCTTGTTTTGTGATTTTCCAAATGGAGACAGTTACCTTAGTCTGTCTTAACACATTTGCCACAGTATGTCTGTAGGAGCACTCAGATTTATAGGCATAAGACAGTAAGAACTGGAGCATCCAGAGTTACAGCCCTTAGAAAGTCAATTGGCCTAATTTTCAGAGATTTTCAAAAGCAGGTTTATAGTCATTTAGAGAGAAGTCCTGTGGATAAGGTGTGGTAGATCTTACCCACAAGAGCTCCACTATTAGCCACACAGTGCTCTGCAGTTGTCACTATCTCACAACACTACTTGGAGGAAGACTGATTTCTTAAAAATTGTAGTACTTCAAAGTCAGGTCTTCGCTCAGAAAAGAGAAAAATCAATACTCCTAGCCTTTAAGAAATGTGCTTCGATTTGGTAACATTCAAAAGCTTTAGACTAAACTATTTTTTCAGTGAACCCCTAGAAACATGCTGTCACCTTGCTCCTCGTGGAACAGACCCAAGGACTTCACAGCTGGTACGATCCTCAGCAGAGAGCCATTTCCCTACTCCTTCTCTCTCCGAAACAACAGCCGCACCGCAGTGATCCAAAGTGAATCGAATATCCTATGCCGTAGGATAAAGCACATGTTTACCGAACTAAGAATTTCGGTATAATTCAAAAGTAGGTTTTCTTAATAGGACTTCTTAAGTAGGACACCATCTTTTTTCTTTTTACACACACACAAGAATTCTGCTGCATTTTCCACCTTACAACAAGCAGCAAAGCCAAAACAGACTCATTTAACAAAAGAGAAAAAGACACCTAGCTCAGTATGTCATTTGTATTTCTAAGTATTTGGACCCCATTCACTAAACAGGTAACTGTACATGCAAATAAATAATTCTCTGCTTTTTATGCACAGGTTTTCAGTGTTCGAATGTACATACTCAGTGTGCAAATTATAACTAACCCTGTATGCACCTTCCATACATGCTGCAGAGCACATATAAATCCCAGAACAAACTAAAAAACCCTGATTCCAAAATTTAAGAGATTATAACATAGGTGAATTTAGAGTGGACAGTGCAATCTCCTCAAAATTTGCACTATTCATTAAGTCTAAGCAACACAGCTGGACAAATGTATATAACCACCCACGCTCAATTTTTTTTACCCTTTGGTTTCTGCAGGGGCAAGTGCTGTGAGTATCATTATTCTGATAAGGAAAAATGAAAGAACTGACCTGACCACTGGTTCTGACTTCTAGGTGATGCCATTTTTTGTCCATTACATTCAGGTGACTTGGTAACTGCAGCATCACTGAACCTGAGCCAAGGCTCATCTTCAACATGGGAATACCACTGGATAGCTCTAATAAAACAAGAAAAATAAATTAAACCCACCTACAAATATCTTTTCTTTTCAGATATTTTAGCATAGCTAGTGAATGTACTGATTTAATGCTTACTGCTAATCACACAAAGCAGTGTTATGTATAGAAATATGGAATTATATTCTATGGTCTCTATTATACAAGAATACATGTGCAATATAGTATTGATTTTTATACTTAGCTTGCGCCACTTCATTGTCAAGAGTAAAGCACTGAAGCTAATACCTGATAAACAATCTGTACCTTCGAAATGCTTTAAACTAAAACTAATACATACAGTTTTTTACACCCTCCCAACCTCTACCTGCATTAACAAGCAACTGCAAAACAAAGCAAAAATGAAATTAACAATATCCAACAATATAATGCTTAAAATAATTAGAAAAATACAAAATACCAATTATACCATGCATTTTGTATGGTAACTCACAAAAATATGCAGCAGTTAGCAAGTCTTTTAAATATGCATCAACTTAAAGCAATGAATTCTACTTGTGTATAAATTTTCTTATATTGGCGCATTGGGACTGGATTCATAAATCAAATCATTGCCCATTTAAAAAGAAAAGTGCAAAAATACTCTAAGACTGAAAGCAGGTTAAGTGGATTTCTTTGCTCATCAAACTAGATAAGAATGACATATGACTAAGACTGCATTAATCATGTAATACTCATCTTCACAGTACCTCAATTCCTTTATAGCGCTAGACTTCTCCTAGTGGGATTTTTTTTTTCCTATATATAAATTTGGCTGCTTTGTTTTTACCTTGATTTCTACTGCTCTTTGATGGACTTAACCCAGGCTATAAGAATACATCAAAGCAAAATAACCTGTTAGAGAATGTTTCGAAATATTTTCCAACATTTTCAACCCGGAAAATAAGTTCTCTTTAAAAAAACATCTCATAGAATAGAAATGAAATTCACACTTTAACTGCTAGACTGTTCACATGATACCCCTTCCCAAGAGACTTTTAATTTTCTCACATGCTTTTGCAGAAGTACCTATTGCAATGAAGTTTTCTGTACTTCCAGGTTCCGGATTTGATAAGGGACCACTATATAGCAGAAGTCCATCTGGAGCCGCAGTAATAAACTCAAGAGAGAGGTAGCTCTCAAAACAAGGCCTGATGGGTGGAAACCATGCATAGCCATTCCCATGGAAACTGTGCTTCGTCTGCTGGCAGTCTGGTCCATGAAATAAAGCAGGACAAACACATCTTGAAAGCGAGCAAACACACACACAAAAAAAAAATCAAGATTGTTTCATAATCGATTTTTCTTTGGCTTTACTTACAACAAAACTAGTACTTAAATCACACTAAAAACAGCAGCGAAAAAATACAGATTTTAGCTGTGCTTCATGTATACAAGGATGTACTAATTATTAAAATATCTTTATAAGTATAAAGCATATTTACCCACCATACTGTTTCCTTCAAAAATTATTTCTGAGACGTTAGATATTTTAATGTGGATTCCCAGGTTTGAGTTCGCACTCATGCACTCTCCCTAGTGGCTTCAGGACTACAGCACTGTCATTGGCCCTTGACATTGCTGCCATTAAGTTTATGCTCCAGCACACCTTGGGATTTTTTGCTTCTCCTTCAGTCAGGAGTGTACTGATCTTTTCTAGACCGGAATCTTGTTAGCTATGCTTGACATTTTCAAGCAAAAAGAAGATAAAATAAGGGAAACTGCAATACAAGCTCCCTCACCTGTAACCATTCAGAGTGTCAATACACCTCCCACCATTGAGACAAGGGCTTCGAGGGTAGGAGGCACAAGACTGATGAATTCGGTCCCTGGCTGGACAGCTGCAGACTGCATCGACGGTCGTTGTTACAGAGACAAATGACACGCTGCCAGTATCCGTCACTGTTGGCATGTCACTCACTGTCAAGTGGTTTGTACAATCGTTGCCGTTGCTACAGTTCGCCCTCCTACATTCGTCTACATCGATCTCCAAAATGCTCACTTGTAAAGCTGACTGGATCTAGGAGAAAATAGGGTTGAAGAAAATCACCAATCTTTTCCTAAAGACTGCTTCTATTTACTAAGTCATCATAAACTTAATGGAATGCTTTAGCTTCTTGAATAGTAGTCAGTAGCATCCCTGACAAGCAATGTGCAAGCACAATGACTTAACAAGTTCAGAATTATTTTTAAAAAATTGTCAGCAGCAATATTTCCTAAAACTTCATCATCAGCGTGATTGAACATGTTAAATCTGTACTGGCCTACTAAGCTCTGGCAGCAGTTTTATTGCAGCCTTGTGAACTGTGTGGTCAACATCGCAATTCTCCACACTATTTGATAGCAAAGAGAATACTTGGCTCAAACCAGGATAAAAATACTTCTTCATCAGTCGCATCTAAATATTCCTTCATAACTTCTCCAATAATTTGAAGGTTCAAACACACTCAAAGCTGTATTCAGTGCCCCAATCTCAAAACAAGAGCTCACTGCTCTCAGTGATGCAGGTCAAAAGTAAATCATGGCCAACAGTGATATGTCAATGTAAAACTAGCAATGTGAGATCAGACTTAGACTCTCATATGACAAATATATATAAAAACATATGTTTATATATATATATGTAATATATATAAACATATGACAAATAGTTTAACAAGAAGTTTTGAAAAGACCAAAATACATAAATACTAATGCCTTTTTCTTTTTTTTTTTCCTTCCCTTCCCTGGTATTTTCAATTTAGTCCACCGCTCTAAGAACTTTGACCTTTATAACCAATTTTGAAGATGTCCTCAAATATCGTAACACAGTTTTGAAAAACAAACTCCCAAAGGAATTAAAAAAAAAACCTATACAATGACATGATGTATCCCACCAATGCAGTTTGGGGTCTAATGTCCACATCTATAACCATTAGTAGGGAGTCTATATTGCACATTTAGACAGCTATGTAGTACTGTAACAGAAAAAAATATAGAGTATATAAACACTCTTGTCTCCTTTATAGCAAAGGATGGATTACTTCTGCTGCTAATAGAAAATGGTTGTGGTAAAAGCATACAACAAGCAGGTTAATAACAGTATCTTATTTATTTAGTTATTCAATGAATAATTCCAGTGCTAATTGCTTATTTTCTATATTTAAACACATACACAACAAATACTGAAAAAAAGCTCTGGCTATGATTGGTTTCTATAGACTGTTGGTGATTATTCGCCAGAGCTATTCATTAAATACTGAAAGGTGATATATAATTAATATAAACATTTTTTCCATTAAAATATGCGAATCAAGCCCCTTGTTACCAGTTTGATGAATTCACCAGTCATATTTTATGGCACAGAATATTTGAAATCTATGCAATTTTCTGTATTATTATTATTATTATTATAGTAGATCTATAAATATGCATAAGAAGCTGCAGTTATGCTCCATGAATAGTATCTGCCTCTGATATTTCCAACTTTGGTCATCCTGAGACTCCTAATAATCCACACAGCCATTTAATATACACGAAAAGTATTTTGCTGTCTGACAGCAGTTGGGCAGGTGGCAAGTTATATCATTTGGTTCCCAGAATCATGCATACACTACAATATTTACACAAACAGAAAGCGTTGCTCTTTTCTCAAGAAGATGTACTATAATAGGTACCACGTATTATATGCAAATATTCCCCTACAGCCACAAATTAAAAGTCAGGAAGTGCTGTCCTGTCCAGGGACCTGGAGCAGCAGCACCTGGACTTTGTGCAAGGCATGAAGCTTTGGAGCAGTGCCTGCTTCACCACCGCCCCTGCCTGACTTCAGCAGAAGTCACAACCTGGAGGGCTACAGAAAATGGTACAAGAGAGTGGCCAAGACAGACTGAGTCTTGGTAATAGCTAGAAGGCATGCAGGAGGTGCTAAGCAATCAGGACGGGCAGGTCAACAGGAATCTGAAAACAATTCACATACTAAAATTATTTTATTATTGAAAAAAGGTGGGAGGTCACATCATTTAGAACTGACCTACACTTTGTCAAACACACCCATTGTACTGGTTGTTTCCAGCTCGCTCATCTGCTCTATCTCCTCTTCTGAACTGTGTATTCCTTCCAGAAGGATTCTTTCCCAAGGACTGCAGTCAATTTGTGCAGTGGAGTTTCAATCTGGATGACATCAAGCTTCTATTATAACATAAACATCTAACCAAAGGTGGACAAGTGGTATCCAATGTCTGAAAGTTGTCATTTTCAAGACATTCTCTGTATTACAATACACTTTAGCTTCTAGATGCTTCTGGTTTTGTGGTCCTAATAAGACAAACTTCACAATGAGACACTGACTGTAGAAAAGCAGACGTACCACGTTCTTCCACCAATGTCTGTTTGGTGTTTGGCACCAAATATCAAGTTTACATGAAAACACTAGGGCACATACCTCATTTTTAAATGCTGCCATCTCAGCATGCAGTTTCTCTGATCTGTAATATGCAGAGCCATCAGTGATTGTAAATCTTATGTCTGTCTGTTTTCCATCAATGTTCAGCACACTGAAGACAGTGATGTCACTAAGCTGAGCTGAAAATACCTTTGCCAGTATTTCCTTGAACTTGTCATGCCTGTTTTTGCCATATTCGTCCCTTCTTATGAATTCCTCTGCTGTGATATCTGAGTTTGAGATACATAAACACATAAACATGAAATACTGGAGATCAATGTGGAAACATACTAGAAAGTACATATGCATATACATAAAATCAAAGAATCACCAGCAATATCTTAAAGAAAAAAAAATGAAAAAATGAAAAAAAAACCCACAACCATTTAAATATGTAAGTATCTGAACTAACTCTCACCTGGCAAATAAAACTAACCTCCTAGGCGTACAGTGGCTGAATTTTGTATGGCTTCATTTTCCAACTCTTGGACATGGATTTGGATTGTAGATATAACATCAGGCCAAACTCCATCAGAAACTCTGACTTTTAAGTTGTATGTTCCTTGGGGAACATTATCAACCATTATCAGAGAACCACGCCTCTGATGTAATCTGAAAGATCTAAACACGAGCATTCAATTAAAGAACCTTAATAAATCAAAACTGACAGTACTCCCTATTCATTTACATAATTTAATAGGCTACTACAAATATTCTAGGACCAGTATTAAGGAAAATCAGGAAATATCAGAAAAAGAACAAAACCATGTTAGTTTTGACATGGGTAGTCAGGAGAGTTTATAAAAACTCTAGGCTCTTAGTCTGTTCTGTAACTTCCAAATCCCTAGACCTTCCCATTCCTGAATAATGGCATGCGGTCCGCAGGAGTCAGCGTAGCCTTGGGGTTCCATGTAGTAATCATGCACAAGTCTATACAATAAGTAACAGAAAGTGACAAAAAAAACATAAAATATCTCTAGATTCTCTTTTATCCATTTAAAACAGAAAGAGATCTGTATGAAAGCTGCAGTATCATTTGCATGTGCCAATTCAAAAAGACAGTAATCAATATCTCTGGAAATACCTCCTAACCATCACTACAGAACAGTCGCCTCTTAAAATGGCAAACAGACCCTTTGGCTGGTGACAGACAGAAACTCAGTCTTTTATTTTGATCTTGATAAAGCTTTAAAATTCTTATTCTCCACAACACAGACAGAAGCTTATATTCTTTTTCTATAAAACCTGTATTTCAGAACAGTATATGCATTATATGCCATCTCACCTTATGGTATAGATAAACAATGTATTAGTAGGAGTGAAGGATCTAATTTATTATTGCTCTAAACAGAAATAACTACCGAATTAAAAGTTATGGTTGCCCACGCAATTGTAAATTTAGTCATCAAGGGAGCCAAACTCACTTTCACGTTTGGTGAAATGATTCCCTTTTAAATTTGTTTGTATTCAATCAACTAAACAACATTTGGAGGCACGCATTTAAAATACAATCTAATTTTAAAATCAGTCTTACAGAAAGCACATGGTGAAATAAATTAATGAGGAGATCTGGTTAAAAATCAAATCATGGTATGACCCAAAAAGACAAAAGTATTTCATGTTATTAATTTCTTGCTACCTTATTATCCAAGTAAAAAACAAAAACAAACAAGAAAAAAAAAAGCATTCATAAAATAAAATACCATACTCAATCTGGGCTTTAAGCATACCCTCAACACAGAGAAATGTATAGTAAATAAAATAAAGAAGCATATCAATATAACTCATTTTGACATAAATACAAGCCTCACTTGAGCAGTTTTCCTTCAGAGAGAAATGTTTTATTGTCCCAGTCATCCAGATCTGGTGCAAACACTTCCCCAAGCACTGCTGTTGACCATTTTCCTGCTGAAATATATTATAATAAATCAGCATTTCATTTTTGCTTTTCAGTGGGATTTCAATTCCAATGCATTCATTACTGAATTTATCATTTTACAATTCCTGCTTGATTAGGTGATGATTATGATCTAAACCTCTTACAATAACACGTAGCCTGTCATATGATTTCTGCTACAAGTTCTCCTGGAAAAGTGGACAACCTTGGATGCTAAACAAAGGAATTAAAACCAAAACTAGCAATAGAACAATACACTAATACAACTCCTAAAATTCTCAGACCATCTCCTCATCAGGAGTTAAGTCCCAAGCACTCCCTTAACCTGCTCTTTTACACCGGTGTGAATCACACACCAGTGGGAGAGCATCTCACAGGATGCAGCTGGGAGCAAAGACCATGGCAGAGCAGAACAGGCTGTGCCAGTTTCGGCACTTCCAGTGAAGGAAACATCCAGAATAGCTTTTTTTTTTTTTTTTAAATCATTCTAAGACTACCTGTTCTGGGAAGCAGCTCCTTATTGCATTCTGAAGATTTGTCTTTACATCTTGCCCTAGCAAAGCACTGACTCAGCTTTTTCTTAGGTATTTTCTTTGCTGGTATAAGGCTTCATTTTCCAAAAATTACATACACGCAGTGGCTGTCACAGTGAATATGGGACTGGTCTACATTTATGTATAAGGTTCTTCTGTGCATCTAAAATGCTTCAGTTAAACCATTTTCATCCCTAGTCCTCTCAGTGCCATATGATTTTTGCATCCTTAGCACACAAACCAGCCTTTGAGTAGGTGAAAAAAAAGAATAAAAAATAGATTTTAGTTTATAAAAATACTATATATTTGCTGTTGTAGATAAAAAATATTTCAGAAAGAAACATTATCTGTTTGTAGCTAGCAGTCTTTTGACAGATATTTTTACACATTAGGGACTAAACTTAGTAGACAGACAACCAGTAAGGCTCATCTTTTCATACTTTATTTAGTATATCTCACTTTATATAGGATACACTTAGTATTTTACATAATGGAAGCTTTAGTCTGGAAATAGATAAACTATAAAAAAGTCTGTAAGAGAAATAATGTGTAAAATTGTACCATATTCACAAGTCTGGTAAGACAGATAACACTTACCTTTGTTACTGTACACATAGATTTCCTTATGGCCGGATTGATGGGAGTTGTCATTTTCATCACCAATTGTTATAGTCAGCGTGTTTGTAGCGCTCATAGCTGGGATCCCACTATCCGTTATAATTATTGGCAAGTGAAACACTTTCTGCTTTTCTCTGTCAAAGGATCTCAAAGCTGTGATGGTTGCTGTGTTATTTCTATTGTCAGTAAGAGAAAAATCCAGAGAATTCTGATAATCTGGTGGCAATGAAAATGTAAAGGGTGGCCCGTTTTCCTCACTGTCCGGATCAAATGCATGAAGTAGCTTTGATGTATGGTTCATGTACACTGTTTCAGGCTTCAACATATTTTCCCAAACTACAGGCATGTATGGTGCCTCAAACCTTGGCCCATTGTCATTCACATCAAGCAGGTCAATCAAAACTGTGACGCTTCCAGTTTGGGCTGGAGCCCCTTGATCTGAGGCGTGCACAATTAAACAGTATTTCTGAATGACTTCACGATCTAGCGCACCCACCACCACCACATGACCGTTTTGGTCAACTGCAAAATGTCTCATAGGATCTGAATCGGACTTGATAGAATACACAATGTTCCCATTCAAACCAGAATCCTTGTCTGTAGCACTCACTGTAATTACTGTAGTACCTACAGGCGTATTTTCAAAGGGACTTGTTTGAATAAACTGAGAATGAAAAACTGGACTGTGGTCATTAGAGTCCTCGACTTCAATCAGGCACGATGTACTACTAGAAAAATCAAGATCTTCCACTTTAACAGTAATATTAAACTGTCTTTCATGTGCTTTCTCAAAATCCAATTTTTTTTTCAGTCTGATAATAGCATATTGATGTTCTCCGTCATTCTCAATAAAAAACTTCTGATCCGGATCTCCTTCAATGATACTGAAAGTTAAGTGAGCATTTTCCCCAATATCTGCATCCGTAGCAGACACTTGCAGAACTTCTGAGGCAATGTCACTGCTTTCAGGAATCGTTGCCTGACACATCTCTTGGGTGAATTTAGGTACATGATCATTAACATCTGCAATCCAGACAGTGGCAGTGCCAGTTCCCGTCAGCCCTCCCCCATCTGTTACTTCAACAGTAAGAAAATATTTTTCAATCATTTCTCTGTCCAGTGTTCCCTCTGCTACGTGGATTGCACCGGTATTGGGATTGATATTAAACAAATTGGTACCAAATTGATTTTTTACATTCTCTGTTATCTTGTAAGTCAGGACTGCATTAAGACCTACATTTGGATCATCAAGATCAACTGCACTCATTTCCATGACTAACGTATCTGCAGGAGAATTTTCAAAGACAGTCCCATTGCAATCACCAGGCACGCATGCAAACTTGGGGGCATTGTCATTTACATCCCACACGTTAATAATTACATCAGCAAATCCAGTAAGTCCTTCTCCGCCTTCATCAGTAGCCAATACAACAAATCTCCACAGTGCCCGCTCTTCCCGATCCAGCGTCTTCTGTGAATAAATGCTGCCCGTGTTCTCATCTATGGTGAAAACATCAGCTGCACCGTGCCCATGTAGTGAGTATCTCACATCTCCTTCATTCGGATTACTATCAGGATCACTTGCCACAACCTACAGAGGTTTTGAAAGCAAAGACACAGGGTTTGCATAACATGCAGTGACTGCATTATAGCCTATATGCTGCCACAGTCTGAGGAAGGAGTTCAAGCCAAAGTGTGTGACACACTATTAATATACACATTGAATCAATGGCAAATGAGAGGTGCTTCAGGGACAATACAGAGTAGATATATATGCTCTGCATCGTAATAACAGCAAAATAATATTCAAATGATCTTTTATCTTTTCATATTTATATAGGCAATTTAACCACACTATTATACTAGCTATTTTAAAGTGTTAATGATCTGCTATTTAGGATCACAAGAGAATCATTCTGCTTATCTTTAGCTTCATATTTTTTCATAAAACTCTTTTTCTTCTTCCACTGACAAAAATAATCAGAACTAAATTTTATTAATATATTTGCACTGCATTATTATCATCTTAGCTGTAGCAGTGTTCTTCCATACACGTTATATACAATAGATATACTAAAATCTCTGAAACTACTTATAATTTCTGAAACTATTCATGTTACCTGAAGGACAAAGACTGGTAACCCATCCAGTTCCTCAATTATACTTCCATAGTATTCACTGATAGAGAAAACTGGAGACTCATCATTTTTATTCATAACATTGATGATGATAACTGCATAATCTTCCCATTTCCCATCAGATGCCAACAAGTGAATCTCATACATTTTTGTTTCTTCATAATCTAGTGGCTGTGCAATAAAAACGGCTCCTGTTTCTGGTTCTACATTGAATATCCCTCTTGCGTTTCCAGCTGTGATCTGATACCGTAATTTAGCATTTGTTCCTGTCAGCAATCAACAGTGTTAGAAAACATGCAAGTACGCTAAAACATAGCATGTTAAGATGAAGTACCAATAATGTAATAATTACTTTTTGGTATTACAGATTGAATTTATTGAATACCATTGATCACCATGGCCAAAAGATGGAAATCTGCATCTCCCCCGCACAGTTACAAGGACTGTTTAGGTACTTGCTGCTCAATTTCTTACTGATTTGGAGATAAATCAATACAGCAAAGACTGATACATTTTTAGGACATGTATTTTCAAATATGATAATATTCTGTAGCATGCAAGAAAAAAAAAAATCTCCCCTGTCCATAGAGAAAGCAAATGAATCGCAACGAGATGAAGTCTGATTAACTCTCATTAACTAGAACATTTTTATCAGGACCCATTTTTAAAGAAAAGATCTCTAATAAATTTCTTTTTGCTGACCTAGAAATTATTCCCTATCATCCCACATTAATGCACTGCCTCATGTAGTAAGTTACTTGGCTTATGCCTTACAGCTCCATTACCAGCTAATGTTCCTGCCCCATCAATTCAGACAAAGAAGTTCTAAAATGTAGAGACAAAGACATTTTCCTCCTACCGTCACTAAATATATCTTGGTGTGGCAAAATTAACACATTAATATTTTAGATACAGCTCTAGGGAATTCCAATACTTTACCTTCATCTTCATCATTAGCACTGACTGTAATGACAGTTGAGCCCACATCCTGGTCTTCATCCACATTTACTTCGTAGACACTTTGAGTGAAGACAGGCTTGTTATCATTCACATCACTGATAAAGACACGCACGTAGGCCGTGTCTAGAGAGACAAGAAACAAGAGATTAAAACACTCAGCTGTGCCACTTGTGTCAGCTACAATTCCTTAAATTGCCTAGCTGCATATTAACTGAAGATGAATATGCAGACAGTATAGAAACAAACCCTTAGGACTGTGGACAATTCATATACCAGCATTACTCAAAAGCACTTGGATATCAAATGAATGTCACATCCAATTTGATGAGAGAGCACGTGATGCTTCATATAGCAATTGTACAGTTTTAAGTCATACCTTTTTGTCCTAAAGCCACAAAAGCAAAACTTAAAGTCTTTATCTAAGCACGACCATGTCAATTGAGAATGAGAGGGTTTTTTTGTCTTGAATGTTTCTGTTTCAGACTTTATAATTACTTTCAACTGAACAGTACCATATGCAGTGCTCCGAGAGACACCTCCAATACCGAGGTGCAAGAATCCTAGGTGGAATCCTAGGTTCACATACTATGGATGATAAGAGTGTCATTGCTACTTAGAAAATAATCTCTAAAATCTAAGCATGAGGCTCTAGTTTTCTTTGTCATTTTAGAACAACAACAACAGTTTGCCTGAAAAAAAAAAAAAAACCATAAAATATAAAAGCACACAGCTATCAGTTTCTTACCAGAGTTTGGCTTCCCCCGTTTTCCAGGTCGAGCTGATTCAGTGCCATCTTCTGACTTGACTTCTAAAAGATAGGACCCCTTCTTCTCTCTGTCAAATACTGAGGTAGTGTATACTGAGCCTGTCCGTGAGTCCAAGCAAAAATGTATGTAGTCTCCATTACGGTCATGTAAGAAGGAGTAGGTTATCTAAAAGATTAAAAAAAAAAAAAAAAAAAAAAAAAAAAAAGTTAATCTAGGCTTTCCTTTAGTTGGATAGCTCGTAACTGAAGAGGAACTTAAAAACAGAAGGAAGTTCCGTGGTTAAAAACTTGGACAGGTAGAAGAAACCTGAGTAAAACTACCAGTCTGATCAACTATCTAAGTCATTTAGCTTTCTTGTGCCTGTGGTTGTCCGTCTGTAAACTGAAATAATTTTCTCTCTCATCTACTTAGCCCATGAGCTCAGTATTTTGTATGTTTGCACTACATGCTTATATGTTTCGTATGTTGCTGTTGCTTATGGAACAGTATCCAAACTCAGTTGAAGATCCTAGGTACTAATATAATAGCTAGAGGTGAATTGAACTCATATTTGCTCAGTATTATGGACCATGCTGCGATCTCTTCTATTTATGCTTCAGTGTATCTGACATTTGCTTCTACTGGGGTGCTTCCACTGATGTGCATCCTACAGAAGAAAGTTAACTTCTAACAGTATGCATACTTAAGACTTTTAAAATCAGTAGTGAACACACTTTACTTTGGGGTGTGAATTTAACATATTTTTAAAAGATTCAGTTTTCAGTCCCTCTAATTCACAGCTCACAAATGCCTTGAATATATTTTGTCTTCAATTTATCCGATGCATTTTAGATCTATGTAAATCTTTCCAAACAGGAGCATCCTGCCACAAGGACTTTGTTAGCTGAGTTACAGGTTTGATGAAGAAATATCATCTATATCACATTCCCTGATTAGTCTTATCTTTTCCAGGTTCATGACTTCTAGTCCATTTAGTTACTCTTCATACAGAGTTATACATTTGTGAAGATGTATGCCCCCACTTGCTTACCTCACCATTCAGACCAAGATCAAGATCCACTGCAGAGATTTGAACAACAAATGTCCCAACACCAGCTCCCTCTGCTACTGAGGCTTCATAAATTGATGAAGTGAAGAATGGGACATTATCATTGACATCTAAGATACCAAAAAGAGTGTGTAAATAGAAAACTGTAAAGCATACAGACACACACACACACACACAGAGATTAAATTAAAGCATCACTGCACAGCCTACGTACCTGTTAAATTAATACAGATGGTAGCGAATGCTGCCAGAGGAACCGCAGCAACGTTCTGTGCTCGAACCCTCAGCAGAAAGCTCTTTGTTGTTTCAAAATCTAGCGGCTCGGCCACCAGGATTGAAGCAGAACCATCATCTCTGTTTGGAGTCAGGTAGAAACGAACTGGCATGTTGGTCTCTGGAACAAGTCCCTCTTCCAGGTTGTAAGTCACACGGGGATCGCCAAGGGGAGAGGTTGCTTTGATTGTCTGTGCAGTTCAAAACGTTTGCATCAGCTTTGTAAGTACAGAAGTGTTTCTAACAGCTCTTGTGTACCAGCTGTTCCAGATTTTCAGACCTCAACAGAAAACACAGAAGTATCTCCTGGTACAAAATTTTAAGCTTACTCAATAGACATCTGGGCTACAGACAGCTGCAGCCAAAGGCTACTATTCATGTGATGACTTGATCACTCACTGTTTTAGCCTAAAAACGTATTTTACAGTTACTGATCCAATTACTAGTTCTAATCAATCAAACTGAATGAGTGTAGATACTCTTGAGTCCAGTAACCACCTCAGGTAAGGCTGCAGCATGCACAGACCCAGACTTCGTTTACCTATGGCCATGTCCAAATTGGAGAGAAAATGAATAGCAGTTGCATATATGTGAATTAGAGCAAGAAATGCCTACTATTGTTAGCATATTTGAAAGAAAACTGGTAGCAGATCATTGGACCCTGCAATTACAGGGTCCACACAGAAATATTACAGTAAGTTTATTAAATTTAAGCATACAAGCCTGTTTAAATACTCTAGAAGATTACAAACAAACAGGCAATTCCCAAACTTACCAAAATTGATGCATCTCGTGTAGTATTCTCTGGAATAACAACTTCATAACTATCTCTTTCCCACCGTGGGGGCTGGTTTTTTGCACTGGTAATAGTTACTGCAAGCTCAACTTTACTGCTCCTATTGCCTCCATCTGTAGCAATAACCTCTCGAATTACAGATGACCTCTGAAAATAAGAGGGGGTTTATTACAGGGAGGCTTGATCAGGATTCAAATGAGTTTCAGTTGCAAAATAAATTAAATGCACAGTAAAAAAAATCATCATCCATAAAAAAAATAAAAAATAAAAAATCCATCTCCTTCTCTGGAGATCTTCCAAACCCGCTTGGACGCAGCCCTGTGCCACGTGCTCTAGGTGACCCTGAGTGTGCAGGGGGGTTGGACTAGATGACCTCCAGAGGTCCCTTCCAACCTTAAGCATTCTGTGATTCTATGAAAACACATCTACAGTAGAGAGGACTGAGCTCAGAATATGAAGTAGCTGCAAGGTTGCAGGAAGATTCCATCAATAAGATAATTGGAAAAAATGCTGCTATATCCTTGATAAATCTGAACAAAATAAAGTTTAAAAAATTAAATAAAAATTTGTGAAACTGTTGATTTCTTAAAGCTTATCTATTAGCACTTTTGTTACAATCAACAATTGTATTTAGCTTTACTTTCACATATATTACTTTATTATGATGAAAATATCAAGCTAGAAATGACTAGAAGTGATAAATTTTAAACAGCTAGGTGAAACAAATCTGTCCACTACGCCTTTACCTTCCTCAGGAAAAGCTATGTGTTGAAAGTCCATAACAGAAGCAGTATTTCATTCTTTCGTATTCATATCCAGGTTTGTGCCTTAGTTCACTGGCTGCTAATACCAACTCCTACACCTGGGTACTTGTTCTTCTCTTAGAGTCTCAGCCCTCCACTGTCCTTCCTCCAACATTAGTCTACCAGAACAAACTGGAGCAGGATGAACAGGTAGTGCTGTCAATTTAAATGTGCAACACAGATGCTCTAAGCTGGAGAGCTAACATGGAGGGTAGGAACAAAGTTATGATCTCAGTCCCTCCTATGATATATTAAGCTGGCACTCAGACTTACAAAGGAAGGAAGCACCTCACCTGAGGTATGGGTTGGCTAACAAAGATCCAGCCTGTAGTAGGATTAATTTGTAAATAATCAGGTTCTTCAGTTGCTATGGAGTATGTAATAGCAGCATTTGAGCTGTAATCAACATCATGGGCTGCAACACGAAGAAAGCTAGTCCCAACTGCTGTGTCCTCTCTTAGGAAATCTAATGGGGGAAGGAAAAAAAAAGGTGGGGGGGAGATTTCAGACTGATCATTAATTCTTTAAAGCATCATGAACAATTTTCTATTGTGAAGAATATGTTAAAGTAAAAACTGATAGAAGCTATACTTCATTCACCTTGTAACGATGCCCATAAAAATCAAACTGGATATTTTGAAGTGCTGCTATCACTCCTGAACTGTGGATCACATTTGAACTTTGTATTAACACATTTATGATTCTTATTTTTCCTAAGATACTAAGTCTTCTTTTAATCTTACATTTTTCACTAAAGGATTTACTGTGTTGAATTAAATATGAAATGTGCACAAATAGCATTCTAGTTTCTGGTATAAAACCAGCGCAGGCAGAAAAGGACCATATTGTCAAAATCTACTTTCTAGTATAAGAAAGTGAGAAATATCTTTCCCTCTCCACTTTTTCATTGCTTATCATGCATACCTCTGGGAATTTATCTAAAAAAGAAGTTTTTTTCAGGAATCAAGCAGGAAAGGTAAAACACCAAATAATGCAAAATGGTGAAATTCAAGTGGAAAACTACGTATTCAAGAGTTACAGCAAAAACATATTAATCGGAAGAGAAAGAACACAGTTCTGCTCAGTGCCAAACTCTCACGTTTATTACCACCTTTACATCTCTGAGCAGAACCACGGGCACTTGGTGTACTTAAACGAACAAAGATACTGACATAGCTGTTGTTTCATAAGGACTACAAATCAAGACTATACTTTTTACATAGTACATTATACAGAGTGACATTTTTGCAATTAAGGTAAGTGCACTTCTGGATATTATCGTTTACCTAGTAACACAATTTAACGTCAGGAAAAGGCAAAACTAAAATCTTAGACATCAGGTAAGCTCACACTCAGGGCACTGAAACTCTATCCAATGACTCTCAATTACATTCATAGTGGGTGTTTTCAAATCTGGGATCATTGTCATTTTGGTCCAGGATAATAACATTTATCTGACATATTCCAATGAGTGGTTCCACTGCCTGATCTGTCGCTGTCACGGTGATAGGATATTCCCTCTGTTTTTCTCGATCAAATACCTGAACAGTTGTCAGGACTCCTGGAAATTAAAAGTCAAAGAGTTAAAATACCATACATTTGATAATACTGTGTATTCAGAGGTTTATTTGCCGGTTCATACATTGGATATGATAGTTTTATTTAACCTATTACATGAATTTTTGATGCAAGGCTCAAGTCACACAATCTCAACAACTTAAATTGCACTGCTCAGTTAAAATGTCATATTTACTTGCATTTTTATTCAATTGGACTTTGTCTTAGACAACAGGGATAAGTATCAAACAAACTTTAAAAGAGAGTTTATAAAAATTGCATCTTCTTCTGGAGCACTGTAAGTACAATGTAAAGCACGTTTCATGTCTTTTATCTTCAGTCTAAACTTACAGTTTTGCCCTTCCATGCACATAGTCTTTTTGTACTTATCTACTTGAGTCATGTCATTGGCAATGCTGCAAGTTAACGTGCACATAAAATCTATTTTCTTAAATCTACTTAGAAAACCACACAATTATTTCACACGGCAGAACTTGCACATTTCAGGAAAAAAAAAAATCAGTGCTAGCTAAATACTGGACACGTATGAAACTAAGTATTTGTTCATGCAGTTAAAAAAAAATACATTTTGTCTGCTATCAAGAGAGTCCATGTCTCTTGCAAAATGTGATTTTATTTAAGTTTGTCTTCCATCAAGACATATTTATATTGTGCCATTTTCAGTCTGATATTCCCTTTACCTGTGTCAGGATGAATACTAAACGCTGGTAGGACACCATCTCTGTACATCAAGCCATATCTCACTACACCATTGGCTCCTTCATCAGCATCAGTGGCTTCAACCTGCAGTACAACTGTCCCTGAAGGCTGATTTTCCAATACAGAAGCATGTTCCTGATAATATTGACACTAAAGGGGAGAAAAGAGGGGAACAACAACAACAAAAAAAAAAAAACCCATGCCATTTAATTTGAATATATATGAGACTGAAAAGTATTTATTATACTTCTATTCAGAGGCAGTGATGTTAATCTTTAATTGTACCATGATTAATTTACAGACTTCACTTACTGTTCTGTGATTATACAAACTAAATGCAATCTGAAGCCATAGCCTCCCACTTTGTCCAAAAATATTTGTACAAAATGTTACAGTTGCAAATGCTTCAAAATGGTAGTATTTTTCTCTATTAGCAAAAGCATTACATAAAAAGGAAATGTATTTGCCCACCGTTTTTTAATAGTCACAGAACTGCTTTGGTCAAGAAGGGTTTTTGATACACAGTAACCTTGTCAAGTACAAATTAACAACATTTGAACACTCACTAGCATTTCAAAATATGCAACACTGATGAATTTATCTACCTTCAGGATCAAACTCAAAATATTTAGACAAGAGATCTCCAAGATGAATCAACATTCTAGAAACTTATGCAACCATTTATTTCTTTTAAACTACTTTTTAATTTAAGCCAAAACCCTTGCATTCTTTTCTACTTTCAAACCCAATCAGAGAGAAAAATTCATGGTATTTTATAACAAGTCCACTGGATAAAGGATGTTGCCCATCCATTTCCTCTTCAGACGTCATATGAAATCTTCAAAAATTATTCACTCACTATTTTTCACATGTCAAAAGTGAGGTATGGTTCAAGGCAGGACAGCACAGCACCCACGGGAGATGCCATGCTTCAGGAAGGGGACAACGAACCATGCACGGCCCAGGAAAAGGATGTAGATTAAGATAACAGTGGCAACGACTCAGAAGTGAAGATCACTTTTTGAACAGTATTCAGTAGTCTAATAAAAATACATATATGACATATATGCGTATCTAAAATATGTATCTCATACACACACACACACACACATATCTACCAGCAAAATAAATACGTTACCTTCTGAAAGACAGGTTTGTTATTGTTGATATCGTCAATTTTCACGATAACCTGAGCAGTACTGGTAAGGGAACGGGGTCCTCCAGAGGCGTTATCATCAGTTGCCGTGACATTAAGAACATACTCTGTCCCCTGTAGCTTAGGGAAAGGACTTGAACGAAGTTTAACTAGCCCTGTAAAAACAATATGTTGTGTTTTTATTGCTTACCATTAACCAATCGTTAATTAACCAATTATTATTAGCCAATAACGGTTACCTTTCTCATCAGTAAGCATCACAGCAAACCATTCTAGTTTAACCATTCAGCAGTAAACCACAAAGACAGAGTTTAGTTTAACTTAGGCAGTGTTAACGCAGTCTGGCACAAACAAAAGGTTTGTCTGCAGGTAGGTCTACAAAGCCCAATGAGGCAGTGGCTACAGCTCAGCTGATCTGCCTAGTTCTGGGTATGCCCCATCAAGATCAACAGACAGCTGTGACTCCACAGCCACAAAGAGCTAATGCATTCTTACCTTTCTTATGGTCAATAACAAAGTTTCCTTTTTGATTTCCAGATAGAATAGCATATGTTATACCATCTCCATCAGGGTCAACAGCATTAATTGTAGCAACTATTGTATTTGGGCCTGCATCTTCAGAAACAAAGCTCCTGTAGCTGTTAAAAGAAGGTATGACAAGATACTTAGAAATTTAGACAGAAAATACAGTGTTCTGATCTGCTTATGAGCACACTCTTCTTCATTCACCATCAACAAAGTTGAAGTGGACACAGCTGCTTGATGAAGTCAGTTGCTCTCATACCTCCAGATCCTTATCCTGACAGTGGCACAAACTTCCAAGACAAAGAAAACGGGTGCACAGAAAAACTCTTAAATTTTGCTCTCTGCATACGTGTGGTTTCATTGGAACCTGCGCAGAAACAGCTTTTCTTCTCCTTTCACTTAATACGCAATGAAATAAGAGAACTGAATCATTCTGGTTTAGTTCAGTCACAACATCAGGACATTGTTCTATCCCTGCATGAGAAACGCAAATGAACTGTAATTCCAGAAGTTTTGAACATTAAATACAGGAACAGAAGAGTTCAAGTCATCACAAGAAGTTTCTTAAAAAGAGACAAAGCAGCAGCATTAAGCATTTCCTAACTGAGATACAGAATGACCATGATGAAAACAAGCTCATACAGAGGAATCATGAGTTTATACTGGACTGTAAATCCGTTTAAGCATTGGGCTGACAGGACAACATCACCATCTTGATTTATATTAGCACTGAGCACAACATTAATTGCAGATTAGTCTCTCAACAGGAGCCAATTTACAGGTGATCATGATGAAGCTATCTCACAGGAAATTTCAGCTAAGGTCTGTCTGAAGATTACCTTTGAATTCACGATTTTATCACCATGGAATAGATATAGTAAAATCAAAGTCTTGCCAACCTGGTTAAACAAGAACTTGTGATAAATTGAATATCCTTGGTGGGGGGAGAGTGGGAAAAGAGGACAAGAGTCCAAATGCCTTAGAACTTGCGAATCACATGCATGGGAAGTGGTGAGGCTTTGGGTGATATGTGGAAGCATGATTTGAATTCTTCCAGATTCTAACCCAGGTTGCAAAGTCTGAACCTCACAATTTAAAATAAAAATCACAAGTATCCTCTGAGAGATGAATTTAGTTACAACACTGCTGATTAACTAAAATTCAAAAAGCTGTAGGTTTTTTTTTTTTTTTTTTAAAAAAAAAAAGAATTTTAAAAACATGTAATTACATTGCCTGGGAAAACTCAGGTGCTTCATCATTCACATTTGAAACGTGGATCCTAACAGTTGTTGTGCCAGTCTTGGGCTCTTCTCCTTTATCTACAGCCATAATTATGAATTCATAAAGATGATTAGGTCGCTCATAATCCAACTGTGTTGCTGGAAAAACAGTACCATCAGCCGTAACACTAAAATCAGGACTCAAAGTGTAATAGCGTATTTCGGCGTTCTCTTTGGAATCACAGTCAGTGGCTGTCACTGTTAGAAGAGAAAGAAATAATTTTCTAGATCAAAGTATATGAATTGAAATGTTAAGTACTTCATCAAAATAATTATTTAATCACATAAACACTAATATATGCTTTGGCAAATGCTGCTTGAAATGCTTTTTGAATCCATGCTATGTCCTCTACTTTTTATTCAGCTAGCCTTTACTGGGAAAGAAGCTGTAAAGAAAGACCTGATTTTAAGCCCCTGGTTGAATACAGCCACAGGATTTTGCCTTTGCTGGATATAAGGAATCCTGTACTACCTGAAATAGATTCCTACCTCATGTCCATCTGATACGTACTGCCCACTTAAATTCACTTTGAGACCTTGTGTGATAACAGATGAAATTATATTTACACATATTATTTGATACTTATGTTTGTGGAATTAACATGTTTGTGACATCCTACCCATAACCTGCAGAAACCCATACTAAAAACTCAGTTACCAGCATAGTAATTAACAGACTACCAATACAATGGGATAAATTACTAAACAGAACAGTAAATAGCCTTTTGTAGGAACCAATAATTTTCCTGTAGTTTAATTTCCTTTTTCCTCATGACTTAAAATAAGATTACATAATGATTAAAGACTTCTAGGGCCCTTCTGCAGCTGTTAAGTTATCCAAGGTTTGTTTTATTGACAGAACCTGCTCATATCCTTATAAACATTTTCAATACATGATTTTGTATTTTGTGCTTGATACAGAGCACAGCCATTCAAAGCTCAAATTATTGCTACATTGGGCAAAAAGCCAAGTCTTGCTCTCCCCCAACCAAAACCTCACATAACACTCAAACTGCACACAGAGATTTCTACATAAAAAAGTCAGTATTTCCTATCATGAGCACCTATAAACCTCTTAAGGATGGGCACAGAAGGGGAGCTGATGTCTCCACAATTTCTGATCCAACATAATTTTCCTCCTTCAAGAGGAAATGTTACAAGCCTACTGATCTAATGCAACCACATTGAAATCCTCTTGCCTCAAAACCCTACAGAGAATATTAATTTCCTTCCTCTGCCCTCTCTCTGAGATCATTTTGACTGTTATGGTAGTAAATGCTTATGACCTACTTCTACAGGTGCCCATCAACTCCAGAGACTTAAAATTACCTAATTTTGGCTTCTGGCGTGAGTTCTAATCTGAGAGAGAAAACAACCTTCCTCCTCAATGTAGGAAACAATTTAATAAGTATTAACCTTGTAGAAGTGCAGTTGTCATAGTAACTGTTTCAGGAACACCATCCTTGCTGTAAATCAGCTGTTGGAATTCTGGGGCACAGTCATTCACATCTGTGATTACAACAAAAACCTGAACAGAACAGAAAAGAACATTAAGTGGTATCGAAGTGGATTAAGGAAACTTCTTCAGTGTTATCCTGGATAGAATGATATGCCAAAAAACAAGCATCCTTGAGAATTTCAGAAGCTACAGCATAGAGGAATGCCCTTCTCCTGCTGAGAACTGTTCATATTGGATTCCAAAATATTAAAAAATTGCCACATTCCAGTCCTCTGCAGTAATACTTTCCATTGTTTCTTCATCTCCATTGATTATTTCCTAATATTATTTGAAAGGGAAATGGATTATCTGCTTTCCAAGCACACTTTCTTTTGCTTTTCATTATTGTGTCTTCCAACCCTCCTATCATTTGTAAAGCTACAAATTCTACTGTCAAACAAATTACATTTTTATCAGTATAAACCTGTCAAAATCAAATTCTGAATTATACTTTATGTTTATATAGAATAAGAAGTTTCATATTTGGCTTGGTAGCACCTCTTACCTGATATGCCCTAAGACCCACAACGGGATGGCATATCGATTCCTCAAAACAGCCCTTTCACAATCAGCAAGACTTTTAATATGAACAGTAGAAAAGAGAGCATGAGCTGGGCACATGAAAGTCAGTAGTGTGACATGAATATGGAAGACTGAGGGAAGCTGAGAAACAAAAGAAATTCCACACAGAATGCCAGAAGTGAATGCTTACCTCAGCTGTATTACTGAGCTGTTCCTCATCTTCTTCTGCTCTGACCAAAAGAAAATATTGGTGTTGGCCGCTCTCATAATCCACACTCCGAGTTAAGCTGATATCTCCCACTGTCCGACTGATGCTGAAGAGACCACTAGGATTAGTTTGCAGGCTATAGCTCAATGATTTGTTTTGATACGATATAGCAGAGACTGTGAAAAAACTGCATGAAAATTAAAAACAAAAAAGAAGAAAAAGTCCCTTAAGCTTGTAAGACAACATACTGAAAAATATGGCAAAAAAATGCTACGTTTTAGTCCTGAATGTGCAATGCTGTAATCTGATTAGAGCAATGCTCATTGACCTCAATGACAAATGCATCTAATTTGAACGTTTAGTTAGGCAATACTTCTATTATCTTCAGGTGAAAAATAAAGCTGGAATTCTTGGAAGCAGAACACAGCAAGGAATAAAACACCTAGAAACAGATGATTTTATTTTTGAATTTGAAATTGCATTTGTGAATTGCATTTTCTACCTTTCTCACAAGGGTAGCAGGTTTTTCAGGTAGGAAGCTAAGAGATAAAACATGACTGTTTTTAATACTGAATGGTAAGTTTGCTGCCCCAGTCATTCTGTCTGAATATGACAACAGGTAATTGCAAAAAGATTAAAGTTGGACAGTAATATAGTGCACATATTACACAGTATACAGTTCATATGCACTTACATCTTGTCTGCCATGCTCACATCTGCTGGGAGCTAGTTTCACCACCCAGCTGATAAATCTTTTCCTTTCTGGGTAGGGTTGTCTTTCAGTGGATGCTAAACCAACTAGCATATTAGAGATAGTGCCAGACCAAAGGAAAAGGCAGAAAGGTTTGGTAACAGAAATTCAGGACATGACAGGAACCTTGTTTTACTCCATTCCTGTACCATTTACATGTAAGCAATTAGCGATCCTACTATGATTTTCATTACTATCTCTGTTTAACTCACAATAATATTTCATTTTCCCTGGGAGGACATTGTTTATATTTGAGCTTCTTGTATCACAAAACTCACCTTATTAAATGTTTCATTCCTTTTGGAGCCTCTCAGAAACTTAAGAATTTCATTAATTTTAATCCTGAACATTGCTGAATCCAAGGCAAGAGGCATCTAACAGGCAACAGGGCCGCGGGGGCATGGAATAAGGAACCAGTTTCACTGCACTATTTTGGTGGGTACTTACGTTTTCCCTTGTGGCATACTTTCAGGAACATAAGCAATGTATGATATGTTGGTAAATTGTGGTGGTCGAAGTCCAGCAATTATAGAAACAGAGGCCGGAGACCCTTTGCTTCCAAGTTTATCTGCTGCTAACACAGTCAGTAAGTATTCCCTGTCCTTCACCAATGGCAAACCTGTTGTTTTAATCCAGCCAGTGTCCTTCTCAACTTCAAATCTGTCTTCTCCACCTAAGAACAGGTCCACACATTGTTGACAAGTACATTTTTACTTGATTAATAAAAATACACATGATCTCTGACCAGAAAAAAAAAGATATGTTAGAGTCCTAGCCAAAAGGTGTAAGTTTCCCCTGGAACGGCATTGCTAAGCCCTTTGTATTGAGTATAGACAGGCTTAAACTACTACTGAAGTTTATTGTGGCTTTGTTCTTCTCTTGAGTCCCACAAAGATAGTCAGTAGTGAGTCTGTGCTAGCTTTAGTCAGCTAAGGCACAACCCAGACCCTGAAAAGAAGTGATGAAGGAACCGGAAGCATGGCTCCTGTGAGGAGGCAGGAACCTCAACTCCTTCCTGGCAAATCTACCACTAAAAGTTAATCTTTTCACATATGAAGTTGAAGTTTATGAACCTTCCTTGGGAGGAAAGGAAGGTTGCTTACTAAAGTACAAAGAGAAAAAAGGCACAAGAGTAAAACTTAACAAGGACACAATCAGGAGATTTTAATTTACCATCCAGGAGAAAGTATTCTACAGCTCCATTGATCCCCTCATCTGCATCCACAGCAAGCAGCTTGTACACTTCAGTACCCACTGCAGCTTGAGGAGACACCGCAGCCAAGAAGGGGAAGGGCTGCATGGCCCACTCGGGGACGTTGTCGTTCACATCTGTCACAGTAAGTGTTATGTGCACCAAGTACCACTCCTTTCCTAATGGTGACAGAGGGGAAAAAAGAAAAAAAAAGAAAGAAAAAAAAACACTTAGCCAGGTACTTGATAGCACTTGGAGTGACAGAAACATGTATCAGTTTCTGAACTTGTATTGTTTGCAAATCTATTGACATGCAGTCCAGAAAAACTTAAATTTTGAGATCTTCTGCAATTGACAGTATCCAGACACAATGGAAAAAAAATATGCACGACTACAGCCTAACTGCAAGATCAGGGGTACTCATATTACATCCTCACATATTTAGTTTTCAAAATTGAAATACATGTTTTCAGAAAAGGTTTTTTGCTAGAGAAAGAAAAGAATATATTTTGTTTATACACATATTAAAGCAATTGTGAATTTTGAAATCTACACATCTTTGTCACCAAAAAAACTGTAATCAATGTACTATCTGATTTTGCTAGTTAGAACGCTCAAGTTCTAGTAGTTTTCATTTCTGCTACAATTAAATGCTGCTAAAAAAAATCCCAACAAAAATAACACTTCTCTCTGATGTACATTTTCATTGCTGTTATCCCTTCAACCTCATAGCAGTCCTAATACATCTTGCATGTCATATTCCTTTACAAGTTCCAGCTTTATATAATTAGTAAGTTCTGTTTGCTACTAAGTGGCATATTTAGTACACCTGATGGTAATCTGCAATCTATAAACAAACAGTAAGTGGATTATGGTAAAGAGAACTCCTTGGTTTCTTGGTTAATCACTCTTGTGATTAACAGTGTCAAATGTTTCTTAGTTTAACTTAATCCATCATGACCTTTGGTACTTTCTGTTCTTACCAAGACAGCTCTCTTGGTATAAAAATAAGTACACATACAACACAAAAGATCTCCTCAGACTTGTAAAACTGCACTGATTCATCTCAGTTTCACAAACTGTACTAAGAATATATCACTGCTTTCTCAAAAGAGCGAGAGAAAATAGACAATAACTTAACTCCATAAAGTCTTCATATCCTATATTCAGGATCCAACGTTCTAGGGAATGTAGCAGTAACTCAGGAGAGCACATAAGAGGTGTCTGAGGTTGAACAACATCAAGATGACCCAAAACAGAGCAAGTTCTAAGTGACAAGTGACAAATGAGATCAGTGTCTCCTTGAATGTTTCAGAGATTTTAATGAGAAGGCTGTTCAAAAGAACAAGCACAAAAACAATAAGGTGATTTCAACCCTGCCTAACTTTTCTCCAAAGAACAGGTCTTGTGGAAGCTGTCACAACTTTTTAAATACATCACTGTTACCGTACTTTGCCAGGGCATACTGCAGGCTCACAATAGCAAGCTCTAAATTAGAAGCAGAGTTAAGTCCCTTTGAAAATCTGCCTCTGTAACAGCAAGGTCTATTGAGGATTTAAGTTCAACCTTGTTAATCCTGTCAGGAGTAGCAAGGTCACTGATTTTTGTCCTGCTGGAAATCAGTATGCTAATCAACCAGTGAACTCACTCCGTTTCAAGTTCTGGACTGACATTAAACCTCACATGTCCTAGCAAGTTTTATTCTTAAAAAAACAGAAAGGCTTGGACATGTTCCTCAAGGTACTTGTGTTTTAATAGTTAAGAGACCTTAATTTTACCTGACATGCTGGTAACGATGAAAGCTTTCAGAGATATGTTAGTTACCTCTGAGACATCTGAATACTCTAAGAACTTTGTTAGGGTAGTCAGCATGAATTGTAATGCACATAATTAAAGAGACGGATTTAAGTGCCTCTCTTGACCAGTTTATATATCCATTGTATATGACCTTGTAGATGTTAATGGTATGTTATCTTCTGCCATCAACTATAGGTAATTTGATTCACAGGCAAAACATTAAATAGATGATTATGGTTAGACATGCTTTAGCTTTCAAATAAAGGCAGTCTGGTGAAAACAAAAATCGCAAGTAAAGTCTTCCATTGATTGTGTATCATATTTCAAAGCAAGGGCTGTAACAGAAATACCACAGAGGGTTACAATTTTCTGCATCAAGACCTGACAACTTGTAGAAACAGCACTGGGGTTCAGTGCTGGGGTTCAGTGCAGCACCATCAGCCAAGGACTCGCCAGAGGACAATGAATGTGATGAAGAGGCTGACATGCACAATAATGTGGAATATGTGTGTGTCTAGCAGGACAACACATTAGGAATTTCAAAGTACAAGTATACAAACAAAATTTTAAAATGTGTAACTCTACTTTCTAATGAGTCCAGCAGATATTAAAAAACTCGAAATCAGTAGTAGTGACCAAATATCTTGATAGTTAATGTAATGGTTCCTTCTTTCTTCAGGTTTTTCCTCTATTGTTTTATGTTTCTACTGAATCCAGGTTTAGCTAAAAAAAGCTCTTCCATGACCTTTTCCAGGTACTTTGTAGGAAAAGGTTATAATATGAAACAATGGCTCTTCAGCCTAGTACCAATAGCAAGCTGTAAAAGAATTTTAAAGAAACTATTTGCAAATTTGGAGACAACACTTAGGAGACTAAGTGAGGAGGCTGAGTGAGGCTAAGGAGACTTAGGAGACTGACTGAAAAAAAAACAAGAAGTTAGGGAAAACTAAAATGAAAACATTTCATAACCAAATGAAGAATAACATAATTGCCACATCAGCCACAGATTCAACATTCAATTGTGAATGTTATAAACCAGCTTTACAAAAGATTCTATCCGTATGTTCTGCAATTTACTACTTCTATCAGATTAACAGCTTTGTACTGAAATTCAGTTAGATCTTTAAAAAAGCTGATTTCTTTTGTGGAAATTAAATGTTTGAGATAAAAAAGAGCCAGAAGATCTAAACAGCTTTGGTGCTAAAGTCCCAGGCATCTCACAAAGACCCTTTTAATCTGACTGCTTGCAGTGGAAAAATGTAGCATCAAAATGTTCAGACTGAATAAATATCAAGACGGTTCTTTAAAGGTTTCCCAAAATATTCCTTCCTACAATGGTAAGCAGCATTCCAAAACCGCCAAGAGCCGCAGTCCTTCTGAACGTACACAGAATCTATGTTTTCTTTCAACTTAACAGCATAAGAATCATTGCAGTTTAAAGAAATACAACTGCCTGATAACAGGTGCCAACTTCAACTCAAGCTCAGCTTGATTCATAACTGTTATTAACTATAATTCATTAAGGAGTGATAAAAGTCATAAAAGACAAAAACATTAATCAGAAGCTACTTTGTTCTTTGGGATGAACCACAAAGAATCAACACAGCTAGTAAGTGACCAAGGTCTCATTAAATTCAAACAAATGATCCTTGGTTTATAGTAACAAAATCCTTCAAGGTTTAACATATATATCATTAAAATTGTTGGTATCTTCATTCTGTGTGGAAATTTAAAAGCAACAAACACGCTTATATTTTAAGTAAGCACTGTGAACTATTTGGAAGGCATGCCAAATATCACCCTTAGTAAATCCTCTAATAAGAAGAACTGAACCAGAGGGGATTACACAGCTAATGCCCATGGATGAAGCCAGGTCATAAAAGCTTGAAATGACAAAGGATTAAAGAGACAGGATCTTTCAAGCACTTCTCCTAAGCATTAATGGAGTAACAATGGCACCCTATTAAATTAAATGTTAGCATTACGTTAAAATATTCACAGACATGCATGACTGTCTAAGATATTTTACTTTCTCTTCACTGAGCAAAAGTTTAAAGCAGTACTATATTTCTGGAAAGAATAAAATAATTTTACGTCCCAACAGAGCAGATATACTCAGAAATGCTATAGAAGATGTGAGTATAACCTCACTTATTCCAGGCTAGGTTAGCTGAAGAAGCTAGTTCGGGGTTCAGCAAATGGTGGGATCCCCAGAACCAGAGGAAGAAGAGAGCCCAGCTCCGGCGACGACCGCCGAGCTCACCCGGTGATCACCAGACACGGTGAGAATTCATGCGAGCAACTCGCCTGAAGTCGAGCTGCAAAACAAACCAGTCCCTCCTTTCTCTTGTCCAGGGCCTTGCCTGCAAAATAGCTTAATCAGATCTAGACTACACAGCAACATTCATTTACTCTTATTTACCTTTCTTGCTCTAAAATAATAATTTTCCACACTGTATGCATGTAATACTTATAAATAGCTGCAGAATAACATCTGTTTCCATTTGTCAGGTTTAGTTAAACCTATCACATTATCACCCATTTTTGGTGTCCATAATGCTATAGTACCCACATAATTAAGTTGGACTTCCCATGCTTCTAAGCATTATTTGCTGATATAGATAACGAGGTGCACATCACAAATGAATCATAACAAACCAGATTAAAAAAATAAGGACAAGGAAAGTGCCTTATCCTTGACAACATTGCCTGAATTAAGAGGCTAATGCCAGAATTATCAGTTAGTTTTCAAATCTCAGCTGACAGGCAGCAGGAATTAAGGGGCAGAAAATGAAAAATAAGCTGAAGGAATTAATGCAACTTTATGCCACTTGAACATAAATCAACATCTGATATCATAAGCTCTAATACCAGAAAACTCCTACTGCTGGGATATTTATGGTACGTACAATGATTCAAATACACCACCATGAATGTTGCAAGCAGAGCAAACAAACTGGAGACAACCTGAACTGACACTTTTATCACAACAGAACACAGTGTTACTACCTCCACATTTTAATTTACTCTGAAATTCACTTCTGCAAAAGCTCCAGAAGGAAAGCAGTATTTACAAGGTCTCACATGATCCTCATTACAGTTAACTAAAAGACCTAGTTCTGCTACACATCTTCCTCTCTCTACTATTGTATCCTTGACATGTCTCCTCTTATGGGACACGACTTTCTAAGTCTTTTTCAAACACGTATGCATTTTAGGTCCTCTAAAACAATTAACTATTGTACAATGCATGAATCTAAAGGGATCATATCATTATTAATTTAACCTGATCAAAAGAAATTAGCACAAATAAAGGTTCTTTTTTTGAACTTAGGCTTCTGTAAACAAAGAAACTTAAAATCAATAGTACCTAATAACCCCTCTTTGCTATCCACAATTAATAAATGTCTACCTAGTCCCTGTTAGTCAGAATCTATTTCTAAACATTCATTTAAAATTATCTTCTACTTAGCAGCAATACATCAAGGCAGTGGAAAACACACCAAGCTATTTCCTAAAAGTGCAAAATGAAAAGAAAAAAATCCCTGAAACTCAGTTAAATTTAGGTAAAGGTATTTTAACTGGGCTAGCAGGCACTGCTTCTGCTGACGTGACAAGGTTTGTTGCAGGCCATCTCACACTTCTGCACTCAGACTAGGCAAGAGTAAACACCATGACATGGGTGAGGTCTGTAGCAAGCAGGGGGCAATGTTAGCCAGCACTTCAACATCTGACAGAGGGAGCTGTGACATCAACCAAGGGATGAAGCTCAAGGTACAAGGCAGACAGGGTGAAAACCCCCTCAGCACACTCAGGCTGACCCGATAGATTTTGTCACAGACTCAGAGTAATGAGAGCCCTTTGGCAGGCAGACTGGCTCAAGATGGAGTAACAAGAACGGGTCATAGGAAGCATGTGTGTTTTGGAAATTGCTCCATCAGCCTCCAGGTTAGCAGCACTAAGCTAAGTTAGCTAAGTTAGCTAAGCTAAGTTAGCAGTGCTCAAGGCAGAGCACTGCATAAACCCGGCGACAGCTGACGGGCATCAATACACAATGAGGTGCTTGACAGGAGCCGAGCAGGACATGAGAGAGAAGGACCTGACTGTTGTTCCTAGGTCTGCAATCCAGGCCAGCTCCCAGGGGGAAGTGTCCATATCACGGGAGCTGCCCGCACTAATTAGAAACCCTGCAGGCAAACACCCACATCAGTGTTTCACCAACACTAATAGACCGCCTCGCACGCCTACAGTTTGCCCCTCCATCAGGACAAGAACTGACGGCATCAGCAACTTGGCAGCTCTCCTGCCCGTGCTGGGGATCCCAGACGTTATGATAACCAGTTGATACCAGTTATGATACCAGTTCTCACAAGCACCAAGTCATGTAACATAAAAGTCATTCTAAACATTTGCAAAACGAAATCAAGCCAACCAAATAATTTCTGCTCATGTATTTTCCCCCAAATACACACATTTCTACATAATATATTTTAACATAGGTCACTTTGCATCTTCAGAACATTGTTAAAATGACATGGCATATTAAAAAAATAAATCCTTGAATATATAAGGAAGAAAACAAAGCATGCAAACACAGCCTCAAAGACAGAAAGACAACAGTCTTGCAAAAAACTCATATCATACCTGGAATCAAGCAACCTTAACTTTAACAGTGACTTGGATTTCAGTGACTTTAGCCACGTGCTTGAAGTTAAGCATTTGCACGATCAGGGCCATGATAAACGTCTTGTGAGGAAGCTCTTCAGGGGGAAGAGTGCAGTGTGTCTAACACGCAGACTGCCTCAACAGGTATACACGCAAACCCTCCCCTTTCTATTACGGAATTATCTGCAACTTTCCCTGTTGCTCAGATCGCCTCTAATAACTTTACCTGCTGCAACGGCTCAGCCCTGCAAACAGCCCCGCAGCCCCCGGTGAGCATCTTGCCCACAGCGGACGCACCTGTGGCCTCCCCAGCAACCGAGCCGCGTACTTCTCCCCGCACCGACGGATTTCGGGTACTATTTCCGGGCGAAAGCGCCCCGAAGTGCTGCGTGCGACACTCGCGCCTCCCCGGGTGCCCTGAGGGGCTCCCCCGCACCTACCTGCGCGCTCGCGGACGCGCACGAGCAGCTCCCACGCGGGCGCGGCCTCGCGGTCCAGGCGGGCGGCGAGCGTCAGGGCGCCGCTCTCGGGCTCCACGCGCAGCGGCGAGCGCGCCGCGGGCGGCGACAGCAGCTCGAAGCGGGCGGCGGCGAAGCGGGCGGGCGGCAGCGCGGCCACGCGCCTGCCCGGCCGGGCGTCCTCGGGCACGGACAGCGACAGCGCGGCGGCGGGCGCGGGGGCGGCGCGGCGGCGGCGCGGCGGCGGCAGCGCCGTGGGCTGCGGCAGCACCTCCAGCTCCAGCGGGGCGCTGAGCAGCGGCGGGTGGCCGCGGTCGCGCGCGTAGAGGCGCAGCGCGATGGGCGCCCGCTCGTGCAGGAGCGAGCGCACGAGCACCACGCGCCCGCTGCGCGGTACCACGAAGAAGTGGGCGCTGCGCGGGCGCGCGAAGTAGCGCAGCTCCGCGTTGGCGCCCGCGTCCGCGTCCTCGGCGCGCGCCTGCCACACGGACGAGCGCAGGGCCAGCGTCTCGTCCACGCGGAGCCGCGTGACGCCCGCGCGCGCCGCCCCCACGAAGCGCGGCGCGTTGTCGTTGGCGTCCAGGACGCGGATGCTGAGCGCGGCCAGCTCCGCGGCGGCGGCGGCGGCGCGCGGGGCGCAGTGCTTGCAGCAGAGCGCCAGGCGCAGCGCGTACAGTGCCCGCGCCTCGCGGTCCAGCGGGCGCCGCGTGCGCAGCCACACGCGCCCGCTGCGCGCCTGCAGCGACACCTCGAAGTGCGCGGAGCCCTCGCCCAGCAGCTGCAGCCGCCAGCGGCGCCCCTGCACCTTGGCGCACCAAGGCTCGGGGCCGAGGCGCGTCAGCGGGATGCTCAGCCCGCTCACCCGCGTCCCCGCCGGGCAGTTCTCCGGCACCTGCCCGCGGAACGACGGGCGCCGCCGCGCGCCCATGCGCGCCGCGACTAGGGCACAGCAGAAGAGAAGCAGCAGCAGCCGCCGCCACCGCGCTCCGAGGGGCCCCATGGAGGCAGCCCCGACCGCACAGGCGGCCCGGGCGCTCCCCGCGGCGCTGCCGCTCCGCGCCGAGTGCGCGCGCGGCTCCCACGGGCGCTGCCGCCCACGCTCGCGGGCCCCGCCGGCCAATCACCGCGCGCGCCCGCCGCTCCGCCGGCCAATCACCGCGCGCGCCCCGCGCCCCGCCCCGCGGCCGCCCCTGCTGCCCCGTGCGGAGCTGCGGGCCCCGCAGCCCGGGGCGTCGCGTCCCTCCCACGGAGCCCGTGGCGGTGCAGAGCCTGCTGCCCGGCGGAGCTAGGCCCGGGCATCTAGGGGTTTAGTTTAGTTTGGTTTAACTAGTTTAGCTAGTTTGAGGTTAGTTAAGTTTAGTTTAACTAGGGGACGTCTCAGGGAATAGCCAGGAGAGGCTCTTTGGCAGAGAAGGGAGTAAACCTCCCCCAGAAAACAGGAAATTAAATTTCACCATTAAAGTTAACAAATATCTGGCCTCCCAAATTGGATATATTGCATTAAAAGATACCAATTAGACAGTTATTTTTCAAAACAGAATATATAAAAGTATGCTGTATTTGTCACACTACTCCAATTCTGTAACATTCTGAGTAAGGTTATTTCTGTTACAAAACAGACATCGTTCTTAGACCTCCCATATAAGCAAAATGTTGTACATTTCTGATATCTCTTCTAATCAGTTTGTCATGTAATCATGAAACTGCATGCACTTATTTACTTTGCAGTCTTCAGTTTCAGTCCTGTACTAACAAGTGAACAGCAGTGAGGGTGAATTTCTGAGAAACAGATTGGCAAATACTTAACTTGAATATTCATTGTGGCTAAGCAGTACATAAAGTGCTATTCCACACATATACATTTGACTTTAGTTTCTTTCACTACAGAAGTGCATGTTAAATTAACTTTAGGGGTAGTCAAACAAAGCTATAAATCAGTCTCTTATTGAAAGACGAGACAATAAGTGATAAAGAAGTTTTACTCCCGTGGAGAGCAATAAATAGTCCGTAGTGATGCTCTTCTCTGTTTCTTTCCTTTCTCAGTTCAGAAAGATCTCAGACCATCCAAAAGAGTACATCCAAATGGGATACTTGCACATCCCAGCATCAGTAACGGTGATTTATCCCATCCCCATGGCCATGCCTCAGATCTCCTCACAGGGCTGTATGGAGGTCAGTCCCCACCAGTGGGGTTCAAAGCAGCGCTGCCAAACGAGGAATTCACTTTCTCCCAGCCGATGTTTTTCTCTTCCACTGAGTTGTCAATACACTACATTCCCAAATCCTCTGTAATTACAAAGAACAATAACATTCTGGCACATTTCAGCAAGTCTTGTATAGTAAACATATAGTTGGACTGGCCTTTACTTCATTAGCAAGAACTTAAGAAGCAATTTGCATGATACATACTTTGGAAATGGATATCCGAATATGATTCATTTGATATTGTTAGTTCAAGCCTTCAACTATTATTTAAAAATATATAAAAAGAGCTATTGATTTTACCAATATTTGTTTGTAAACTCAAATCTCCTGCAACAGATCTTAGACACCTAATCAGTATTTTATTAATGTTTTTTGTAAACTAGACCTTCCTGGAACACAGTAGTGCTCTGCACACATGCAACAAATAGATTTCCACTATCAACAACATACAGGTCAGCCTGGGTGCCAGAATTAATCAGTCAGAAATAACTCTACCTATATGGAATCCCTTCTCTCTACACTAATATTGGTCCCCTGGGCATGTATGAATGTTCAAGGAATTTGAGGATTTTGTTAAAAATTTCTACAATGCCAACTAGTCCAAAAACCTCCAAGATGAAAACTGGGTGCTATTACTTACTTTTAATTAACTACTAGGTTTGAGGATTTTTTTTGCAATAAAATATCATTTTTGATCATTTAACACATCTTATTTCCAAAATGTAATCTTACAACTGTTTATTTTATTTGTATGCTTCCACTATGATGTGAAGGTTTTAATTAAATACAGATGATCTTATTTATTCATGTGGTAGGGATTTTAAGTTTAGAAATTTGGCTAAAACAAACTCCTCATGTCCTCTAAGATAAAAAAAGAACATCACATAACTTGTGATGAACTGAAAAATGAACAGTTTACAGTAGCAAATAAATCAGATGTCATTTTCACCAAGTAATTCTCTTCTTTTCTTTAGAACAACCTTAGAGAGTAGCTTTAAAATGTCCAGCTGTAAATCTGTTATGTCTATTATGCTGCAAATCTCTATTTATTAAGCCAACATTTATAATCAAAGTTAGTGAATGATTTCTGCACTCAGAAGATGCTCTGAAAATCCCACTCCTTTTTACCCAATTTATGCATGACTCAAATATGCATCAGAACTACCATGATCTAGCTGCCATAATGAATTAATTCAGACAGTATTCATCTAATTTTGCTTATGAATTAAAAATAAAAGCTATGGTTTCAAAAATGAGAGAATTTCCTGAGAAAACATTTGAGGTGTCCAAACCAGAACTAACCAACAGTAGTGACTATTAACAAATCCCTTGTTACAGGTGAAAGACTCCAAAACATAAATATCCTGAAGAACATAGTCACATTGTGTGTGCCAGGCAGCAATAAACAAACTTCACCCATAGTCAAAGCAGCCAATACTGAAGGATATGATCAGAAATAGCTGGACCCACCTGTGTACCAGTGCTTGATGCTGTGCACTCTGTTTCTTGAAATAATATATGGAAAAAAAGAGTGTCCAAGTAAACTGATAAATATATAATCTAGTACACCTGGCACACATTTCCCTCAAACACTTTTTCCTTAAACTCTGAGAAAGGATTCTGCCCAGCTGCACATCTAGACAAAGTAAGTTCCTTCTACATGATTTACTTCCCCACTCCTGACTCTACAAGTGTGTTGGCACAGTGCTCTGCAGGATCTAGCCCCAAGTGACAAGTCAGTCCCTGGGCTCTTTCAGATATTTTGTACATTGTCACTTTTTATAACAACATTTGTAGCTCCATTTGCTCAAATGCAAGTAAGTGATAATCTCTTCCTGTATAATTTTGCAAACTAACTTAAATTATTCAGAACTACAACTGCTGTTGTCTAATCCTTGCTCTCTCTTCATACTACTTTCTCATTATACTTCACATTTTTTTCTCAGAAGCTAGCAATCTAGTGAGTGCAAGAAACACCTTCTGTCACACTAAGAGTAGAATCGTTCTAAAACTGAAAAACTGATGACATTTTCAATATCTCTCAGTATAATAGCTACTTACCCATTTATTCAAGAGGTAGGAAGGCCCTTTCTGCTGCTAAACATGGTTTTATTTGTCCAAGTCTAAAAAAGTTAGGATATTTTTAAGCGCAATCTGTGTAAACAAAAATATTTCTTATGCAGCCTGTGTTAGTCAGGAACATATTCTACATAATTCTTAACTAAATATAGTTATATGTGCACAAAAAACATTAAACATGAATCCTATCAGTTGAAATCAGACAATACAGTGACAATAAATTCTCACTAAATAATACCCTAATGTTATATTCTATTTTGCCTGGTTGGTGCATTATTACTTACTGAATTAATTGCATTATTAGTAAATCTCAGCAAAAAGCTTGAAAAACTTTAGAGAAAAGCTTTTATAAAAAAAAAGATTTCGTAAGATTATTTTTTTCCTATTCCTCAGTATTTTGACATGTAAGACAAGTTATACAAGAATCAGACCGCTGTTTCTGAACTCAATGCATAAAAGACAATGAATGAATGCGCATGTGCAATATCACGTTAAACCTTGCTACACTTCATTCATAGTCTTTTTCAATTATTCATAAAGAAGTAAAAAGATTAAAAGAATGAATTAATTCTTGTTTCTATTCCTTCCCATTTCTCTGTGTTTCAGACTCAAAAGTATTTCCACCTAAGCAGAACTGAACAGAAAAATGCAATGTTACATTTTTTGTCAGAGATGCCAGATTTGGTGAAGACAAGGCAATTTATTCAGTTCTGCTCAGACTGCAGCAGAACCCAGGCAGGTTTCTGGGATTTCTGGCCAGCTCCTGCCTAAAGGGCTGTTGAGAGTCCTGGTCTTCATATTCTGCAGTTCTGGGAAACATGCGGACAGCAGCCCCATGACTTGGGATACAGCAAGTACTGCTGCATTTCACTATTTGACATTGTTGTGTTACGTATTGCATATAGATCACTGTTTATGTTTTCTTTATAGGTAAGTTACAATAAGGCTTTACCAAGGATGGGAAATACATACCCATACACACAATACATGCACAGCACCAATACAAAATACACATTTTTTTTGACTACACTCAGGTACTTTTTACTGTATTTTGTATCTTGAGAATAGTACCCATTTTGTGTATTAATCATAGCATTTTAATCACAGGCTTCATAGCTGGACACAAACAAAATTATCTACCAAGTTTATGGTATACTTGCTACGTACACAAACAGTTCTGATTCTGTAGTCATGAAGTTCTAGAAGAATTAATGGGATCCTACAGAACCACTCAACCAGTTCTGAAAATCCTATAGCTATGCCTTCATGTTTTTATATTAACTGTCCACTATGTAGAGGTATCGATATATACCTATACACAGACAAGAAATGAAATAGGCAACAGGCAAGACAACAAGATAAAACCTCAACATCGTTATTCATGCCTCCAGTTTTTTTAATAAACTAAACTCATTCTGTCTTCTGAAACTCATATGGTTGCCAGCAACAACTACAATACCTTCTCAAGACACACAAACTCATCAACTGCCAGCTCATTGCTAAGGAACTCATTTAAAAACAACATATTAAGGCATAACCTTTAAGTGCATGAGAAAACAATACACAATCAAACATGAAACACAAATATCTATGAAGCTAGAGGAAGTATTAGGATTACTACAGCTTTCTCTGACTGAATCAAAGCATATGGTGATATAATGGAGCCTGAATTTATAGCATGAGAGATGTACGATATAGATTAAAGCTTCATCTGTGAGAACATACTGCACAGCAAAAAACAACAATTACTGGGTTTTCTGCTTTATAGTATACAAATATTCTTTTATAGAACGAGGGCTCCCTCTGCTGCGAACATAAAAGCAGAAATAAGCCTCCTTTTTAATTAGTGTTTTTAAATCTGTTTTTAAATTTAGGGAGGTTAGGAAAGGTTTAGAGCGCATTAGGGAGGTTTAGCGACACATAGCTTAGCTAGCTGAGGTGAGGATTGGTGACGCGATGCAAGGCCTGGCGAGATGTGGCAAGGAGGGGCAAAGTATACTGAGGCTTGGCAAGGCGAGGCTTGACAACGTGCAGTGAGGTGAGGCTTGGTGAGGCATGGGGAGGCGAGGCTTGGCGAGGTGTGGTAAGCTGTGACATGGTGAGGCTCGGCGAGGCATTGCAAGGCGTGGCATCTTGAGTCTTGTCGAGGTCTGGCGAGGCGTGATGAGGCATTGTGAAGTGAGGCTTGGGAGGTGTGGCAAGGTAAAGTGTGGCGAGTCAAGGCTTGGCAAGGTGTGGTGAGTTGTGGCGAGACATGGCGTGGTAAGACTTGGTGAGGTCTTGTCGAGGCAAGGTTTATAAGACATGGTGTGCTGAGGTGAGGCATGGCATGGCATGGTGGGGTGAAGCCTGGTATGGTGAGGCAATGCATGATGGGGCTTGGTGAGGTGTGGTGAGGCGAGGTGTGGTGAGTGTTGCTGAGGTGTGGTGAGGTGAGGCATCACGAGGCGTGGTGGCTTGAGGCATGGTGAGGCATGGTGTAGATTGGTGAGGTGTGGCAAGGCGTGGTGAGGCTTGGCAAGGCATGCTGTTGTGAGGTTTGGCGAGTTGAGGTGTGGTGCGATGTGTGGTGAGGCTTGGCGAGGTGTTTGGAGGTGAGGCGTGATAAGGGTTGGTGAGGGGCGGAGTGAAAGGAGGAGTGATGAGGCTAGACGAGACATGGTGAGGCGAGGTGTGGTGAGGTGATGTGTCGTGTGCAGCGTATGAAATTCACAGACTTTGGTGGGGGTGAAACCAAAGACCTTTATTTAGAATTAAACACAATTTATATAGCTTCCCACCCCAGAGCACTTCCCTCCCCTGACAGTGCAACACGCGAAGCCCGGCAACCCAACTAACCAGATGATCACGTGCTGACCAAACATGAGGCCGTCGAATGAGCTTCCTGGTCATGCGCTGCATCGATAGGCGGGGCAAAGCGTGGCATGCTGAAGGATTGGCGATGCGTGGCTTGGCGAGGCATGGCAAAGCAAGGTGTGATGAGGCTTGGTGAGATGTGGTGTGGTGAGGTGTGTTGAGCCTAGGTGTGGTGACGCAAGGCAAGGCTTGGTGAGGTGTGATGTGGCGAGGTGAGGCATGTTGAGGCTAGGTGAAGTGTGGTGACGTGAGGCGAGGCTTGGTGAGGTGTGGCAATGTGAGGTGTGGTGAGGCGTGGCTAGGTGTGGCATGCTGAAGGATTGGCGATGTGTGGCGTGGTGAGGATTTGCGAGGCATGGCCAGGTAAGGTGTGGTAAGGCATGACGAGGCGTGACAATATTTGGCCAGGTGGGGCTTGGGTGATGTGAGGTGTAGCGAGGCATGGTGAGGCATTGTGAGGCTTGGAGAGGTGTGGCAAGGTGTAGCGAGGTGTGGCGAGTAGAGGCATGGCAAGGTGTCATGAAACGTGATGAGGCGTTGCCAGGTGAGGCGAGACTAGGAGAGGCTTGGTGAGTCTTGGCGAGGCGAGGCGTGGTGAAATGTGGTGAGGCTTGGTGAGGCATTGCTATGCATGGCGAGGTGAGCCTTGCTGAGGCATGGTGAGGCTTTCCAAGTTGAGGCGTGATGAGGCATGGTGCGGCTTCACGAGGTGTGGTGAAGTATGGCGAGGCATGGTGAGATGAGGCTGGGTGTTGTGAGGGCTGACGAGTCGAGGCATGCTGAGGTGTGGCAAGAGTTGGTGTTTGGAGGTGAGGTGCAATGTTTGGAGATTTGGAGGTGAGGTGTGGTAAGGGTTGGTGAGTGATGTGGTGAGGCTTGGCGAGACATTGCAAGGCGTGCTGAGGTGTGGTTTGGTGAGGTGTAACAAGACATGGTGAGGCTTAGCGTAACGTGGTGACACATGGTGAGGCTTGACATGGTGTTTGGAGATGAGATGTTTGGTGTGGTAAGACAGATGAGGTGTGCAGTGGTGAGGTATAACGTGGTGAGGCTTTGGGAGTCAAGGCTCGGTGATGCAGGGGGAGGTTTGATGAGGCGAGCTATGGTGATGCTTGGCGAGGCATGGTTTCAAGTGGTTTGAGGAGGTGTGGCTAGGCTGGGTGTGGTGAGGCTTGGGAAGGCATGGTATGGTGAGACAGGATGAGGGGATGCTTTGTGAGGCTTGGTGATGTGTGTCATGGTGAGTCAAGGCAAGGCAAGGCATGGTGAGGTGTAGTGAGATGTGGTATGAAAAGGTGTGGTGAGGTTTGGCGAGGTGAGGTGTGCCTTTTTGAGGGTTGGTGAGCTGTGGTGTGGTGAGGTGAGACATGGGAGGCAAGGCTTGGCGGGGTGAGTCTTAGTAAGACTTGGTGAGGCGTGGCATGGCGAAGGTCGTCAAGGCAAGCTGAGTTGTTGTCAGGCGTGGCGAGTGGTCGTCAGGCGTGGCGTTGCAAGTCTTCGTGAGGCGAAGCGAGTGGTCGTGAGGCGTGGCATGCCAAGTCTTCATGAGGCGAGGCGAGTGGTCATCAGGCGTGGCGTTGCAAGTCTTCGTGAGGTGAGGCGAGTGGTCATCTGGCATGGCGTGGCTAGTCTTGGTGAGGCGAGGCGAGTGGTCGTCTGGCATGGCGTGGCTAGTCTTCGTGAGGCGAGGCGAGTGGTCGTCTGGCATGGCGTGGCTAGTCTTCGTGAGGCAAGCTGTAGGGAGGCGAGTGGTAGTCAAGACTGGCATGGGGAGTCTTCATGAGTAGAGGTGAGCGGTCGTCAGGCATTGCGCAGCGAGTCTTTGTGAGGCGAGGTGTGGTGAGGCGAGTGGTCGTCTAGAGTGGCGAATCTTCATGACCAGGGGTGTGGCGAGGCGAGTGGTCGTCAGGCGTGGCATGGCAAGTCTTCGTGAGGTGAGGCGAGTCTTCGTGAGGCAAGATGTGGCAAGGCGAGTGGTCATCAAGCGTGGTGTGGTGACTTTTCGTGAGGAAAGGTGTGGCGAGGCGTGTGGTGGTCAGGCGTGGCATGGCGAGTCACCATGAGGTGAGGCAAGTGGTCGTCAAGTATGGCGTGGCGAGTCTTTGTGAGGCAAGGCGTGGCAAGGCGAGTGGTCGTCTAGCATGGCGTGGCGAGTTTTCATGAGGCGAGGCGAGTCTTCGTGAGGCGAGAAGTGGTGAAGAGAGTGATCATCAGGCGTGGAGTGGCGAATCTTTGTGAGGCGAGGCGACTGGCGGTCAGGCGTGGCGAGTCTTCGTGAGGCGAGGTGAGTGGTCGTGAAGCATGGCGTGGTGAGTCTTAGCATGGATGCTTATGCAGATGCTTAGCGTGGCTATGCGAGGGGATGCTAGATGATGCATTGTGACGCACAGGAATGCGAGGTGAGGCTAAGTGACGCGTGGTAACATGTGGCGACGCAAGAGGAGTACAGGTGATGCAAGGGGAGGCATTGCAACATACGGGGAGGCTGGGTGGCGCATGGTGACACATGGCGATGCATGGTGACGCACAGCGATGCAAGGGGAGGCTAAGTTACGCATGGTGGCACGTGGCCACGCAAGGGGAGGCTGGAGAGGCTAGGTGACGCGTGGCGATGCATACACACACACGGGAAACTAAGCGGCGCATGGGACCCATAGCGACGAAAGGAGAGGCTAAGCGGCGCGGGGTGGCACCTGGCAACACAAGGAGACGCTAAGTGACGCGTGATGGTGCATGACGACGCAAGGGGAGGCTAAATGGCGCATGGTGGCGCACAGAGGCGCGAGGGGAGGGTTAGCGGCGCGTGGCGGCACCTGGCAACGTGAGGAGAGGGTAAGAGACAAATGAGAATGCATAGCGAAGCGAGGGGAGGCCAGGGGACACGTGGCAACGCAAGCTCGGCCATCGAGCAGTGACGCAGCACATGGAGACCCCCTGAGGGGGGCGGGGCGCGAATTGCCCCTCCCGCTACTCACGCCCTGTCGCTCGTCACCCTCGGCTCCTCATGTGCAAGGCGAATGGTCGTCAGGTGTGGCGAGGCGAGTCTTAGTGAGGCGAGGCATGGCGAGGCGAGTGGTTGTCAGATGTGGCGTGACGAGTTGTTGTCAGGCGTGGCGTGGCGAGTCTTCGTGAGGCAAGGGGTGGCGAGGTGAGTGGTTGTGAGGCGTGGCGTGGCGAGTCTTCGTGAGATGAGGTGTGGCGAGGTGCGTGCTTGTCAGGGATGGCGTGGTGAGTATTCATGAGGCGAGGGCAGGGGGTGTGAGGTGTGGTGTGGCAAGTCTTCGTGAGGTAAGGTGAGTGGCTGTGAGGCGTTGCGTGGCTAGTCTTCATGAGGCGAGGCAAGTGGGCATCGGTGTGGCGTGGCGAGTCTTCGTGAGGCGAGGGCAGGGGGTGTCAGGTGTGTCGTGGCGAGTCCTCGTGAGGAGAGGGGTGGCAAGGTGAGTGGTTGTGAGGCGTGGTGTGGCAAGTCTTCGTGAGGTGAGGTGTGGCGAGGCGAGTGGGCATCCAGCGTGGTGTGGTGAGTCTTTGCGGGGTGAGGTGTGGCAAGGGGAGTGCTGGTCAGGGGAGGCATGGCGAGTCTTCGTGAGGCAAGGTGTGGCGAGGTGAGTGGTTGTCAGGTGTTGCGTGGGGAGTCTTTGTGAGATGAGGTGTGGCGAGGTGAGTGCTGGTGAGGGGTGGCGTGGCGAGTCTTCGTGAGGCAAGGGCAGAGGGTGTCAGGTGTGTCGTGGCGAGTTGTCATGAGGCAAGGGCTGGCGAGGTGAGTGGTAGTCAGGGGTGGTGTGGCGAGTCTTTGTGAGATGAGGTGTGGCGTGGTGCATGCTTGTCAGGGGTGGCGTGGTGAGTCTTCCTGAGGCAAGGGCAGGGGGTGTCAGGCATGGCGTGGCGAGTCTTCATGAGGCAAGGGCAGGGGGTGTCAGGTATGTTGTGGCGAGTCTTCGTCAGGCGAGGGGTGGCGAGGTGAGTCCTGGTCAGGGGTGGTGTGGCGAGTCTTTGTGACGGGAGGTGTGGAGAGGCAAGTGGTTGTCAGGCGTGGCGTGGCGAGTGTTTGTGAGATGAGGTGTGGCAAGTTGAGTGTTGGTCAGAGGTGGCGTGGCGGGACTTCTTCAGGCAAGGGCAGGGGGTGTGAGGCGTGGCGTGGCGAGTCTTCATGATGGGAGGTGAGTGGTTGTGAGGACTTGCGTGGCGAGTATTCGTGAAGTGAGGGGTGGTGGGGCGAGTGGGCGTCAGGCGTGGTGTGGCGAGTCTTCGTGGGGCGAAGTGTGGTAAGGTGACTGCTGGTCAGGCGTTGCGTGGCGAGTCTTTGTTAGGCTAGGCGAGTGGGCGTTAGGTGTGGCGTGACGAGTCTTTGTGGGGCGAGGTGTGGCTAGGTGAGTGCTGGTCAGGAGTGGCTTGGCAAGTCTTCTTTAGGCAAGGGCAGGGCGTGTGAGGCGTGGCGTGGTGAGTCTTCTTGAAGGGAGGGCAGGGGGTGTCAGGTGTGTCGTGGTGAGTCTTCGTGAGGAGAGGTGTGGCGAGCTGAGTGCTGGTCAGGGGTGGCGTGGTGAGTATTCATGAGGCGAGGGGTGGCGAAGCGAGTGGTTGTCAGGGGTGGCGTAGCGAGTCTTTATGAGATGAGGTGTGGCGAGGTGAGTGCTGGTCAGGGGTGGCATGGCGAGTCTTTATGAGATGTGGTGTGGTGAGGTGAGTGCTGGTCAGAGATGGCGTGGCGAGTCTTCTTTAGGCGAGGGCCGGGGGTGTCAGACGTGACGCGCGACTCTTCATGAGGCAAGGGCAGGGGGTGTCAGGTGTGTTGTGGCGAGTCTTCGTGGGGCGAGGTGTGGCGAGGTGAGTGCTGGTCAGGGGTGGCGTGGCGAGTCTTCTTGAGGCGAGGGCAGGGGGTGTCAGGTGAGTCATGGTGAGTCTTCGTGAGGAGAGGTGTGGCGAGGCGAGTGGTTGTCAGGCGTGGCGTGGTGTCTTTATGAGATGAGGCGTGGCGAGGTGAGTGCTGGTCAGGGGTGGCGTGGCGAGTACTTGTGAGGCGAGGGGTGGCGAGGCGAGTGGTTGTCAGGGGTGGTGTGGCAATTCTTCGTGAGATGAGGTGTGGCGAGGTGAGTGCTGGTCAGGGGTGGCGTGGCGAGTCTTCTTGAGGCGAGGGCAGGGGGTGTCAGGCATGGCGTGGCGAGTCTTCGTCAGGCGAGCGCTGGCGTGGTGAGTGCTAGTCAGGGGAGGTGTGGCGAGTCTTCGTGACGGGAGGTGTGGCGACGCAAGTGGTTGTCAGGTGTGGCGTGGCGAGTCTTTGTGAGATGAGGTGTGGCGAGGTGAGTGCTGGTCAGGGGTGGCGTGGCGAGTCTTCTTCAGGCAAGGGCAGGGGGTGTGAGGCGTGGCGTGGCAAGTCTTCGTGACGGGAGGTGAGTGGTTGTGAGGAGTTGCATGGAGAGTATTCGTGACGCGAGGAGTGGCGAGGCGAGTGGGCGTCAGGGGTGGCATGGCGAGTCTTCGTGGGGCGAAGTGTGTAAAGGTGAGTGCTGGTCAGGGGTGGCATGGTGAGTATTCATGAGGCGAGGGCAGGAGGTGTAAGGCGTGGCATGGCGAGTCTTCATGAGGGGAGGTGAGTGGTCGTCAGGCGTGGCGTGGCGAGTCTTCGAGGGGCAAGGTGTGGCGAGGTGAGTGCTGGTCAGGGGTGGCGTGGCGAGTCTTCTTGAGGCGAGGGCAGGGGGTGTCATGTGTGTCGTGGTGAGTCTTCGTGAGGAGAGGTGTGGCGAGGTGAGTGCTGGTCAGGGGTGGCGTGGTGAGTATTCATGAGGCGAGGGGTGGCGAAGCGAGTGGTTGTCAGGGGTGGCGTAGCGAGTCTTTATGAGATGAGGTGTGGCGAGGTGAGTGCTGGTCAGGTGTGGTGGGGCGAGTATTTGTGAGGCGAGGGGTGGCGAGGGGAGTGGTTGTCAGGGGTGGTGTGGCAATTCTTCGTGAGGTGAGGTGTGGCGAGGTGAGTGCTGGTCAGGGGTGGCGTGGGGAGTATTCATGAGGCGACGGCAGTGGGTGTAAGGCATGGCGTGGCGAGTCTTTGTGAGGCGAGGCATGGCGAGGCGAGTAGTTGTCAGATGTGGCGTGACGAGTCTTTGTGAGGCGAGATGAGTTGTTGTCAGGCGTGGAGTGGTGAGTATTTGTGAGGCGAGGGGTGGCAAGGTGAGTGCTGGTCAGGCATGGCTTGGTGAGTGTTTGTGAGGTGAGGTGTGGCGAGGTGAGTGCTGGTCAGGGGTGGCGTAGCGAGTCTTTATGAGATGTGGTGTGGTGAGGTGAGTGCTGGTCAGGGGTGGCGTGGCGAGTCTTCTTTAGGCGAGGGCCGGGGGTGTCAGGCATGACCAGGCGACTCTTCGTGAGGCAAGGGCAGGGGGTGTCAGATGTGTTGTGGCAAGTCTTCGTGAAGCGAGGGGTGGCGAAATGAGTGCTGGTCAGGGGTGGCACAGAGAGTCTTTGTGAGATGAGGTGTGGCAAGGTGAGTGCTGGTCAGGGGTGGTGTGGCGAGTCTTCTTCAGGTGAGGGCAGGGGATGTGAGGCGTGGCGTGCTAAGTCTTCATGAGGGGAAGTGAGTGCTTGTCAGGTGTGGCGTGGCGAGTCTTCGTGGGGCGAGGTGTGGCTAGGTGAGTGCTGGTCAGGAGTGGCTTGGCGAGTCTTCGTGAGCTGAGGGGTGACAAGGTGAGCGGTTGTCATGCGTGGCGTGGCGAGTCTTTGTGAGATGAGGTGTGGTGAGGAGGGTTCTGGTCAGGGGTGGCGTGGCGAGTCTTCGTGAGGCGAGGTGTGGCGAGGTGAGTGGGTGTCAGGCACTGCGTAGGTACTTTTGTTGAGCTAAGTGCAGGGGGTGTGAGGCGTGGCGTGGCGAGTCTTCGTGAGGGGAGGTGAGTAGTTGTGAGGAGTTGCATGGAGAGTATTCGTGACACGAGGGGTGGCGAGGCGAGTGGGCGTCAGACGTGGCGTGGCGAGTCTTCATGGGACAAAGTGTGGCAAGGTGAGTGCTGGTCAGGGGTGGCATGGTGAGTATTCATGAGGCGAGGGCAGAAGGTGTAAGGCGTGGCGTGGCGAGTCTTCGTGGGGCGAGGTGTGGCGAGGTGAGTGCTGGTCAGGGGTGGCGTGGCGAGTCTTCTTGAGGCGAGGGCAGGGGGTGTCAGGTGTGTCGTGGTGAGTCTTCGTGAGGAGAGGTGTGGCGAGGTGAGTGCTGGTCAGGGGTGGCATGTTGAGTATTCCTGAGGCGAGGGGTGGCGAGGCGAGTGGTTGTCAGGCATGGCGTGGTGAGTGTTTGTGAGATGAGGTGTGGCGAGGTGAGTGCTTGTCAGGGGTGGTGTGGCGAGTCTTCCTGAGGTGAGGGGTGGCGAGGCGAGTGGTTGTCAGGGGTGGCGTAGTGAGGCTTTATGAGATGAGGTGTGGCGAGGTGAGTGCTGGTCAGGGGTGGCGTGGCGAGTCTTTTTGAGGCGAGGGCAGGGGGTGTCAGGCATGGCGTGGCGAGTCTTCGTAAGGCGAGGTGTGGCGAGGTGAGTGCTGGTCAGGGGTGGCGTGGCGAGTCTTCTTGAGGCGAGGGCAGGGGGTGTCAGGCATGGCGTGGCGAGTCTTCGTCAGGCGAGGTGTGGCTAGGTGAGTGCTGGTCAGGGGTGGCGTGGCGAGTCTTCTTCAGGCGAGGGCAGGGGGTGTCACGTGTCTCGTGGTGAGTCTTCGTGAGGAGAGTTGTGGCGAGGTGAGTGCTGGTCAGGGGTGGCGTGTTGAGTATTCCTGAGGCGAGGGGTGGCGAGGCGAGTGGTTGTCAGGGGTGGCGTAGCGAGTCTTTATGAGATGAGGTGTGGCGAGGTGAGTGCTGGTCAGGTGTGGCGGGGCGAGTATTTGTGAGGCGAGGGGTGGCGAGGCGAGTGGTTGTCAGGCATGGCGTGGTGAGTGGTTGTGAGATGAGGTGTGGCGAGGTGAGTGCTTGTCAGGGGTGGTGTGGCGAGTCTTCTTGAGGCGAGGGCAGGCCGTGTGAGGCGTGGCGTGGCGAGTCTTCGTTAGGCGAGGGGTGGCGAGGAGAGTGGTTGTCAGGGGTGGTGTGGCAATTCTTCGTGAAATGAGGTGTGGCGAGGTGAGTGCTGGTCAGGGGTGGCGTGGCGAGTCTTTATGAGATGTGGTGTGGTGAGGTGAGTGCTGGTCAAAGGTGGCGTGGCGAGTCTTCTTTAGGCGAGGGCCGGGGGTGTCAGGCGTGACGCGCGACTCTTCGTGAGGCAAGGGCACGGGGTGTCAGGTGTGTTGTGGCGAGTCTTCGTGGGGCGAGGTGTGGCGAGGTGAGTGCTGGTCAGGGGTGGCGTGGCGAGTCTTCTTGAGGCAACGGCAGGGGGTGCCAGGTGTGTCATGGTGAGTCTTCGTGAGGAGAGGTGTGGCGAGGCGAGTGGTTGTCAGGCGTTGCGTGGTGTCTTTATGAGATGAGGCGTGGCGAGGTGAGTGCTGGTCAGGGGTGGCGTGGCGAGTACTTGTGAGGCGAGGTGTGGCGAGGCGAGTGGTTGTCAGGGGTGGTGTGGCAATTCTTCGTGAAATGAGGTGTGGCGAGGTGAGTGCTGGTCAGGTGTGGCGGGACGAGTATTTGTGAGGCGAGGGGTGGCGAGGCGAGTGGTTGTCAGGCATGGCGTGGTGAGTGGTTGTGAGATGAGGTTTGGCGAGGTGAGTGCTGGTCAGGGGTGGCGTGGCGAATCTTCTTGAGGCAAGGGCAGGGGGTGTGAGGCATGGCGTGGCAAGTCTTCGTGACGGGAGGTGAGTGGTTGTGAGGAGTTGCGTGGAGAGTATTCGTGACGCGAGAGGTGGCGAGGCGAGTGGGCGTCAGGCGTGGCGTGGCGAGTCTTCGTGGGGCGAAGTGTGGCAAGGTGAGTGCTGGTCAGGGGTGGCATGGTGAGTATTCATGAGGCGAGGGCAGAAGGTGTAAGGCGTGGCATGGCGAGTCTTCATGAGGGGAGGTGAGTGGTCGTCAGGCATGGCGTGGCGAGTCTTCGAGGGGCGAGGGCCAGGGGTGTCAGGCGTGACGCGCGACTCTTCGTGAGGCAAGGGCAGGGGGTGTCAGGTGTGTTGTGGCGAGTCTTCGTGGGGCGAGGTGTGGCGAGGTGAGTACTGGTCAGGGGTGGCGTGGCGAGTCTTCTTGAGGCGAGGGGTGGCGAGGCGAGTGGTTGTCAGGGGTGGCGTAGTGAGTCTTTATGAGATGAGGTGTGGCGAGGTGAGTGCTGGTCAGGGGTGGCGTGGCGAGTCTTCTTGAGACGAGGGCAGGGGGTGTCAGGCATGGCGTGGCGAGTCTTCGTAAGGCGAGGTGTGGCGAGGTGAGTGCTGGTCAGGGGTGGCGTGGCGAGTCTTCTTGAGGCGAGGGCAGGGGGTGTCACGTGTCTCGTGGTGAGTCTTCGTGAGGAGAGATGTGGCGAGGTGAGTGCTGGTCAGGGGTGGCATGTTGAGTATTCCTGAGGCGAGGGGTGGCGAGGCGAGTGGTTGTCAGGGGTGGCGTAGCGAGTCTTTATGAGATGAGGTGTGGCGAGGTGAGTGCTGGTCAGGTGTGGCGGGGCGAGTATTTGTGAGGCGAGGGGTGGCGAGGCGAGTGGTTGTCAGGCATGGCGTGGTGAGTGGTTGTGAGATGAGGTGTGGCGAGGTGAGTGCTTGTCAGGGGTGGTGTGGCGAGGCTTCTTGAGGCGAGGGAGGCCGTGTGAGGCGTGGCGTGGCGAGTCTTCGTGAGGCGAGGGGTGGCGAGGCGAGTGGTTGTCACGGGTGGTGTGGCAATTCTTCGTGAGGTGAGGTGTGGCGAGGTGAGTGCTGGTCAGGGGTGGCATGGCGAGTCTTTATGAGATGTGGTGTGGTGAGGTGAGTGCTGGTCAAAGGTGGCGTGGCGAGTCTTCTTTAGGCGAGGGCCAGGGGTGTCAGGCGTGACGCGCGACTCTTCGTGAGGCAAGGGCAGGGGGTGTCAGGTGTGTTGTGGCGAGTCTTCGTGGGGTGAGGTGTGGCGAGGTGAGTGCTGGTCAGGGGTGGCGTGGCGAGTCTTCTTGAGGCAACGGCAGGGGGTGTCAGGTGTGTCACGGTGAGTCTTCGTGAGGAGAGGTGTGGCGAGGCGAGTGGTTGTCAGGCGTGGCGTGGTGTCTTTATGAGATGAGGCGTGGCGAGGTGAGTGCTGGTCAGGGGTGGCGTGGCGAGTACTTGTGAGGCGAGGGGTGGCGAGGCGAGTGGTTGTCAGGGGTGGTGTGCAAATTCTTCGTGAAATGAGGTGTGGCAAGGTGAGTGCTGGTCAGGGGTGGCGTGGCGAGTCTTCTTGAGGTGAGGGCAGGGGGTGTCAGGCAGGGCGTGGCGAGTCTTCGTCAGGCGAGGGGTGGCGTGGTGAGTGCTAGTCAGGTGTGGCGTGGCGAGTCTTCGTGAGGGGAGGGGTGGCGACGCAAGTGGTTGTCAGGTGTGGCGTGGCGAGTCTTTGTGAGATGAGGTGTGGCGAGGTGAGTGCTGGTCAGGGGTGGCGTGGCGAGTCTTCTTGAGGCAAGGGCAGGGGGTGTGAGGCGTGGCGTGGCAAGTCTTCGTGACGGGAGGTGAGTGGTTGTGAGGAGTTGCGTGGAGAGTATTCGTGACGCGAGGGGTGGCGAGGCGACTGGGCGTCAGGCGTGGCGTGGCGATTCTTCGTGGGGCAAAGTGTGGAAAGGTGAGTGCTGGTCAGGGGTGGCATGGTGAGTATTCATCAGGCGAGGGCAGAAGGTGTAAGGCGTGGCATGGCTAGTCTTCATGAGGGGAGGTGAGTGGTCGTCAGGCACGGCGTGGCGAGTCTTCGAGGGGCGAGGTGTGGCGAGGTGAATGCTGGTCAGGGGTGGCGTGGCGAGTCTTCTTGAGGCGAGGGCAGGGGCTGTCAGGTGTGTCGTGGTGAGTCTTCGTGAGGAGAGGTGTGGCAAGGTGAGTGCTGGTCAGGGGTGGCATGTTGAGTATTCCTGAGGCGAGGGGTGGCGAGGCGAGTGGTTGTCAGGCATGGCGTGGTGAGTGTTTGTGAGATGAGGCGTGGCGAAGTGAGTGCTTGTCAGGGGTGGTGTGGCGAGTCTTCTTGAGGCGAGGGGTGGCGAGGCGAGTGGTTGTCAGGCATGGCGTGGCGAGTCTTCGTAAGGCGAGGTGTGGCGAGGTGAGTGCTGGTCAGGGGTGGCGTGGCGAGTCTTCTTGAGGCGAGGGCAGGGGGTGTCAGGCATGGCGTGGCGAGTCTTCGTCAGGCGAGGTGTGGCGAGGTGAGTGCTGGTCAGGGGTGGCGTGGTGAGTATTCTTGAGGCGAGGGCAGGGGGTGTCAGGCATGGCGTGGCGAGTCTTCCTCAGGCGAGGTGTGGCGAGGTGAGTGCTGGTCAGGGGTGGCGTGGCGAGTATTCTTGAGGCGAGGGCAGGGGGTGTCACGTGTCTCGTGGTGAGTCTTCGTGAGGAGAGATGTGGCGAGGTGAGTGCTGGTCAGGGGTGGCGTGTTGAGTATTCCTGAGGCGAGGGGTGGCGAGGCGAGTGGTTGTCAGGGGTGGCGTAGCGAGTCTTTATGAGATGAGGTGTGGCGAGGTGAGTGCTGGTCAGGTGTGGCGGGGCGAGTATTTGTGAGGCGAGGGGTGGCGAGGCGAGTGGTTGTCAGGCATGGCGTGGTGAGTGGTTGTGAGATGAGGTGTGGCGAGGTGAGTGCTTGTCAGGGGTGGTGTGGCGAGTCTTCTTGAGGCGAGGGCCGGCCGTGTGAGGCGTGGCGTGGCGAGTCTTCGTGAGGCGAGGGGTGGCGAGGCGAGTGGTTGTCAGGGGTGGTGTGGCAATTCTTCGTGAGGTGAGGTGTGGCGAGGTGAGTGCTGGTCAGGGGTGGCATGGCGAGTCTTTATGAGATGTGGTGTGGTGAGGTGAGTGCTGGTCAAAGGTGGCGTGGCGAGTCTTCTTTAGGCGAGGGCCGGGGGTGTCAGGCGTGACGCGCGACTCTTCGTGAGGGAAGGGCAGGGGGTGTCAGGTGTGTTGTGGCGAGTCTTCGTGGGGCGAGGTGTGGCGAGGTGAGTGCTGGTCAGGGGTGGCGTGGCGAGTCTTCTTGAGGCAACGGCAGGGGGTGCCAGGTGTGTCATGGTGAGTCTTCGTGAGGAGAGGTGTGGCGAGGCGAGTGGTTGTCAGGCGTGGCGTGGTGTCTTTATGAGATGAGGCGTGGCGAGGTGAGTGCTGGTCAGGGGTGGCGGGGCGAGTACTTGTGAGGCGAGGGGTGGCGAGGCGAGTGGTTGTCAGGGGTGGTGTGGCAATTCTTCGTGAAATGAGGTGTAGCGAGGTGAGTGCTGGTCAGGTGTGGCGGGGCGAGTATTTGTGAGGCGAGGGGTGGCGAGGCGAGTGGTTGTCAGGCATGGCGTGGTGAGTGGTTGTGAGATGAGGTGTGGCGAGGTGAGTGCTTGTCAGGGGTGGCGTGGCGAGTCTTCTTGAGGCAAGGGCAGGGGGTGTGAGGCGTGGCGTGGCAAGTCTTCGTGACGGGAGGTGAGTGGTTGTGAGAAGTTGCGTGGAGAGTATTCGTGACGCGAGGGGTGGCGAGGCGAGTGGTCGTCAGGCGTGGCGTGGCGAGTCTTCGTGGGGCGAAGTGTGTAAAGGTGAGTGCTGGTCAGGGGTGGCGTGGCGAGTATTCTTGAGGCGAGGGCAGGGGGTGTCAGGTGTGTCGTGGTGAGTCTTCGTGAGGAGAGGTGTGGCGAGGTGAGTGCTGGTCAGGGGTGGCATGTTGAGTATTCCTGAGGCGAGGGGTGGCGAGGCGAGTGGTTGTCAGGCATGGCGTGGTGAGTGTTTGTGAGATGAGGCGTGGCGAGGTGAGTGCTGGTCAGGGGTGGCGTGGCGAGTACTTGTGAGGCGAGGTGTGGCGAGGCGAGTGGTTGTCAGGGGTGGTGTGGCAATTCTTCGTGAAATGAGGTGTGGCGAGGTGAGTGCTGGTCAGGTGTGGCGGGGCGAGTATTTGTGAGGCGAGGGGTGGCGAGGCGAGTGGTTGTCAGGCATGGCGTGGTGAGTGGTTGTGAGATGAGGTGTGGCGAGGTGAGTGCTTGTCAGGGGTGGTGTGGCGAGTCTTCTTGAGGCGAGGGGTGGCGAGGCGAGTGGTTGTCAGGGGTGGCGTAGTGAGTCTTTATGAGATGGGGTGTGGCGAGGTGAGTGCTGGTCAGGGGTGGCGTGGCGAGTCTTCTTGAGGCAAGGGCAGGGGGTGTCAGGCATGGCGTGGCGAGTCTTCGTAAGGCGAGGTGTGGCGAGGTGAGTGCTGGTCAGGGGTGGCGTGGCGAGTCTTCTTGAGGCGAGGGCAGGGGGTGTCAGGCATGGCGTGGCGAGTCTTCGTCAGGCGAGGTGTGGCGAGGTGAGTGCTGGTCAGGGGTGGCGTGGCGAGTATTCTTGAGGCGAGGGCAGGGGGTGTCACGTGTCTGGTGGTGAGTCTTCGTGAGGAGAGATGTGGCGAGGTGAGTGCTGGTCAGGGGTGGCGTGTTGAGTATTCCTGAGGCGAGGGGTGGCGAGGCGAGTGGTTGTCAGGGGTGGCGTAGCGAGTCTTTATGAGATGAGGTGTGGCGAGGTGAGTGCTGGTCAGGTGTGGCGGGGCGAGTATTTGTGAGGCGAGGGGTGGCGAGGCGAGTGGTTGTCAGGCATGGCGTGGTGAGTGGTTGTGAGATGAGGTGTGGCGAGGTGAGTGCTTGTCAGGGGTGGTGTGGCGAGTCTTCTTGAGGCGAGGGCAGGCCGTGTGAGGCGTGGCGTGGCGAGTCTTCGTGAGGCGAGGGGTGGCGAGGCGAGTGGTTGTCAGGGGTGGTGTGGCAATTCTTCGTGAGGTGAGGTGTGGCGAGGTGAGTGCTGGTCAGGGGTGGCATGGCGAGTCTTTATGAGATGTGGTGTGGTGAGGTGAGTGCTGGTTAAAGGTGGCGTGGCGAGTCTTCTTTAGGCGAGGGCCGGGGGTGTCAGGCGTGACGCGCGACTCTTCGTGAGGGAAGGGCAGGGGGTGTCAGGTGTGTTGTGGCGAGTCTTCGTGGGGCGAGGTGTGGCGAGGTGAGTGCTGGTCAGGGGTGGCGTGGCGAGTCTTCTTGAGGCAACGGCAGGGGGTGCCAGGTGTGTCATGGTGAGTCTTCGTGAGGAGAGGTGTGGCAAGGCGAGTGGTTGTCAGGCATGGCGTGGTGTCTTTATGAGATGAGGTGTGGCGAGGTGAGTGCTGGTCAGGGGTGGCGGGGCGAGTACTTGTGAGGCGAGGGGTGGCGAGGCGAGTGGTTGTCAGGGGTGGTGTGGCAATTCTTCGTGAAATGAGGTGTAGCGAGGTGAGTGCTGGTCAGGTGTGGCGGGGCGAGTATTTGTGAGGCGAGGGGTGGCGAGGCGAGTGGTTGTCAGGCATGGCGTGGTGAGTGGTTGTGAGATGAGGTGTGGCGAGGTGAGTGCTTGTCAGGGGTGGTGTGGCGAGTCTTCTTGAGGCGAGGGCAGGCCATGTGAGGCGTGGCGTGGCGAGTCTTCGTGAGGCGAGGGGTGGCGAGGCGAGTGGTTGTCAGGGGTGGTGTGCAAATTCTTCGTGAAATGAGGTGTGGCGAGGTGAGTGCTGGTCAGGGGTGGCGTGGCGAGTCTTCTTGAGGCAAGGGCAGGGGGTGTGAGGCGTGGCGTGGCAAGTCTTCGTGACGGGAGGTGAGTGGTTGTGAGAAGTTGCGTGGAGAGTATTCGTGACGCGAGGGGTGGCGAGGCGAGTGGTCGTCAGGCGTGGCGTGGCGAGTCTTCGTGGGGCGAAGTGTGTAAAGGTGAGTGCTGGTCAGGGGTGGCATGGTGAGTATTCATGAGGCGAGGGCAGAAGGTGTAAGGCGTGGCATGGCGAGTCTTCATGAGGGGAGGTGAGTGGTCGTCAGGCACAGCGTGGCGAGTCTTCGAGGGGCGAGGTGTGGCGAGGTGAGTGCTGGTCAGGGGTGGCGTGGCGAGTCTTCTTGAGGCGAGGGCAGGGGGTGTCAGGTGTGTCGTGGTGAGTCTTCGTGAGGAGAGGTGTGGCGAGGTGAGTGCTGGTCAGGGGTGGCATGTTGAGTATTCCTGAGGCGAGGGGTGGCGAGGCGAGTGGTTGTCAGGCATGGCGTGGTGAGTGTTTGTGAGATGAGGCGTGGCGAGGTGAGTGCTGGTCAGGGGTGGCGTGGCGAGTACTTGTGAGGCGAGGTGTGGCGAGGCGAGTGGTTGTCAGGGGTGGTGTGGCAATTCTTCGTGAAATGAGGTGTGGCGAGGTGAGTGCTGGTCAGGTGTGGCGGGGCGAGTATTTGTGAGGCGAGGGGTGGCGAGGCGAGTGGTTGTCAGGCATGGCGTGGTGAGTGGTTGTGAGATGAGGTGTGGCGAGGTGAGTGCTTGTCAGGGGTGGTGTGGCGAGTCTTCTTGAGGCGAGGGGTGGCGAGGCGAGTGGTTGTCAGGGGTGGCGTAGTGAGTCTTTATGAGATGGGGTGTGGCGAGGTGAGTGCTGGTCAGGGGTGGCGTGGCGAGTCTTCTTGAGGCAAGGGCAGGGGGTGTCAGGCATGGCGTGGCGAGTCTTCGTAAGGCGAGGTGTGGCGAGGTGAGTGCTGGTCAGGGGTGGCGTGGCGAGTCTTCTTGAGGCGAGGGCAGGGGGTGTCAGGCATGGCGTGGCGAGTCTTCGTCAGGCGAGGTGTGGCGAGGTGAGTGCTGGTCAGGGGTGGCGTGGCGAGTATTCTTGAGGCGAGGGCAGGGGGTGTCACGTGTCTGGTGGTGAGTCTTCGTGAGGAGAGATGTGGCGAGGTGAGTGCTGGTCAGGGGTGGCGTGTTGAGTATTCCTGAGGCGAGGGGTGGCGAGGCGAGTGGTTGTCAGGGGTGGCGTAGCGAGTCTTTATGAGATGAGGTGTGGCGAGGTGAGTGCTGGTCAGGTGTGGCGGGGCGAGTATTTGTGAGGCGAGGGGTGGCGAGGCGAGTGGTTGTCAGGCATGGCGTGGTGAGTGGTTGTGAGATGAGGTGTGGCGAGGTGAGTGCTTGTCAGGGGTGGTGTGGCGAGTCTTCTTGAGGCGAGGGCAGGCCGTGTGAGGCGTGGCGTGGCGAGTCTTCGTGAGGCGAGGGGTGGCGAGGCGAGTGGTTGTCAGGGGTGGTGTGGCAATTCTTCGTGAGGTGAGGTGTGGCGAGGTGAGTGCTGGTCAGGGGTGGCATGGCGAGTCTTTATGAGATGTGGTGTGGTGAGGTGAGTGCTGGTTAAAGGTGGCGTGGCGAGTCTTCTTTAGGCGAGGGCCGGGGGTGTCAGGCGTGACGCGCGACTCTTCGTGAGGGAAGGGCAGGGGGTGTCAGGTGTGTTGTGGCGAGTCTTCGTGGGGCGAGGTGTGGCGAGGTGAGTGCTGGTCAGGGGTGGCGTGGCGAGTCTTCTTGAGGCAACGGCAGGGGGTGCCAGGTGTGTCATGGTGAGTCTTCGTGAGGAGAGGTGTGGCAAGGCGAGTGGTTGTCAGGCATGGCGTGGTGTCTTTATGAGATGAGGTGTGGCGAGGTGAGTGCTGGTCAGGGGTGGCGGGGCGAGTACTTGTGAGGCGAGGGGTGGCGAGGCGAGTGGTTGTCAGGGGTGGTGTGGCAATTCTTCGTGAAATGAGGTGTAGCGAGGTGAGTGCTGGTCAGGTGTGGCGGGGCGAGTATTTGTGAGGCGAGGGGTGGCGAGGCGAGTGGTTGTCAGGCATGGCGTGGTGAGTGGTTGTGAGATGAGGTGTGGCGAGGTGAGTGCTTGTCAGGGGTGGTGTGGCGAGTCTTCTTGAGGCGAGGGCAGGCCATGTGAGGCGTGGCGTGGCGAGTCTTCGTGAGGCGAGGGGTGGCGAGGCGAGTGGTTGTCAGGGGTGGTGTGCAAATTCTTCATGAAATGAGGTGTGGCGAGGTGAGTGCTGGTCAGGGGTGGCGTGGCGAGTCTTCTTGAGGCAAGGGCAGGGGGTGTGAGGCGTGGCGTGGCAAGTCTTCGTGACGGGAGGTGAGTGGTTGTGAGAAGTTGCGTGGAGAGTATTCGTGACGCGAGGGGTGGCGAGGCGAGTGGTCGTCAGGCGTGGCGTGGCGAGTCTTCGTGGGGCGAAGTGTGTAAAGGTGAGTGCTGGTCAGGGGTGGCATGGTGAGTATTCATGAGGCGAGGGCAGAAGGTGTAAGGCGTGGCATGGCGAGTCTTCATGAGGGGAGGTGAGTGGTCGTCAGGCACAGCGTGGCGAGTCTTCGAGGGGCGAGGTGTGGCGAGGTGAGTGCTGGTCAGGGGTGGCGTGGCGAGTCTTCTTGAGGCGAGGGCAGGGGGTGTCAGGTGTGTCGTGGCGAGTCTTCGTGAGGAGAGGTGTGGCGAGGTGAGTGCTGGACAGGGGTGGCATGTTGAGTATTCCTGAGGCGAGGGGTGGCGAGGCGAGTGGTTGTCAGGCATGGCGTGGTGAGTGTTTGTGAGATGAGGCGTGGCGAGGTGAGTGCTGGTCAGGGGTGGCGTGGCGAGTACTTGTGAGGCGAGGTGTGGCGAGGCGAGTGGTTGTCAGGGGTGGTGTGGCAATTCTTCGTGAAATGAGGTGTGGCGAGGTGAGTGCTGGTCAGGTGTGGCGGGGCGAGTATTTGTGAGGCGAGGGGTGGCGAGGCGAGTGGTTGTCAGGCATGGCGTGGTGAGTGGTTGTGAGATGAGGTGTGGCGAGGTGAGTGCTTGTCAGGGGTGGTGTGGCGAGTCTTCTTGAGGCGAGGGCAGGCCATGTGAGGCGTGGCGTGGCGAGTCTTCGTGAGGCGAGGGGTGGCGAGGCGAGTGGTTGTCAGGGGTGGTGTGCAAATTCTTCGTGAAATGAGGTGTGGCGAGGTGAGTGCTGGTCAGGGGTGGCGTGGCGAGTCTTCTTGAGGCAAGGGCAGGGGGTGTGAGGCGTGGCTTGGCAAGTCTTCGTGACGGGAGGTGAGTGGTTGTGAGGAGTTGCGTGGAGAGTATTCGTGACGTGAGGGGTGGCGAGGCGAGTGGTCGTCAGGCGTGGCGTGGCGAGTCTTCGTGGGGCGAAGTGTGTAAAGGTGAGTGCTGGTCAGGGGTGGCATGGTGAGTATTCATGAGGCGAGGGCAGAAGGTGTAAGGCGTGGCATGGCGAGTCTTCATGAGGGGAGGTGAGTGGTCGTCAGGCACAGCGTGGCGAGTCTTCGAGGGGCGAGGTGTGGCGAGGTGAGTGCTGGCCAGGGGTGGCGTGGCGAGTCTTCTTGAGGCGAGGGCAGGGGGTGTCAGGTGTGTCGTGGTGAGTCTTCGTGAGGAGAGGTGTGGCGAGGTGAGTGCTGGTCAGGGGTGGCATGTTGAGTATTCCTGAGGCGAGGGGTGGCGAGGCGAGTGGTTGTCAGGCATGGCGTGGTGAGTGTTTGTGAGATGAGGTGTGGCGAGGTGAGTGCTTGTCAGGGGTGGTGTGGCGAGTCTTCTTGAGGCGAGGGGTGGCGAGGCGAGTGGTTGTCAGGCATGGCGTGGCGAGTCTTCGTAAGGCGAGGTGTGGCGAGGTGAGTGCTGGTCAGGGGTGGCGTGGCGAGTCTTCTTGAGGCGAGGGCAGGGGGTGTCAGGCATGGCGTGGCGAGTCTTCGTAAGGCGAGGTGTGGCGAGGTGAGTGCTGGTCAGGGGTGGCGTGGCGAGTCTTCTTGAGGCGAGGGCAGGGGGTGTCAGGCATGGCGTGGCGAGTCTTCGTCAGGCGAGGTGTGGCGAGGTGAGTGCTGGTCAGGGGTGGCGTGGCGAGTATTCTTGAGGCGAGGGCAGGGGGTGTCACGTGTCTCGTGGTGAGTCTTCGTGAGGAGAGATGTGGCGAGGTGAGTGCTGGTCAGGGGTGGCGTGTTGAGTATTCCTGAGGCGAGGGGTGGCGAGGCGACTGGTTGTCAGGGGTGGCGTAGCGAGTCTTTATGAGATGAGGTGTGGCGAGGTGAGTGCTGGTCAGGTGTGGCGGGGCGAGTATTTGTGAGGCGAGGGGTGGCGAGGCGAGTGGTTGTCAGGCATGGCGTGGTGAGTGGTTGTGAGATGAGGTGTGGCGAGGTGAGTGCTTGTCAGGGGTGGTGTGGCGAGTCTTCTTGAGGCGAGGGGTGGCGAGGCGAGTGGTTGTCAGGGGTGGCGTAGTGAGTCTTTATGAGATGGGGTGTGGCGAGGTGAGTGCTGGTCAGGGGTGGCGTGGCGAGTCTTCTTGAGGCGAGGGCAGGGGGTGTCAGGCATGGCGTGGCGAGTCTTCGTAAGGCGAGGTGTGGCGAGGTGAGTGCTGGTCAGGGGTGGCGTGGCGAGTCTTCTTGAGGCGAGGGCAGGGGGTGTCAGGCATGGCGTGGCGAGTCTTCGTCAGGCGAGGTGTGGCGAGGTGAGTGCTGGTCAGGGGTGGCGTGGCGAGTATTCTTGAGGCGAGGGCAGGGGGTGTCACGTGTCTGGTGGTGAGTCTTCGTGAGGAGAGATGTGGCGAGGTGAGTGCTGGTCAGGGGTGGCGTGTTGAGTATTCCTGAGGCGAGGGGTGGCGAGGCGAGTGGTTGTCAGGGGTGGCGTAGCGAGTCTTTATGAGATGAGGTGTGGCGAGGTGAGTGCTGGTCAGGTGTGGCGGGGCGAGTATTTGTGAGGCGAGGGGTGGCGAGGCGAGTGGTTGTCAGGCATGGCGTGGTGAGTGGTTGTGAGATGAGGTGTGGCGAGGTGAGTGCTTGTCAGGGGTGGTGTGGCGAGTCTTCTTGAGGCGAGGGCAGGCCGTGTGAGGCGTGGCGTGGCGAGTCTTCGTGAGGCGAGGGGTGGCGAGGCGAGTGGTTGTCAGGGGTGGTGTGGCAATTCTTCGTGAGGTGAGGTGTGGCGAGGTGAGTGCTGGTCAGGGGTGGCATGGCGAGTCTTTATGAGATGTGGTGTGGTGAGGTGAGTGCTGGTTAAAGGTGGCGTGGCGAGTCTTCTTTAGGCGAGGGCCGGGGGTGTCAGGCGTGACGCGCGACTCTTCGTGAGGCAAGGGCAGGGGGTGTCAGGTGTGTTGTGGCGAGTCTTCGTGGGGCGAGGTGTGGCGAGGTGAGTGCTGGTCAGGGGTGGCGTGGCGAGTCTTCTTGAGGCGAGGGCAGGGGGTGTCAGGCATGGCGTGGCGAGTCTTCGTCAGGCGAGGTGTGGCGAGGTGAGTGCTGGTCAGGGGTGGCGTGGCGAGTATTCTTGAGGCGAGGGCAGGGGGTGTCACGTGTCTCGTGGTGAGTCTTCGTGAGGAGAGATGTGGCGAGGTGAGTGCTGGTCAGGGGTGGCGTGTTGAGTATTCCTGAGGCGAGGGGTGGCGAGGCGAGTGGTTGTCAGGGGTGGCGTAGCGAGTCTTTATGAGATGAGGTGTGGCGAGGTGAGTGCTGGTCAGGTGTGGCGGTGCGAGTATTTGTGAGGCGAGGGGTGGCGAGGCGAGTGGTTGTCAGGCATTGCGTGGTGAGTGGTTGTGAGATGAGGTGTGGCGAGGTGAGTGCTTGTCAGGGGTGGTGTGGCGAGTCTTCTTGAGGCGAGGGCAGGCCGTGTGAGGCGTGGCGTGGCGAGTCTTCGTGAGGCGAGGGGTGGCGAGGCGAGTGGTTGTCAGGGGTGGTGTGGCAATTCTTCGTGAGGTGAGGTGTGGCGAGGTGAGTGCTGGTCAGGGGTGGCATGGCGAGTCTTTATGAGATGTGGTGTGGTGAGGTGAGTGCTGGTTAAAGGTGGCGTGGCGAGTCTTCTTTAGGCGAGGGCCGGGGGTGTCAGGCGTGACGCGCGACTCTTCGTGAGGGAAGGGCAGGGGGTGTCAGGTGGGTTGTGGCGAGTCTTCGTGGGGCGAGGTGTGGCGAGGTGAGTGCTGGTCAGGGGTGGCGTGGCGAGTCTTCTTGAGGCAACGGCAGGGGGTGCCAGGTGTGTCATGGTGAGTCTTCGTGAGGAGAGGTGTGGCGAGGCGAGTGGTTGTCAGGCGTGGCGTGGTGTCTTTATGAGATGAGGCGTGGCGAGGTGAGTGCTGGTCAGGGGTGGCGGGGCGAGTACTTGTGAGGCGAGGGGTGGCGAGGCGAGTGGTTGTCAGGGGTGGTGTGGCAATTCTTCGTGAAATGAGGTGTAGCGAGGTGAGTGCTGGTCAGGTGTGGCGGGGCGAGTATTTGTGAGGCGAGGGGTGGCGAGGCGAGTGGTTGTCAGGCATGGCGTGGTGAGTGGTTGTGAGATGAGGTGTGGCGAGGTGAGTGCTTGTCAGGGGTGGTGTGGCGAGTCTTCTTGAGGCGAGGGCAGGCCATGTGAGGCGTGGCGTGGCGAGTCTTCGTGAGGCGAGGGGTGGCGAGGCGAGTGGTTGTCAGGGGTGGTGTGCAAATTCTTCGTGAAATGAGGTGTGGCGAGGTGAGTGCTGGTCAGGGGTGGCGTGGCGAGTCTTCTTGAGGCAAGGGCAGGGGGTGTGAGGCGTGGCGTGGCAAGTCTTCGTGACGGGAGGTGAGTGGTTGTGAGAAGTTGCGTGGAGAGTATTCGTGACGCGAGGGGTGGCGAGGCGAGTGGTCGTCAGGCGTGGCGTGGCGAGTCTTCGTGGGGCGAAGTGTGTAAAGGTGAGTGCTGGTCAGGGGTGGCATGGTGAGTATTCATGAGGCGAGGGCAGAAGGTGTAAGGCGTGGCATGGCGAGTCTTCATGAGGGGAGGTGAGTGGTCGTCAGGCACAGCGTGGCGAGTCTTCGAGGGGCGAGGTGTGGCGAGGTGAGTGCTGGTCAGGGGTGGCGTGGCGAGTCTTCTTGAGGCGAGGGCAGGGGGTGTCAGGTGTGTCGTGGTGAGTCTTCGTGAGGAGAGGTGTGGCGAGGTGAGTGCTGGACAGGTGTGGCATGTTGAGTATTCCTGAGGCGAGGGGTGGCGAGGCGAGTGGTTGTCAGGCATGGCGTGGTGAGTGTTTGTGAGATGAGGCGTGGCGAGGTGAGTGCTGGTCAGGGGTGGCGTGGCGAGTACTTGTGAGGCGAGGTGTGGCGAGGCGAGTGGTTGTCAGGGGTGGTGTGGCAATTCTTCGTGAAATGAGGTGTGGCGAGGTGAGTGCTGGTCAGGTGTGGCGGGGCGAGTATTTGTGAGGCGAGGGGTGGCGAGGCGAGTGGTTGTCAGGCATGGCGTGGTGAGTGGTTGTGAGATGAGGTGTGGCGAGGTGAGTGCTTGTCAGGGGTGGCGTGGCGAGTCTTCGTGAGGCGAGGGGTGGCGAGGCGAGTGGTTGTCAGGGGTGGTGTGCAAATTCTTCGTGAAATGAGGTGTGGCGAGGTGAGTGCTGGTCAGGGGTGGCGTGGCGAGTCTTCTTGAGGCAAGGGCAGGGGGTGTGAGGCGTGGCGTGGCAAGTCTTCGTGACGGGAGGTGAGTGGTTGTGAGGAGTTGCGTGGAGAGTATTCGTGACGTGAGGGGTGGCGAGGCGAGTGGTCGTCAGGCGTGGCCTGGCGAGTCTTCGTGGGGCGAAGTGTGTAAAGGTGAGTGCTGGTCAGGGGTGGCATGGTGAGTATTCATGAGGCGAGGGCAGAAGGTGTAAGGCGTGGCATGGCGAGTCTTCATGAGGGGAGGTGAGTGGTCGTCAGGCACAGCGTGGCGAGTCTTCGAGGGGCGAGGTGTGGCGAGGTGAGTGCTGGTCAGGGGTGGCGTGGCGAGTCTTCTTGAGGCGAGGGCAGGGGGTGTCAGGTGTGTCGTGGTGAGTCTTCGTGAGGAGAGGTGTGGCGAGGTGAGTGCTGGTCAGGGGTGGCATGTTGAGTATTCCTGAGGCGAGGGGTGGCGAGGCGAGTGGTTGTCAGGCATGGCGTGGTGAGTGTTTGTGAGATGAGGTGTGGCGAGGTGAGTGCTTGTCAGGGGTGGTGTGGCGAGTCTTCTTGAGGCGAGGGCAGGGGTCGTCAGGCATGGCGTGGCGAGTCTTCGTAAGGCGAGGTGTGGCGAGGTGAGTGCTGGTCAGGGGTGGCGTGGCGAGTCTTCTTGAGGCGAGGGCAGGGGGTGTCAGGCATGGCGTGGCGAGTCTTCGTCAGGCGAGGTGTGGCGAGGTGAGTGCTGGTCAGGGGTGGCGTGGCGAGTATTCTTGAGGCGAGGGCAGGGGGTGTCACGTGTCTGGTGGTGAGTCTTCGTGAGGAGAGATGTGGCGAGGTGAGTGCTGGTCAGGGGTGGCGTGTTGAGTATTCCTGAGGCGAGGGGTGGCGAGGCGAGTGGTTGTCAGGGGTGGCGTAGCGAGTCTTTATGAGATGAGGTGTGGCGAGGTGAGTGCTGGTCAGGTGTGGCGGGGCGAGTATTTGTGAGGCGAGGGGTGGCGAGGCGAGTGGTTGTCAGGCATGGCGTGGTGAGTGGTTGTGAGATGAGGTGTGGCGAGGTGAGTGCTTGTCAGGGGTGGTGTGGCGAGTCTTCTTGAGGCGAGGGCAGGCCGTGTGAGGCGTGGCGTGGCGAGTCTTCGTGAGGCGAGGGGTGGCGAGGCGAGTGGTTGTCAGGGGTGGTGTGGCAATTCTTCGTGAGGTGAGGTGTGGCGAGGTGAGTGCTGGTCAGGGGTGGCATGGCGAGTCTTTATGAGATGTGGTGTGGTGAGGTGAGTGCTGGTTAAAGGTGGCGTGGCGAGTCTTCTTTAGGCGAGGGCCGGGGGTGTCAGGCGTGACGCGCGACTCTTCGTGAGGGAAGGGCAGGGGGTGTCAGGTGTGTTGTGGCGAGTCTTCGTGGGGCGAGGTGTGGCGAGGTGAGTGCTGGTCAGGGGTGGCGTGGCGAGTCTTCTTGAGGCAACGGCAGGGGGTGCCAGGTGTGTCATGGTGAGTCTTCGTGAGGAGAGGTGTGGCGAGGGGAGTGGTTGTCAGGCGTGGCGTGGTGTCTTTATGAGATGAGGCGTGGCGAGGTGAGTGCTGGTCAGGGGTGGCGGGGCGAGTACTTGTGAGGCGAGGGGTGGCGAGGCGAGTGGTTGTCAGGGGTGGTGTGGCAATTCTTCGTGAAATGAGGTGTAGCGAGGTGAGTGCTGGTCAGGTGTGGCGGGGCGAGTATTTGTGAGGCGAGGGGTGGCGAGGCGAGTGGTTGTCAGGCATGGCGTGGTGAGTGGTTGTGAGATGAGGTGTGGCGAGGTGAGTGCTTGTCAGGGGTGGTGTGGCGAGTCTTCTTGAGGCGAGGGCAGGCCATGTGAGGCGTGGCGTGGCGAGTCTTCGTGAGGCGAGGGGTGGCGAGGCGAGTGGTTGTCAGGGGTGGTGTGCAAATTCTTCGTGAAATGAGGTGTGGCGAGGTGAGTGCTGGTCAGGGGTGGCGTGGCGAGTCTTCTTGAGGCAAGGGCAGGGGGTGTGAGGCGTGGCGTGGCAAGTCTTCGTGACGGGAGGTGAGTGGTTGTGAGAAGTTGCGTGGAGAGTATTCGTGACGCGAGGGGTGGCGAGGCGATTGGTCGTCAGGCGTGGCGTGGCGAGTCTTCGTGGGGCGAAGTGTGTAAAGGTGAGTGCTGGTCAGGGGTGGCATGGTGAGTATTCATGAGGCGAGGGCAGAAGGTATAAGGCGTGGCATGGCGAGTCTTCATGAGGGGAGGTGAGTGGTCGTCAGGCACAGCGTGGCGAGTCTTCGAGGGGCGAGGTGTGGCGAGGTGAATGCTGGTCAGGGGTGGCGTGGCGAGTCTTCTTGAGGCGAGGGCAGGGGCTGTCAGGTGTGTCGTGGTGAGTCTTCGTGAGGAGAGGTGTGGCGAGGTGAGTGCTGGTCAGGGGTGGCGTGGCGAGTCTTCTTGAGGCGAGGGCAGGGGGTGTCAGGTGTGTCGTGGTGAGTCTTCGTGAGGAGAGGTGTGGCGAGGTGAGTGCTGGTCAGGGGTGGCATGTTGAGTATTCCTGAGGCGAGGGGTGGCGAGGCGAGTGGTTGTCAGGCATGGCGTGGTGCGTGTTTGTGAGATGAGGCGTGGCGAGGTGAGTGCTGGTCAGGGGTGGCGTGGCGAGTACTTGTGAGGCGAGGTGTGGCGAGGCGAGTGGTTGTCAGGGGTGGTGTGGCAATTCTTCGTGAAATGAGGTGTGGCGAGGTGAGTGCTGGTCAGGTGTGGCGGGGCGAGTATTTGTGAGGCGAGGGGTGGCGAGGCGAGTGGTTGTCAGGCATGGCGTGGTGAGTGGTTGTGAGATGAGGTGTGGCGAGGTGAGTGCTTGTCAGGGGTGGTGTGGCGAGTCTTCTTGAGGCGAGGGCAGGCCATGTGAGGCGTGGCGTGGCGAGTCTTCGTGAGGCGAGGGGTGGCGAGGCGAGTGGTTGTCAGGGGTGGTGTGCAAATTCTTCGTGAAATGAGGTGTGGCGAGGTGAGTGCAGGTCAGGGGTGGCGTGGCGAGTCTTCTTGAGGCAAGGGCAGGGGGTGTGAGGCGTGGCGTGGCAAGTCTTCGTGACGGGAGGTGAGTGGTTGTGAGGAGTTGCGTGGAGAGTATTCGTGACGTGAGGGGTGGCGAGGCGAGTGGTCGTCAGGCGTGGCGTGGCGAGTCTTCGTGGGGCGAAGTGTGTAAAGGTGAGTGCTGGTCAGGGGTGGCATGGTGAGTATTCATGAGGCGAGGGCAGAAGGTGTAAGGCGTGGCATGGCGAGTCTTCATGAGGGGAGGTGAGTGGTCGTCAGGCACAGCGTGGCGAGTCTTCGAGGGGCGAGGTGTGGCGAGGTGAGTGCTGGTCAGGGGTGGCGTGGCGAGTATTCTTGAGGCGAGGGCAGGGGGTGTCACGTGTCTCGTGGTGAGTCTTCATGAGGAGAGATGTGGCGAGGTGAGTGCTGGTCAGGGGTGGCGTGTTGAGTATTCCTGAGGCGAGGGGTGGCGAGGCGAGTGGTTGTCAGGGGTGGCGTGGTGAGTGGTTGTGAGATGAGGTGTGGCGAGGTGAGTGCTTGTCAGGGGTGGTGTGGCGAGTTTTCTTGAGGCGAGGGGTGGCGAGGCGAGTGGTTGTCAGGCATGGCGTGGCGAGTCTTCGTAAGGCGAGGTGTGGCAAGGTGAGTGCTGGTCAGGGGTGGCGTGGCGAGTCTTCTTGAGGCGAGGGCAGGGGGTGTCAGGTATGGCGTGGCGAGTCTTCGTCAGGCGAGGTGTGGCGAGGTGAGTGCTGGTCAGGGGTGGCGTGGCGAGTATTCTTGAGGCGAGGGCAGGGGGTGTCACGTGTCTCGTGGTGAGTCTTCGTGAGGAGAGATGTGGCGAGGTGAGTGCTGGTCAGGGGTGGCGTGTTGAGTATTCCTGAGGCGAGGGGTGGCGAGGCGAGTGGTTGTCAGGGGTGGCGTAGCGAGTCTTTATGAGATGAGGTGTGGCGAGGTGAGTGCTGGTCAGGTGTGGCGGGGCGAGTATTTGTGAGGCGAGGGGTGGCGAGGCGAGTGGTTGTCAGGCATGGCGTGGCGAGTCTTCGTGGGGCGAAGTGTGTAAAGGTGAGTGCTGGTCAGGGGTGGCATGGTGAGTATTCATGAGGCGAGGGCAGAAGGTGTAAGGCGTGGCATGGCGAGTCTTCATGAGGGGAGGTGAGTGGTCGTCAGGCACAGTGTGGCGAGTCTTCGAGGGGCGAGGTGTGGCGAGGTGAGTGCTGGTCAGGGGTGGCGTGGCGAGTATTCTTGAGGCGAGGGCAGGGGGTGTCACGTGTCTCGTGGTGAGTCTTCATGAGGAGAGATGTGGCGAGGTGAGTGCTGGTCAGGGGTGGCGTGTTGAGTATTCCTGAGGCGAGGGGTGGCGAGGCGAGTGGTTGTCAGGGGTGGCGTGGTGAGTGGTTGTGAGATGAGGTGTGGCGAGGTGAGTGCTTGTCAGGGGTGGTGTGGCGAGTCTTCTTGAGGCGAGGGGTGGCGGGGCGAGTGGTTGTCAGGCATGGCGTGGCGAGTCTTCGTAAGGCGAGGTGTGGCGAGGTGAGTGCTGGTCAGGGGTGGCGTGGCGAGTCTTCTTGAGGCGAGGGCAGGGGGTGTCAGGCATGGCGTGGCGAGTCTTCGTCAGGCGAGGTGTGGCGAGGTGAGTGCTTGTCAGGGGTGGCGTGGCGAGTATTCTTGAGGCGAGGGCAGGGGGTGTCACGTGTCTCGTGGTGAGTCTTCGTGAGGAGAGATGTGGCGAGGTGAGTGCTGGTCAGGGGTGGCGTGTTGAGTATTCCTGAGGCGAGGGGTGGCGAGGCGAGTGGTTGTCAGGGGTGGTGTGGCAATTCTTCGTGAGGTGAGGTGTGGCGAGGTGAGTGCTGGTCAGGGGTGGCATGGCGAGTCTTTATGAGATGTGGTGGGGTGAGGTGAGTGCTGGTTAAAGGTGGTGTGGCGAGTCTTCTTTAGGCGAGGGCCGGGGGTGTCAGGCGTGACGCGCGACTCTTCGTGAGGGAAGGGCAGGGGGTGTCAGGTGTGTTGTGGCGAGTCTTCGTGGGGCGAGGTGTGGCGAGGTGAGTGCTGGTCAGGGGTGGCGTGGCGAGTCTTCTTGAGGCAACGGCAGGGGGTGCCAGGTGTGTCATGGTGAGTCTTCGTGAGGAGAGGTGTGGCGAGGCGAGTGGTTGTCAGGCGTGGCGTGGTGTCTTTATGAGATGAGGCGTGGCGAGGTGAGTGCTGGTCAGGGGTGGCGGGGCGAGTACTTGTGAGGCGAGGTGTGGCGAGGCGAGTGGTTGTCAGGGGTGGTGTGGCAATTCTTCGTGAAATGAGGTGTAGCGAGGTGAGTGCTGGTCAGGTGTGGCGGGGCGAGTATTTGTGAGGCGAGGGGTGGCGAGGCGAGTGGTTGTCAGGCATGGCGTGGTGAGTGGTTGTGAGATGAGGTGTGGCGAGGTGAGTGCTTGTCAGGGGTGGTGTGGCGAGTCTTCTTGAGGCGAGGGCAGGGCATGTGAGGCGTGGCGTGGCGAGTCTTCGTGAGGCGAGGGGTGGCGAGGCGAGTGGTTGTCAGGGTTGGTGTGCAAATTCTTCGTGAAATGAGGTGTGGCGAGGTGAGTGCTGGTCAGGGGTGGCGTGGCGAGTCTTCTTGAGGCAAGGGCAGGGGGTGTGAGGCGTGGCGTGGCAAGTCTTCGTGACGGGAGGTGAGTGGTTGTGAGAAGTTGCGTGGAGAGTATTCGTGACGCGAGGGGTGGCGAGGCGAGTGGTCGTCAGGCGTGGCGTGGCGAGTCTTTGTGGGGCGAAGTGTGTAAAGGTGAGTGCTGGTCAGGGGTGGCATGGTGAGTATTCATGAGGCGAGGGCGGAAGGTGTAAGGCGTGGCATGGCGAGTCTTCATGAGGGGAGGTGAGTGGTCGTCAGGCACAGCGTGGCGAGTCTTCGAGGGGCGAGGTGTGGCGAGGTGAGTGCTGGTCAGGGGTGGCGTGGCGAGTCTTCTTGAGGCGAGGGCAGGGGGTGTCAGGTGTGTCGTGGTGAGTCTTCGTGAGGAGAGGTGTGGCGAGGTGAGTGCTGGTCAGGGGTGGCATGTTGAGTATTCCTGAGGCGAGGGGTGGCGAGGCGAGTGGTTGTCAGGCATGGCGTGGTGAGTGTTTGTGAGATGAGGCGTGGCGAGGTGAGTGCTGGTCAGGGGTGGCGTGGCGAGTACTTGTGAGGCGAGGTGTGGCGAGGCGAGTGGTTGTCAGGGGTGGTGTGGCAATTCTTCATGAAATGAGGTGTGGCGAGGTGAGTGCTGGTCAGGTGTGGCGGGGCGAGTATTTGTGAGGCGAGGGGTGGCGAGGCGAGTGGTTGTCAGGCATGGCGTGGTGAGTGGTTGTGAGATGAGGTGTGGCGAGGTGAGTGCTTGTCAGGGGTGGTGTGGCGAGTCTTCTTGAGGCGAGGGCAGGCCATGTGAGGCGTGGCGTGGCGAGTCTTCGTGAGGCGAGGGGTGGCGAGGCGAGTGGTTGTCAGGGGTGGTGTGCAAATTCTTCGTGAAATGAGGTGTGGCGAGGTGAGTGCTGGTCAGGGGTGGCGTGGCGAGTCTTCTTGAGGCAAGGGCAGGGGGTGTGAGGCGTGGCGTGGCAAGTCTTCGTGACGGGAGGTGAGTGGTTGTGAGGAGTTGCGTGGAGAGTATTCGTGACGCGAGGGGTGGCGAGGCGAGTGGTCGTCAGGCGTGGCGTGGCGAGTCTTCGTGGGGCGAAGTGTGTAAAGGTGAGTGCTGGTCAGGGGTGGCATGGTGAGTATTCATGAGGCGAGGGCAGAAGGTGTAAGGCGTGGCATGGCGAGTCTTCATGAGGGGAGGTGAGTGGTCGTCAGGCACAGCGTGGCGAGTCTTCGAGGGGCGAGGTGTGGCGAGGTGAGTGCTGGTCAGGGGTGGCGTGGCGAGTCTTCTTGAGGCGAGGGCAGGGGGTGTCAGGTGTGTCGTGGTGAGTCTTCGTGAGGAGAGGTGTGGCGAGGTGAGTGCTGGTCAGGGGTGGCATGTTGAGTATTCCTGAGGCGAGGGGTGGCGAGGCGAGTGGTTGTCAGGCATGGCGTGGTGAGTGTTTGTGAGATGAGGTGTGGCGAGGTGAGTGCTTGTCAGGGGTGGTGTGGCGAGTCTTCTTGAGGCGAGGGGTGGCGAGGCGAGTGGTTGTCAGGCATGGCGTGGCGAGTCTTCGTAAGGCGAGGTGTGGCGAGGTGAGTGCTGGTCAGGGGTGGCGTGGCGAGTCTTCTTGAGGCGAGGGCAGGGGGTGTCAGGCATGGCGTGGCGAGTCTTCGTCAGGCGAGGTGTGGCGAGGTGAGTGCTGGTCAGGGGTGGCGTGGCGAGTATTCTTGAGGCGAGGGCAGGGGGTGTCACGTGTCTCGTGGTGAGTCTTCATGAGGAGAGATGTGGCGAGGTGAGTGCTGGTCAGGGGTGGCGTGTTGAGTATTCCTGAGGCGAGGGGTGGCGAGGCGAGTGGTTGTCAGGGGTGGCGTGGTGAGTGGTTGTGAGATGAGGTGTGGCGAGGTGAGTGCTTGTCAGGGGTGGTGTGGCGAGTCTTCTTGAGGCGAGGGGTGGCGAGGCGAGTGGTTGTCAGGCATGGCGTGGCGAGTCTTCGTAAGGCGAGGTGTGGCGAGGTGAGTGCTGGTCAGGGGTGGCGTGGCGAGTCTTCTTGAGGCGAGGGCAGGGGGTGTCAGGCATGGCGTGGCGAGTCTTCGTAAGGCGAGGTGTGGCGAGGTGAGTGCTGGTCAGGGGTGGCGTGGCGAGTCTTCTTGAGGCGAGGGCAGGCGGTGTCAGGCATGGCGTGGCGAGTCTTCGTCAGGCGAGGTGTGGCGAGGTGAGTGCTGGTCAGGGGTGGCGTGGCGAGTATTCTTGAGGCGAGGGCAGGGGGTGTCACGTGTCTCGTGGTGAGTCTTCGTGAGGAGAGATGTGGCGAGGTGAGTGCTGGTCAGGGGTGGCGTGTTGAGTATTCCTGAGGCGAGGGGTGGCGAGGCGAGTGGTTGTCAGGGGTGGCGTAGCGAGTCTTTATGAGATGAGGTGTGGCGAGGTGAGTGCTGGTCAGGTGTGGCGGGGCGAGTATTTGTGAGGCGAGGGGTGGCGAGGCGAGTGGTTGTCAGGCATGGCGTGGTGAGTGGTTGTGAGATGAGGTGTGGCGAGGTGAGTGCTTGTCTGGGGTGGTGTGGCGAGTCTTCTTGAGGCGAGGGCAGGCCATGTGAGGCGTGGCATGGCGAGTCTTCGTGAGGCGAGGGGTGGCGAGGCGAGTGGTTGTCAGGGGTGGTGTGCAAATTCTTCGTGAAATGAGGTGTGGCAAGGTGAGTGCTGGTCAGGGGTGGCGTGGCGAGTCTTCTTGAGGCAAGGGCAGGGGGTGTGAGGCGTGGCGTGGCAAGTCTTCGTGACGGGAGGTGAGTGGTTGTGAGAAGTTGCGTGGAGAGTATTCGTGACGCGAGGGGTGGCGAGGCGAGTGGTCGTCAGGCGTGGCGTGGCGAGTCTTTGTGGGGCGAAGTGTGTAAAGGTGAGTGCTGGTCAGGGGTGGCATGGTGAGTATTTATGAGGCGAGGGCAGAAGGTGTAAGGCGTGGCATGGCGAGTCTTCATGAGGGGAGGTGAGTGGTCGTCAGGCACAGCGTGGCGAGTCTTCAAGGGGCGAGGTGTGGCGAGGTGAGTGCTGGTCAGGGGTGGCGTGGCGAGTCTTCTTGAGGCGAGGGCAGGGGGTGTCAGGTGTGTCGTGGTGAGTCTTCGTGAGGAGAGGTGTGGCGAGGGGAGTGCTGGTCAGGGGTGGCATGTTGAGTATTCCTGAGGCGAGGGGTGGCGAGGCGAGTGGTTGTCAGGCATGGCGTGGTGAGTGTTTGTGAGATGAGGCGTGGCGAGGTGAGTGCTGGTCAGGGGTGGCGTGGCGACTACTTGTGAGGCGAGGTGTGGCGAGGCGAGTGGTTGTCAGGGGTGGTGTGGCAATTCTTCGTGAAATGAGGTGTGGCGAGGTGAGTGCTGGTCAGGTGTGGCGGGGCGAGTATTTGTGAGGCGAGGGGTGGCGAGGCGAGTGGTTGTCAGGCATGGCGTGGTGAGTGGTTGTGAGATGAGGTGTGGCGAGGTGAGTGCTTGTCAGGGGTGGTGTGGCGAGTCTTCTTGAGGCGAGGGCAGGCCATGTGAGGCGTGGCGTGGCGAGTCTTCGTGAGGCGAGGGGTGGCGAGGCGAGTGGTTGTCAGGGGTGGTGTGCAAATTTTTCGTGAAATGAGGTGTGGCGAGGTGAGTGCTGGTCAGGGGTGGCGTGGCGAGTCTTCTTGAGGCGAGGGCAGGGGGTGTCAGGTGTGTCGTGGTGAGTCTTCGTGAGGAGAGGTGTGGCGAGGTGAGTGCTGGACAGGGGTGGCATGTTGAGTATTCCTGAGGCGAGGGGTGGCGAGGCGAGTGGTTGTCAGGCATGGCGTGGTGCGTGTTTGTGAGATGAGGCGTGGCGAGGTGAGTGCTGGTCAGGGGTGGCGTGGCGAGTACTTGTGAGGCGAGGTGTGGCGAGGCGAGTGGTTGTCAGGGGTGGTGTGGCAATTCTTCGTGAAATGAGGTGTGGCGAGGTGAGTGCTGGTCAGGTGTGGCGGGGCGAGTATTTGTGAGGCGAGGGGTGGCGAGGCGAGTGGTTGTCAGGCATGGCGTGGTGAGTGGTTGTGAGATGAGGTGTGGCGAGGTGAGTGCTTGTCAGGGGTGGTGTGGCGAGTCTTCTTGAGGCGAGGGCAGGCCATGTAAGGCGTGGCGTGGCGAGTCTTCGTGAGGCGAGGGGTGGCGAGGCGAGTGGTTGTCAGGGGTGGTGTGCAAATTCTTCGTGAAATGAGGTGTGGCGAGGTGAGTGCTGGTCAGGGGTGGCGTGGCGAGTCTTCTTGAGGCAAGGGCAGGGGGTGTGAGGCGTGGCGTGGCAAGTCTTCGTGACGGGAGGTGAGTGGTTGTGAGGAGTTGCGTGGAGAGTATTCGTGACGTGAGGGGTGGCGAGGCGAGTGGTCGTCAGGCGTGGCGTGGCGAGTCTTCGTGGGGCGAAGTGTGTAAAGGTGAGTGCTGGTCAGGGGTGGCATGGTGAGTATTCATGAGGCGAGGGCAGAAGGTGTAAGGCGTGGCATGGCGAGTCTTCATGAGGGGAGGTGAGTGGTCGTCAGGCACAGCGTGGCGAGTCTTTGAGGGGCGAGGTGTGGCGAGGTGAGTGCTGGTCAGGGGTGGCGTGGCGAGTATTCTTGAGGCGAGGGCAGGGGGTGTCACGTGTCTCGTGGTGAGTCTTCATGAGGAGAGATGTGGCGAGGTGAGTGCTGGTCAGGGGTGGCGTGTTGAGTATTCCTGAGGCGAGGGGTGGCGAGGCGAGTGGTTGTCAGGGGTGGCGTGGTGAGTGGTTGTGAGATGAGGTGTGGCGAGGTGAGTGCTTGTCAGGGGTGGTGTGGCGAGTCTTCTTGAGGCGAGGGGTGGCGAGGCGAGTGGTTGTCAGGCATGGCGTGGCGAGTCTTCGTAAGGCGAGGTGTGGCGAGGTGAGTGCTGGTCAGGGGTGGCGTGGCGAGTCTTCTTGAGGCGAGGGCAGGGGGTGTCAGGCATGGCGTGGCGAGTCTTCGTAAGGCGAGGTGTGGCGAGGTGAGTGCTGGTCAGGGGTGGCGTGGCGAGTCTTCTTGAGGCGAGGGCAGGGGGTGTCAGGCATGGCGTGGCGAGTCTTCGTCAGGCGAGGTGTGGCGAGGTGAGTGCTGGTCAGGGGTGGCGTGGCGAGTATTCTTGAGGCGAGGGCAGGGGGTGTCACGTGTCTCGTGGTGAGTCTTCGTGAGGAGAGATGTGGCGAGGTGAGTGCTGGTCAGGGGTGGCGTGTTGAGTATTCCTGAGGCGAGGGGTGGCGAGGCGAGTGGTTGTCAGGGGTGGCGTAGCGAGTCTTTATGAGATGAGGTGTGGCGAGGTGAGTGCTGGTCAGGTGTGGCGGGGCGAGTATTTGTGAGGCGAGGGGTGGCGAGGCGAGTGGTTGTCAGGCATGGCGTGGTGAGTGGTTGTGAGATGAGGTGTGGCGAGGTGAGTGCTTGTCAGGGGTGGTGTGGCGAGTCTTCTTGAGGCGAGGGCCGGCCGTGTGAGGCGTGGCGTGGCGAGTCTTCGTGAGGCGAGGGGTGGCGAGGCGAGTGGTTGTCAGGGGTGGTGTGGCAATTCTTCGTGAGGTGAGGTGTGGCGAGGTGAGTGCTGGTCAGGGGTGGCATGGCGAGTCTTTATGAGATGTGGTGTGGTGAGGTGAGTGCTGGTTAAAGGTGGCGTGGCGAGTCTTCTTTAGGCGAGGGCCGGGGGTGTCAGGCGTGACGCGCGACTCTTCGTGAGGGAAGGGCAGGGGGTGTCAGGTGTGTTGTGGCGAGTCTTCGTGGGGCGAGGTGTGGCGAGGTGAGTGCTGGTAAGGGGTGGCGTGGCGAGTCTTCTTGAGGCAACGGCAGGGGGTGCCAGGTGTGTCATGGTGAGTCTTCGTGAGGAGAGGTGTGGCGAGGCGAGTGGTTGTCAGGCGTGGCGTGGTGTCTTTATGAGATGAGGCGTGGCGAGGTGAGTGCTGGTCAGGGGTGGCGGGGCGAGTACTTGTGAGGCGAGGGGTGGCGAGGCGAGTGGTTGTCAGGGGTGGTGTGGCAATTCTTCGTGAAATGAGGTGTAGCGAGGTGAGTGCTGGTCAGGTGTGGCGGGGCGAGTATTTGTGAGGCGAGGGGTGGCGAGGCGAGTGGTTGTCAGGCATGGCGTGGTGAGTGGTTGTGAGATGAGGTGTGGCGAGGTGAGTGCTTGTCAGGGGTGGTGTGGCGAGTCTTCTTGAGGCGAGGGCAGGCCATGTGAGGCGTGGCGTGGCGAGTCTTCGTGAGGCGAGGGGTGGCGAGGCGAGTGGTTGTCAGGGGTGGTGTGCAAATTCTTCGTGAAATGAGGTGTGGCGAGGTGAGTGCTGGTCAGGGGTGGCGTGGCGAGTCTTCTTGAGGCAAGGGCAGGGGGTGTGAGGCGTGGCGTGGCAAGTCTTCGTGACGGGAGGTGAGTGGTTGTGAGAAGTTGCGTGGAGAGTATTCGTGACGCGAGGGGTGGCGAGGCGAGTGGTCGTCAGGCGTGGCGTGGCGAGTCTTTGTGGGGCGAAGTGTGTAAAGGTGAGTGCTGGTCAGGGGTGGCATGGTGAGTATTCATGAGGCGAGGGCGGAAGGTGTAAGGCGTGGCATGGCGAGTCTTCATGAGGGGAGGTGAGTGGTCGTCAGGCACAGCGTGGCGAGTCTTCGAGGGGCGAGGTGTGGCGAGGTGAGTGCTGGTCAGGGGTGGCGTGGCGAGTCTTCTTGAGGCGAGGGCAGGGGGTGTCAGGTGTGTCGTGGTGAGTCTTCGTGAGGAGAGGTGTGGCGAGGTGAGTGCTGGTCAGGGGTGGCATGTTGAGTATTCCTGAGGCGAGGGGTGGTGAGGCGAGTGGTTGTCAGGCATGGCGTGGTGAGTGTTTGTGAGATGAGGCGTGGCGAGGTGAGTGCTGGTCAGGGGTGGCGTGGCGAGTACTTGTGAGGCGAGGTGTGGCGAGGCGAGTGGTTGTCAGGGGTGGTGTGGCAATTCTTCGTGAAATGAGGTGTGGCGAGGTGAGTGCTGGTCAGGTGTGGCGGGGCGAGTATTTGTGAGGCGAGGGGTGGCGAGGCGAGTGGTTGTCAGGCATGGCGTGGTGAGTGGTTGTGAGATGAGGTGTGGCGAGGTGAGTGCTTGTCAGGGGTGGTGTGGCGAGTCTTCTTGAGGCGAGGGCAGGCCATGTGAGGCGTGGCGTGGCGAGTCTTCGTGAGGCGAGGGGTGGCGAGGCGAGTGGTTGTCAGGGGTGGTGTGCAAATTCTTCGTGAAATGAGGTGTGGCGAGGTGAGTGCTGGTCAGGGGTGGCGTGGCGAGTCTTCTTGAGGCAAGGGCAGGGGGTGTGAGGCGTGGCGTGGCAAGTCTTCGTGACGGGAGGTGAGTGGTTGTGAGGAGTTGCGTGGAGAGTATTCGTGACGCGAGGGGTGGCGAGGCGAGTGGTCGTCAGGCGTGGCGTGGCGAGTCTTCGTGGGGCGAAGTGTGTAAAGGTGAGTGCTGGTCAGGGGTGGCATGGTGAGTATTCATGAGGCGAGGGCAGAAGGTGTAAGGCGTGGCATGGCGAGTCTTCATGAGGGGAGGTGAGTGGTCGTCAGGCACAGCGTGGCGAGTCTTCGAGGGGCGAGGTGTGGCGAGGTGAGTGCTGGTCAGGGGTGGCGTGGCGAGTCTTCTTGAGGCGAGGGCAGGGGGTGTCAGGTGTGTCGTGGTGAGTCTTCGTGAGGAGAGGTGTGGCGAGGTGAGTGCTGGTCAGGGGTGGCATGTTGAGTATTCCTGAGGCGAGGGGTGGCGAGGCGAGTGGTTGTCAGGCATGGCGTGGTGAGTGTTTGTGAGATGAGGTGTGGCGAGGTGAGTGCTTGTCAGGGGTGGTGTGGCGAGTCTTCTTGAGGCGAGGGGTGGCGAGGCGAGTGGTTGTCAGGCATGGCGTGGCGAGTCTTCGTAAGGCGAGGTGTGGCGAGGTGAGTGCTGGTCAGGGGTGGCGTGGCGAGTCTTCTTGAGGCGAGGGCAGGGGGTGTCAGGCATGGCGTGGCGAGTCTTCGTCAGGCGAGGTGTGGCGAGGTGAGTGCTGGTCAGGGGTGGCGTGGCGAGTCTTCTTCAGGCGAGGGCAGGGGGTGTCACGTGTCTCGTGGTGAGTCTTCATGAGGAGAGATGTGGCGAGGTGAGTGCTGGTCAGGGGTGGCGTGTTGAGTATTCCTGAGGCGAGGGGTGGCGAGGCGAGTGGTTGTCAGGGGTGGCGTGGTGAGTGGTTGTGAGATGAGGTGTGGCGAGGTGAGTGCTTGTCAGGGGTGGTGTGGCGAGTCTTCTTGAGGCGAGGGGTGGCGAGGCGAGTGGTTGTCAGGCATGGCGTGGCGAGTCTTCGTAAGGCGAGGTGTGGCGAGGTGAGTGCTGGTCAGGGGTGGCGTGGCGAGTCTTCTTGAGGCGAGGGCAGGGGGTGTCAGGCATGGCGTGGCGAGTCTTCGTAAGGCGAGGTGTGGCGAGGTGAGTGCTGGTCAGGGGTGGCGTGGCGAGTCTTCTTGAGGCGAGGGCAGGGGGTGTCAGGCATGGCGTGGCGAGTCTTCGTCAGGCGAGGTGTGGCGAGGTGAGTGCTGGTCAGGGGTGGCGTGGCGAGTATTCTTGAGGCGAGGGCAGGGGGTGTCACGTGTCTCGTGGTGAGTCTTCGTGAGGAGAGATGTGGCGAGGTGAGTGCTGGTCAGGGGTGGCGTGTTGAGTATTCCTGAGGCGAGGGGTGGCGAGGCGAGTGGTTGTCAGGGGTGGCGTAGCGAGTCTTTATGAGATGAGGTGTGGCGAGGTGAGTGCTGGTCAGGTGTGGCGGGGCGAGTATTTGTGAGGCGAGGGGTGGCGAGGCGAGTGGTTGTCAGGCATGGCGTGGTGAGTGGTTGTGAGATGAGGTGTGGCGAGGTGAGTGCTTGTCAGGGGTGGTGTGGCGAGTCTTCTTGAGGCGAGGGCAGGCCATGTGAGGCGTGGCATGGCGAGTCTTCGTGAGGCGAGGGGTGGCGAGGCGAGTGGTTGTCAGGGGTGATGTGCAAATTCTTCGTGAAATGAGGTGTGGCAAGGTGAGTGCTGGTCAGGGGTGGCGTGGCGAGTCTTCTTGAGGCAAGGGCAGGGGGTGTGAGGCGTGGCGTGGCAAGTCTTCGTGACGGGAGGTGAGTGGTTGTGAGAAGTTGCGTGGAGAGTATTCGTGACGCGAGGGGTGGCGAGGCGAGTGGTCGTCAGGCGTGGCGTGGCGAGTCTTTGTGGGGCGAAGTGTGTAAAGGTGAGTGCTGGTCAGGGGTGGCATGGTGAGTATTCATGAGGCGAGGGCAGAAGGTGTAAGGCGTGGCATGGCGAGTCTTCATGAGGGGAGGTGAGTGGTCGTCAGGCACAGCGTGGCGAGTCTTCGAGGGGCGAGGTGTGGCGAGGTGAGTGCTGGTCAGGGGTGGCGTGGCGAGTCTTCTTGAGGCGAGGGCAGGGGGTGTCAGGTGTGTCGTGGTGAGTCTTCGTGAGGAGAGGTGTGGCGAGGTGAGTGCTGGTCAGGGGTGGCATGTTGAGTATTCCTCAGGCGAGGGGTGGCGAGGCGAGTGGTTGTCAGGCATGGCGTGGTGAGTGTTTGTGAGATGAGGCGTGGCGAGGTGAGTGCTGGTCAGGGGTGGCGTGGCGAGTACTTGTGAGGCGAGGTGTGGCGAGGCGAGTGGTTGTCAGGGGTGGTGTGGCAATTCTTCGTGAAATGAGGTGTGGCGAGGTGAGTGCTGGTCAGGTGTGGCGGGGCGAGTATTTGTGAGGCGAGGGGTGGCGAGGCGAGTGGTTGTCAGGCATGGCGTGGTGAGTGGTTGTGAGATGAGGTGTGGCGAGGTGAGTGCTTGTCAGGGGTGGTGTGGCGAGTCTTCTTGAGGCGAGGGCAGGCCATGTGAGGCGTGGCGTGGCGAGTCTTCGTGAGGCGAGGGGTGGCGAGGCGAGTGGTTGTCAGGCGTGGTGTGCAAATTCTTCGTGAAATGAGGTGTGGCGAGGTGAGTGCTGGTCAGGGGTGGCGTGGCGAGTCTTCTTGAGGCAAGGGCAGGGGGTGTGAGGCGTGGCGTGGCAAGTCTTCGTGACGGGAGGTGAGTGGTTGTGAGGAGTTGCGTGGAGAGTATTCGTGACGCGAGGGGTGGCGAGGCGAGTGGTCGTCAGGCGTGGCGTGGCGAGTCTTCGTGGGGCGAAGTGTGTAAAGGTGAGTGCTGGTCAGGGGTGGCATGGTGAGTATTCATGAGGCGAGGGCAGAAGGTGTAAGGCGTGGCATGGCGAGTCTTCATGAGGGGAGGTGAGTGGTCGTCAGGCACAGCGTGGCGAGTCTTCGAGGGGCGAGGTGTGGCGAGGTGAGTGCTGGTCAGGGGAGGCGTGGCGAGTCTTCTTGAGGCGAGGGCAGGGGGTGTCAGGTGTGTCGTGGTGAGTCTTCGTGAGGAGAGGTGTGGCGAGGTGAGTGCTGGTCAGGGGTGGCATGTTGAGTATTCCTGAGGCGAGGGGTGGCGAGGCGAGTGGTTGTCAGGCATGGCGTGGTGAGTGTTTGTGAGATGAGGTGTGGCGAGGTGAGTGCTTGTCAGGGGTGGTGTGGCGAGTCTTCTTGAGGCGAGGGGTGGCGAGGCGAGTGGTTGTCAGGCATGGCGTGGCGAGTCTTCGTAAGGCGAGGTGTGGCGAGGTGAGTGCTGGTCAGGGGTGGCGTGGCGAGTCTTCTTGAGGCGAGGGCAGGGGGTGTCAGGCATGGCGTGGCGAGTCTTCGTCAGGCGAGGTGTGGCGAGGTGAGTGCTGGTCAGGGGTGGCGTGGCGAGTATTCTTGAGGCGAGGGCAGGGGGTGTCACGTGTCTCGTGGTGAGTCTTCGTGAGGAGAGATGTGGCGAGGTGAGTGCTGGTCAGGGGTGGCGTGTTGAGTATTCCTGAGGCGAGGGGTGGCGAGGCGAGTGGTTGTCAGGGGTGGCGTGGTGAGTGGTTGTGAGATGAGGTGTGGCGAGGTGAGTGCTTGTCAGGGGTGGTGTGGCGAGTCTTCTTGAGGCGAGGGCAGGCCATGTGAGGCGTGGCGTGGCGAGTCTTCGTGAGGCGAGGGGTGGCGAGGCGAGTGGTTGTCAGGGGTGGTGTGGCAATTCTTCGTTAGGTGAGGTGTGGCGAGGTGAGTGCTGGTCAGGGGTGGCATGGCGAGTCTTTATGAGATGTGGTGTGGTGAGGTGAGTGCTGGTCAAAGGTGGCGTGGCGAGTCTTCTTTAGGCGAGGGCCGGGGGTGTCAGGCGTGACGCGCGACTCTTCGTGAGGCAAGGGCAGGGGGTGTCAGGTGTGTTGTGGCGAGTCTTCGTGGGGCGAGGTGTGGCGAGGTGAGTGCTGGTCAGGGGTGGCGTGGCGAGTCTTCTTGAGGCAACGGCAGGGGGTGTCAGGTGTGTCCTGGTGAGTCTTCGTGAGGAGAGGTGTGGCGAGGCGAGTGGTTGTCAGGGGTGGTGTGCAAATTCTTCGTGAAATGAGGTGTGGCGAGGTGAGTGCTGGTCAGGGGTGGCGTGGCGAGTCTTCTTGAGGCGAGGGCAGGGGGTGTCAGGCATGGCGTGGCGAGTCTTCGTCAGGCGAGGGGTGGCGTGGTGAGTGCTTGTCAGGGGTGGCGTGGCGAGTCTTCGTGAGGGGAGGGGTGGCGACGCAAGTGGTTGTCAGGTGTGGCGTGGCGAGTCTTTGTGAGATGAGGTGTGGCGAGGTGAGTGCTGGTCAGGGGTGGCATGGTGATTATTCATGAGGCGAGGGCAGAAGGTGTAAGGCGTGGCATGGCGAGTCTTCATGAGGGGAGGTGAGTGGTCGTCAGGCAGGGCGTGGCGAGTCTTCGAGGGGCGAGGTGTGGCGAGGTGAGTGCTGGTCAGGGGTGGCGTGGCGAGTCTTCTTGAGGCGAGGGCAGGGGGTGTCAGGTGTGTCGTGGTGAGTCTTCGTGAGGAGAGGTGTGGCGAGGTGAGTGCTGGTCAGGGGTGTCATGTTGAGTATTCCTGAGGCGAGGGGTGGCGAGGCGAGTGGTTGTCAGGCGTGGCGTGGTGAGTGTTTGTGAGATGAGGTGTGGCGAGGTGAGTGCTTGTCAGGGGTGGTGTGGCGAGTCTTCTTGAGGCGAGGGGTGGCGAGGCGAGTGCTTGTCAGGCATGGCGTGGCGAGTCTTCGTAAGGCGAGGTGTGGTGAGGTGAGTGCTGGTCAGGGGTGGCGTGGCGAGTCTTCTTGAGGCGAGGGCAGGGGGTGTCAGGCATGGCGTGGCGAGTCTTCATCAGGCGAGGTGTGGCGAGGTGAGTGCTGGTCAGGGGTGGCGTGGCGAGTATTCTTGAGGCGAGGGCAGGGGGTGTCACGTGTCTCGTGGTGAGTCTTCGTGAGGAGAGATGTGGCGAGGTGAGTGCTGGTCAGGGGTGGCGTGTTGAGTATTCCTGAGGCGAGGGGTGGCGAGGCGAGTGGTTGTCAGGGGTGGCGTAGCGAGTCTTTATGAGATGAGGTGTGGCGAGGTGAGTGCTGGTCAGGTGTGGCGGGGCGAGTATTTGTGAGGCGAGGGGTGGCGAGGCGAGTGGTTGTCAGGCATGGCGTGGTGAGTGGTTGTGAGATGAGGTGTGGCGAGGTGAGTGCTTGTCAGGGGTGGTGTGGCGAGTCTTCTTGAGGCGAGGGCAGGCCGTGTGAGGCGTGGCGTGGCGAGTCTTCGTTAGGTGAGGGGTGGCGAGGCGAGTGGTTGTCAGGGGTGGTGTGGCAATTTTTCGTGAGGTGAGGTGTGGCGAGGTGAGTGCTGGTCAGGGGTGGCATGGCGAGTCTTTATGAGATGTGGTGTGGTGAGGTGAGTGCTGGTCAAAGGTGGCGTGGCGAGTCTTCTTTAGGCGAGGGCCGGGGGTGTCAGGCGTGACGCGCGACTCTTCGTGAGGGAAGGGCAGGGGGTGTCAGGTGTGTTGTGGCGAGTCTTCGTGGGGCGAGGTGTGGCGAGGCGAGTGGTTGTCAGGCGTGGCGTGGTGTCTTTATGAGATGAGGCGTGGCGAGGTGAGTGCTGGTCAGGGGTGGCGTGGCGACTACTTGTGAGGCGAGGTGTGGCGAGGCGAGTGGTTGTCAGGGGTGGTGTGGCAATTCTTCGTGAAATGAGGTGTGGCGAGGTGAGTGCTGGTCAGGTGTGGCGGGGCGAGTATTTGTGAGGCGAGGGGTGGCGAGGCGAGTGGTTGTCAGGCATGGCGTGGTGAGTGGTTGTGAGATGAGGTGTGGCGAGGTGAGTGCTGGTCAGGTGTGGCGGGGCGAGTATTTGTGAGGCGAGGGGTGGCGAGGCGAGTGGTTGTCAGGCATGGCGTGGTGAGTGGTTGTGAGATGAGGTGTGGCGAGGTGAGTGCTTGTCAGGGGTGGTGTGGCGAGTCTTCTTGAGGCGAGGGCAGGGGGTGTGAGGCGTGGCGTGGTGAGTCTTCCTGAGGGGAAGTGAGTGCTTGTCAGGTGTGGCATGGCGAGTCTTCGTGGGGCGAGGTGTGGCGAGGTGAGTGCTGGTCAGGGGTGGCATGTTGAGTATTCCTGAGGCGAGGGGTGGCGAGGCGAGTGGTTGTCAGGCATGGCGTGGTGAGTGTTTGTGAGATGAGGTGTGGCGAGGTGAGTGCTTGTAAGGGGTGGTGTGGCGAGTCTTCTTGAGGCGAGGGGTGGCGAGGCGAGTGGTTGTCAGGCATGGCGTGGCGAGTCTTCGTAAGGCGAGGTGTGGCGAGGTGAGTGCTGGTCAGGGGTGGCGTGGCGAGTCTTCTTGAGGCGAGGGCAGGGGGTGTCAGGCATGGCGTGGCGAGTCTTCGTCAGGCGAGGTGTGGCGAGGTGAGTGCTGGTCAGGGGTGGCGTGGCGAGTATTCTTGAGGCGAGGGCAGGGGGTGTCACGTGTCTCGTGGTGAGTCTTCGTGAGGAGAGATGTGGCGAGGTGAGTGCTGGTCAGGTGTGGCGGGGCGAGTATTTGTGAGGCGAGGGGTGGCGAGGCGAGTGGTTGTCAGGCATGGCGTGGTGAGTGGTTGTGAGATGAGGTGTGGCGAGGTGAGTGCTTGTCAGGGGTGGTGTGGCAGGTCTTCTTGAGGCGAGGGCAGGCCATGTGAGGCGTGGCGTGGCGAGTCTTCGTGAGGCGAGGGGTGGCGAGGCGAGTGGTTGTCAGGGGTGGTGTGGCAATTCTTCGTTAGGTGAGATGTGGCGAGGTGAGTGCTGGTCAGGGGTGGCATGGCGAGTCTTTATGAGATGTGGTGTGGTGAGGTGAGTGCTGGTCAAAGGTGGCGTGGCGAGTCTTCTTTAGGCGAGGGCCGGGGGTGTCAGGCGTGACGCGCGACTCTTCGTGAGGCAAGGGCAGGGGGTGTCAGGTGTGTTGTGGCGAGTCTTCGTGGGGCGAGGTGTGGCGAGGTGAGTGCTGGTCAGGGGTGGCGTGGCGAGTCTTCTTGAGGCAACGGCAGGGGGTGTCAGGTGTGTCATGGTGAGTCTTCGTGAGGAGAGGTGTGGCGAGGCGAGTGGTTGTCAGGGGTGGTGTGCAAATTCTTCGTGAAATGAGGTGTGACGAGGTGAGTGCTGGTCAGGGGTGGCGTGGCGAGTCTTCTTGAGGCGAGGGCAGGGGGTGTCAGGCATGGCGTGGCGAGTCTTCGTCAGGCGAGGGGTGGCGTGGTGAGTGCTTGTCAGGGGTGGCGTGGCGAGTCTTCGTGAGGGGAGGGGTGGCGACGCAAGTGGTTGTCAGGTGTGGCGTGGCGAGTCTTTGTGAGATGAGGTGTGGCGAGGTGAGTGCTGGTCAGGGGTGGCATGGTGATTATTCATGAGGCGAGGGCAGAAGGTGTAAGGCGTGGCATGGCGAGTCTTCATGAGGGGAGGTGAGTGGTCGTCAGGCATGGCGTGGCTAGTCTTCGAGGGGCGAGGTGTGGCGAGGTGAGTGCTGGTCAGGGGTGGCGTGGCGAGTCTTCTTGAGGCGAGGGCAGGGGGTGTCAGGTGTGTCGTGGTGAGTCTTCGTGAGGAGAGGTGTGGCGAGGTGAGTGCTGGTCAGGGGTGGCATGTTGAGTATTCCTGAGGCGAGGGGTGGCGAGGCGAGTGGTTGTCAGGCGTGGCGTGGTGAGTGTTTGTGAGATGAGGTGTGGCGAGGTGAGTGCTTGTCAGGGGTGGTGTGGCGAGTCTTCTTGAGGCGAGGGGTGGCGAGGCGAGTGCTTGTCAGGCATGGCGTGGCGAGTCTTCGTAAGGCGAGGTGTGGCGACGTGAGTGCTGGTCAGGTGTGGCGGGGCGAGTATTTGTGAGGCGAGGGGTGGCGAGGCGAGTGGTTGTCAGGCATGGCGTGGTGAGTGGTTGTGAGATGAGGTGTGGCGAGGTGAGTGCTGGTCCGGTGTGGCGGGGCGAGTATTTGTGAGGCGAGGGGTGGCGAGGCGAGTGGTTGTCAGGCATGGCGTGGTGAGTGGTTGTGAGATGAGGTGTGGCGAGGTGAGTGCTTGTCAGGGGTGGTGTGGCGAGTCTTCTTGAGGCGAGGGCAGGGGGTGTGAGGCGTGGCGTGGTGAGTCTTCGTGAGGGGAAGTGAGTGCTTGTCAGGTGTGGCATGGCGAGTCTTCGTGGGGCGAGGTGTGCTTAGGTGAGTGGTTGTCATGCGTGGCGTGGCGAGTCATTGTGAGGAGGGGTGTGGCGAGTGGTCGTCAGGCGTGGCGTGGCGTGTCTTCGTGAGGCCAGTTGTGGCGAGGCGAGTGGTTGTCAGGTGTGGCGTGGCGAGTCTTCTTGCGGCGAGGGCAGGGGGTGTCAGGCGTGACGGGGCGAGTCTTTGTGAGATGAGGTGTGGTGAGGTGGGTGCTGGTCAGAGGTGGCGTGGTGAGTCTTCCTCAGGCAAGGGCAGTGGGTGTGAGGCGTGGCGTGACAAGTCTTCGTGAGGCGAGACGAGTAGTTGTCTGGCGTGGAGTGGCGAGTATTTGTGAGGCGAGAGGTGGCGAGGCGAGTGGCTGTCAGGGGTGGCATGGCGAGTCTTTGTGAGATGAGGTGTTGCGAGGTGAGTGCTGGTCAGGGGTGGCGTGGCGAGTCTTTGTGAGATGAGGTGTTGCGAGGTGAGTGCTGGTCAGGGGTGGCGTGGTGAGTATTCATCAGGCGAGGGCAGGGGGTGTCAGGCGTGACGGGGCGAGTCTTCGTGAGGGGAGGTGAGTGGTTGTGAGGCGTTGCATGGTGAGTCTTCGTGAGGCGAGGTGCGGCGAGGCGAATGGTCGTCAAGCGTGGTGTAGCGAGTCTTCTTGAGCTAAGTGCAGGGGCTGTCAGGCGTGGCGTGGCGTGGCGAGTCTTCGTGTGGCGAGGCGAGTCTACGTGAAGCGAGTTGTGGCGAGACGAGTGGTATTCAGGCGTGGCATGGCGTGGCGAGTCTTCGTGTGGCGAGGCGAGCGGCTGTCAGGCGTGAGCGGTGGTGAGTCTTCTTGAGGCGAGGTGTGGCGAGGCATTTGGTTGTCAGGCGTGGCGTGGCGAGTCTTCGTGAGGCGAGGTGTGGCGAGTGGTCGTCAGGCATGGCATGGTCACTGTTGGTGAGACTTGGTGAGGTGTGGCGTGGTGACGGTTGTCCGGGCAATGTGTGGCGATGTGAGGTGTGGTGATGCGAGGTGTTGTCAGGCGTGGGGAGCGGAGGCTTGGCGAGTCAAGGCTTGGTGAGATGAGGCGTCTCGAGGGTGTGGGCACAACGAGGATCTGCGAGGCGAGGCATGGTGACGCTTGGCCAGGCGAGGTGTCGTCAAGTGGGTGTAGTGAGGCGAGCGTGGTGGGGCTCTGTGAGTTGCCGCTAAGGGTGATGCTTGGCAACGCGAGGTGTCGTCAGGAAGGTGAGGCATGGCGTGGTGTGGCACTGCGAGGTGTCACGAGGCGTGGCACGGCAAGTCTTGATGTGGTGGAGCGAGGCTTAGTGACATGATGGGACACTTACCAAATCCAGGGGAGGCGTAGCGACGCCATGGGAGGCTGAGTGATGCCACAGGAGGCTTAGCATCGCAATAGGAGGCGACGCTTGGCGACACATGATGGGAGTCTGACGTAAGCGGAGGTGATGCTTGGCAACACAAGGGAAGGGTAGGTGCTACAAGTCAAGCAGATGCTTAGCGTGGCTATGCGAGAGATGCTAGGTGACATGGTGATGCATAGCAATGCGAGGTGAGGCTGCGATGCGTGGTAACACGTGGCGACGCAAGAGGAGTACAGGTGATGCAAGAGGAGGCATTGCAACATACGGGGAGGCTGGGTGGCGCATGGGCGCATGGTGACACGTGGCGATGCATGGTGACGCACAGCGATGCAAGGGGAGGCTAAGTTACACATGGTGGCACGTGGCCACGCAAGGGGAGGCTGGGGAGGCTAGGTGACGCGTAGCGATGCATACACACACACGGGAAACTAAGCGGCGCATGGGACGCATAGCGACGAAAGGAGAGGCTAAGCGGCGCGGGGTGGCACCTGGCGACGCAAGGAGACGCTAAGTGACGCGTGGTGGTGCATGACGACGCAAGGGGAGGCTAAATGGCGCGTGGTGGCGCATAGAGGCGCGAGGGGAGGGTAAGCGGCGCATGGCGGCACCTGGTGACGCGAGGAGAGGCTAAGTGACGAATGATGGTGCATAGCGAAGGGAGGGGAGGCCACGGCACACGTGGCAACGCAGGCTCCGCCATCGGGGGGTGACGCAGCGCACGGTGACCCCCGCAGGGGGCGGGGCGCGAATTGCCGCTCCGGCTACTCACGCTCTGTCGCTCGGTGCCCTCGGCGTCCTCGTGAGGCAAGGCGAGTGATCGTCAGGCGTGGCGTGGCGAGTCTTCATGAGGAGGGGTGTGGCGAGTGGTCGTCAGGCGTGGCATGGCGAGTCTTCGTGAGGCCAGTTGTGGCGAGGCGAGTGGTTGTCAGGTGTGGCGTGGCGAGTCTTCTTGCGGCGAGGGCAGGGGGTGTCAGGCGTGACGGGGCGAGTCTTTGTGAGATGAGGTGTGGTGAGGTGGGTGCTGGTCAGGGGTGGCGTGGTGAGTCTTCCTCAGGCAAGGGCAGTGGGTGTGAGGCGTGGCGTGACAAGTCTTCGTGAGGCGAGACGAGTAGTTGTCAGGCGTGGAGTGGCGAGTATTTGTGAGGCGAGAGGTGGCGAGGCGAGTGGCTGTCAGGCGTGGCGTGGTGAGTGTGAAATGAGGTGTGGCGAGGTGAGTGGGTGTCAGGCGTGGCGTAGTTACTTTTCTTGAGCTAAGTGCAGGGGGTGTCAGGCGTGGCGTGGCGTGGCGTGGCGAGTCTTCGTGAAGCGAGTTGTGGCAAGACGAGTGGTATTCAGGCGTGGCATGGCGTGGCGAGTCTTCGTGAGGCGAGGGCTGGCGAGGCGAGTGGTTGTCAGGGGTGGCATGGCGAGTCTTTGTGAGACGAGGTGTTGCGAGGTGAGTGCTGGTCAGGGGTGCCGTGGCGAGTCTTTGTGAGATGAGGTGTTGCGAGGTGAGTGCTGGTCAGGGGTGGCGTGGTGAGTATTCATCAGGCGAGGGCAGGGGGTGTCAGGCGTGACAGGGCGAGTCTTCGTGAGGGGAGGTGAGTGGTTGTGAGGCGTTGCATGGTGAGTCTTCGTGAGGCGAGGTGCGGCGAGGCGAATGGTCGTCAAGCGTGGTGTAGCGAGTCTTCTTGAGCTAAGTGCAGGGGCTGTCAGGCGTGGCGTGGCGTGGCGAGTCTTCGTGTGGCGAGGCGAGTCTACGTGAAGCGAGTTGTGGCGAGACGAGTGGTATTCAGGCGTGGCATGGCGTGGCGAGTCTTCGTGTGGCGAGGCGAGCGGCTGTCAGGCGTGAGCGGTGGTGAGTCTTCTTGAGGCGAGGTGTGGCGAGGCATTTGGTTGTCAGGCGTGGCGTGGCGAGTCTTCGTGAGGCGAGGTGTGGCGAGTGGTCGTCAGGCATGGCATGGTCACTGTTGGTGAGACTTGGTGAGGTGTGGCGTGGTGACGGTTGTCCGGGCAATGTGTGGCGATGTGAGGTGTGGTGATGCGAGGTGTTGTCAGGCGTGGGGAGCGGAGGCTTGGCGAGTCAAGGCTTGGTGAGATGAGGCGTCTCGAGGGTGTGGGCACAACGAGGATCTGCGAGGCGAGGCATGGTGACGCTTGGCCAGGCGAGGTGTCGTCAAGTGGGTGTAGTGAGGCGAGCGTGGTGGGGCTCTGTGAGTTGCCGCTAAGGGTGATGCTTGGCAACGCGAGGTGTCGTCAGGAAGGTGAGGCATGGCGTGGTGTGGCACTGCGAGGTGTCACGAGGCGTGGCACGGCAAGTCTTGATGTGGTGGAGCGAGGCTTAGTGACATGATGGGACACTTACCAAATCCAGGGGAGGCGTAGCGACGCCATGGGAGGCTGAGTGATGCCACAGGAGGCTTAGCATCGCAATAGGAGGCGACGCTTGGCGACACATGATGGGAGTCTGACGTAAGCGGAGGTGATGCTTGGCAACACAAGGGAAGGGTAGGTGCTACAAGTCAAGCAGATGCTTAGCGTGGCTATGCGAGAGATGCTAGGTGACATGGTGATGCATAGCAATGCGAGGTGAGGCTGCGATGCGTGGTAACACGTGGCGACGCAAGAGGAGTACAGGTGATGCAAGAGGAGGCATTGCAACATACGGGGAGGCTGGGTGGCGCATGGGCGCATGGTGACACGTGGCGATGCATGGTGACGCACAGCGATGCAAGGGGAGGCTAAGTTACACATGGTGGCACGTGGCCACGCAAGGGGAGGCTGGGGAGGCTAGGTGACGCGTAGCGATGCATACACACACACGGGAAACTAAGCGGCGCATGGGACGCATAGCGACGAAAGGAGAGGCTAAGCGGCGCGGGGTGGCACCTGGCGACGCAAGGAGACGCTAAGTGACGCGTGGTGGTGCATGACGACGCAAGGGGAGGCTAAATGGCGCGTGGTGGCGCATAGAGGCGCGAGGGGAGGGTAAGCGGCGCATGGCGGCACCTGGTGACGCGAGGAGAGGCTAAGTGACGAATGATGGTGCATAGCGAAGGGAGGGGAGGCCACGGCACACGTGGCAACGCAGGCTCCGCCATCGGGGGGTGACGCAGCGCACGGTGACCCCCGCAGGGGGCGGGGCGCGAATTGCCGCTCCGGCTACTCACGCTCTGTCGCTCGGTGCCCTCGGCGTCCTCGTGAGGCAAGGCGAGTGATCGTCAGGCGTGGCGTGGCGAGTCTTCATGAGGAGGGGTGTGGCGAGTGGTCGTCAGGCGTGGCATGGCGAGTCTTCGTGAGGCCAGTTGTGGCGAGGCGAGTGGTTGTCAGGTGTGGCGTGGCGAGTCTTCTTGCGGCGAGGGCAGGGGGTGTCAGGCGTGACGGGGCGAGTCTTTGTGAGATGAGGTGTGGTGAGGTGGGTGCTGGTCAGGGGTGGCGTGGTGAGTCTTCCTCAGGCAAGGGCAGTGGGTGTGAGGCGTGGCGTGACAAGTCTTCGTGAGGCGAGACGAGTAGTTGTCAGGCGTGGAGTGGCGAGTATTTGTGAGGCGAGAGGTGGCGAGGCGAGTGGCTGTCAGGCGTGGCGTGGTGAGTGTGAAATGAGGTGTGGCGAGGTGAGTGGGTGTCAGGCGTGGCGTAGTTACTTTTCTTGAGCTAAGTGCAGGGGGTGTCAGGCGTGGCGTGGCGTGGCGAGTCTTCGTGAAGCGAGTTGTGGCAAGACGAGTGGTATTCAGGCGTGGCATGGCGTGGCGAGTCTTCGTGAGGCGAGGGCTGGCGAGGCGAGTGGTTGTCAGGGGTGGCATGGTGAGTCTTTGTGAGACGAGGTGTTGCGAGGTGAGTGCTGGTCAGGGGTGGCGTGGCGAGTCTTTGTGAGATGAGGTGTTGCGAGGTGAGTGCTGGTCAGGGGTGGCGTGGTGAGTATTCATCAGGCGAGGGCAGGGGGTGTCAGGCGTGACGGGGCGAGTCTTCGTGAGGGGAGGTGAGTGGTTGTGAGGCGTTGCATGGTGAGTCTTCGTGAGGCGAGGTGCGGCGAGGCGAATGGTCGTCAAGCGTGGTGTAGCGAGTCTTCTTGAGCTAAGTGCAGGGGCTGTCAGGCGTGGCGTGGCGTGGCGAGTCTTCGTGTGGCGAGGCGAGTCTACGTGAAGCGAGTTGTGGCGAGACGAGTGGTATTCAGGCGTGGCATGGCGTGGCGAGTCTTCGTGTGGCGAGGCGAGCGGCTGTCAGGCGTGAGCGGTGGTGAGTCTTCTTGAGGCGAGGTGTGGCGAGGCATTTGGTTGTCAGGCGTGGCGTGGCGAGTCTTCGTGAGGCGAGGTGTGGCGAGTGGTCGTCAGGCATGGCATGGTCACTGTTGGTGAGACTTGGTGAGGTGTGGCGTGGTGACGGTTGTCCGGGCAATGTGTGGCGATGTGAGGTGTGGTGATGCGAGGTGTTGTCAGGCGTGGGGAGCGGAGGCTTGGCGAGTCAAGGCTTGGTGAGATGAGGCGTCTCGAGGGTGTGGGCACAACGAGGATCTGCGAGGCGAGGCATGGTGACGCTTGGCCAGGCGAGGTGTCGTCAAGTGGGTGTAGTGAGGCGAGCGTGGTGGGGCTCTGTGAGTTGCCGCTAAGGGTGATGCTTGGCAACGCGAGGTGTCGTCAGGAAGGTGAGGCATGGCGTGGTGTGGCACTGCGAGGTGTCACGAGGCGTGGCACGGCAAGTCTTGATGTGGTGGAGCGAGGCTTAGTGACATGATGGGACACTTACCAAATCCAGGGGAGGCGTAGCGACGCCATGGGAGGCTGAGTGATGCCACAGGAGGCTTAGCATCGCAATAGGAGGCGACGCTTGGCGACACATGATGGGAGTCTGACGTAAGCGGAGGTGATGCTTGGCAACACAAGGGAAGGGTAGGTGCTACAAGTCAAGCAGATGCTTAGCGTGGCTATGCGAGAGATGCTAGGTGACATGGTGATGCATAGCAATGCGAGGTGAGGCTGCGATGCGTGGTAACACGTGGCGACGCAAGAGGAGTACAGGTGATGCAAGAGGAGGCATTGCAACATACGGGGAGGCTGGGTGGCGCATGGGCGCATGGTGACACGTGGCGATGCATGGTGACGCACAGCGATGCAAGGGGAGGCTAAGTTACACATGGTGGCACGTGGCCACGCAAGGGGAGGCTGGGGAGGCTAGGTGACGCGTAGCGATGCATACACACACACGGGAAACTAAGCGGCGCATGGGACGCATAGCGACGAAAGGAGAGGCTAAGCGGCGCGGGGTGGCACCTGGCGACGCAAGGAGACGCTAAGTGACGCGTGGTGGTGCATGACGACGCAAGGGGAGGCTAAATGGCGCGTGGTGGCGCATAGAGGCGCGAGGGGAGGGTAAGCGGCGCATGGCGGCACCTGGTGACGCGAGGAGAGGCTAAGTGACGAATGATGGTGCATAGCGAAGGGAGGGGAGGCCACGGCACACGTGGCAACGCAGGCTCCGCCATCGGGGGGTGACGCAGCGCACGGTGACCCCCGCAGGGGGCGGGGCGCGAATTGCCGCTCCGGCTACTCACGCTCTGTCGCTCGGTGCCCTCGGCGTCCTCGTGAGGCAAGGCGAGTGATCGTCAGGCGTGGCGTGGCGAGTCTTCATGAGGAGGGGTGTGGCGAGTGGTCGTCAGGCGTGGCATGGCGAGTCTTCGTGAGGCCAGTTGTGGCGAGGCGAGTGGTTGTCAGGTGTGGCGTGGCGAGTCTTCTTGCGGCGAGGGCAGGGGGTGTCAGGCGTGACGGGGCGAGTCTTTGTGAGATGAGGTGTGGTGAGGTGGGTGCTGGTCAGGGGTGGCGTGGTGAGTCTTCCTCAGGCAAGGGCAGTGGGTGTGAGGCGTGGCGTGACAAGTCTTCGTGAGGCGAGACGAGTAGTTGTCAGGCGTGGAGTGGCGAGTATTTGTGAGGCGAGAGGTGGCGAGGCGAGTGGCTGTCAGGCGTGGCGTGGTGTGAAATGAGGTGTGGCGAGGTGAGTGGGTGTCAGGCGTGGCGTAGTTACTTTTCTTGAGCTAAGTGCAGGGGGTGTCAGGCGTGGCGTGGCGTGGCGAGTCTTCGTGAAGCGAGTTGTGGCAAGACGAGTGGTATTCAGGCGTGGCATGGCGTGGCGAGTCTTCGTGAGGCGAGGGCTGGCGAGGCGAGTGGTTGTCAGGGGTGGCATGGCGAGTCTTTGTGAGACGAGGTGTTGCGAGGTGAGTGCTGGTCAGGGGTGGCGTGGCGAGTCTTTGTGAGATGAGGTGTTGCGAGGTGAGTGCTGGTCAGGGGTGGCGTGGTGAGTATTCATCAGGCGAGGGCAGGGGGTGTCAGGCGTGACGGGGCGAGTCTTCGTGAGGGGAGGTGAGTGGTTGTGAGGCGTTGCATGGTGAGTCTTCGTGAGGCGAGGTGCGGCGAGGCGAATGGTCGTCAAGCGTGGTGTAGCGAGTCTTCTTGAGCTAAGTGCAGGGGCTGTCAGGCGTGGCGTGGCGTGGCGAGTCTTCGTGTGGCGAGGCGAGTCTACGTGAAGCGAGTTGTGGCGAGACGAGTGGTATTCAGGCGTGGCATGGCGTGGCGAGTCTTCGTGTGGCGAGGCGAGCGGCTGTCAGGCGTGAGCGGTGGTGAGTCTTCTTGAGGCGAGGTGTGGCGAGGCATTTGGTTGTCAGGCGTGGCGTGGCGAGTCTTCGTGAGGCGAGGTGTGGCGAGTGGTCGTCAGGCATGGCATGGTCACTGTTGGTGAGACTTGGTGAGGTGTGGCGTGGTGACGGTTGTCCGGGCAATGTGTGGCGATGTGAGGTGTGGTGATGCGAGGTGTTGTCAGGCGTGGGGAGCGGAGGCTTGGCGAGTCAAGGCTTGGTGAGATGAGGCGTCTCGAGGGTGTGGGCACAACGAGGATCTGCGAGGCGAGGCATGGTGACGCTTGGCCAGGCGAGGTGTCGTCAAGTGGGTGTAGTGAGGCGAGCGTGGTGGGGCTCTGTGAGTTGCCGCTAAGGGTGATGCTTGGCAACGCGAGGTGTCGTCAGGAAGGTGAGGCATGGCGTGGTGTGGCACTGCGAGGTGTCACGAGGCGTGGCACGGCAAGTCTTGATGTGGTGGAGCGAGGCTTAGTGACATGATGGGACACTTACCAAATCCAGGGGAGGCGTAGCGACGCCATGGGAGGCTGAGTGATGCCACAGGAGGCTTAGCATCGCAATAGGAGGCGACGCTTGGCGACACATGATGGGAGTCTGACGTAAGCGGAGGTGATGCTTGGCAACACAAGGGAAGGGTAGGTGCTACAAGTCAAGCAGATGCTTAGCGTGGCTATGCGAGAGATGCTAGGTGACATGGTGATGCATAGCAATGCGAGGTGAGGCTGCGATGCGTGGTAACACGTGGCGACGCAAGAGGAGTACAGGTGATGCAAGAGGAGGCATTGCAACATACGGGGAGGCTGGGTGGCGCATGGGCGCATGGTGACACGTGGCGATGCATGGTGACGCACAGCGATGCAAGGGGAGGCTAAGTTACACATGGTGGCACGTGGCCACGCAAGGGGAGGCTGGGGAGGCTAGGTGACGCGTAGCGATGCATACACACACACGGGAAACTAAGCGGCGCATGGGACGCATAGCGACGAAAGGAGAGGCTAAGCGGCGCGGGGTGGCACCTGGCGACGCAAGGAGACGCTAAGTGACGCGTGGTGGTGCATGACGATGCAAGGGGAGGCTAAATGGCGCGTGGTGGCGCATAGAGGCGCGAGGGGAGGGTAAGCGGCGCATGGCGGCACCTGGTGACGCGAGGAGAGGCTAAGTGACGAATGATGGTGCATAGCGAAGGGAGGGGAGGCCACGGCACACGTGGCAACGCAGGCTCCGCCATCGGGGGGTGACGCAGCGCACGGTGACCCCCGCAGGGGGCGGGGCGCGAATTGCCGCTCCGGCTACTCACGCTCTGTCGCTTGGTGCCCTCGGCGTCCTCGTGAGGCAAGGCGAGTGATCGTCAGGCGTGGCGTGGCGAGTCTTCATGAGGAGGGGTGTGGCGAGTGGTCGTCAGGCGTGGCATGGCGAGTCTTCGTGAGGCCAGTTGTGGCGAGGCGAGTGGTTGTCAGGTGTGGCGTGGCGAGTCTTCTTGCGGCGAGGGCAGGGGGTGTCAGGCGTGACGGGGCGAGTCTTTGTGAGATGAGGTGTGGTGAGGTGGGTGCTGGTCAGGGGTGGCGTGGTAAGTCTTCCTCAGGCAAGGGCAGTGGGTGTGAGGCGTGGCGTGACAAGTCTTCGTGAGGCGAGACGAGTAGTTGTCAGGCGTGGAGTGGCGAGTATTTGTGAGGCGAGAGGTGGCGAGGCGAGTGGCTGTCAGGCGTGGCGTGGTGAGTGTGAAATGAGGTGTGGCGAGGTGAGTGGGTGTCAGGCGTGGCGTAGTTACTTTTCTTGAGCTAAGTGCAGGGGGTGTCAGGCGTGGCGTGGCGTGGCGAGTCTTCGTGAAGCGAGTTGTGGCAAGACGAGTGGTATTCAGGCGTGGCATGGCGTGGCGAGTCTTCGTGAGGCGAGGGCTGGCGAGGCGAGTGGTTGTCAGGGGTGGCATGGCGAGTCTTTGTGAGACGAGGTGTTGCGAGGTGAGTGCTGGTCAGGGGTGGCGTGGCGAGTCTTTGTGAGATGAGGTGTTGCGAGGTGAGTGCTGGTCAGGGGTGGCGTGGTGAGTATTCATCAGGCGAGGGCAGGGGGTGTCAGGCGTGACGGGGCGAGTCTTCGTGAGGGGAGGTGAGTGGTTGTGAGGCGTTGCATGGTGAGTCTTCGTGAGGCGAGGTGCGGCGAGGCGAATGGTCGTCAAGCGTGGTGTAGCGAGTCTTCTTGAGCTAAGTGCAGGGGCTGTCAGGCGTGGCGTGGCGTGGCGAGTCTTCGTGTGGCGAGGCGAGTCTACGTGAAGCGAGTTGTGGCGAGACGAGTGGTATTCAGGCGTGGCATGGCGTGGCGAGTCTTCGTGTGGCGAGGCGAGCGGCTGTCAGGCGTGAGCGGTGGTGAGTCTTCTTGAGGCGAGGTGTGGCGAGGCATTTGGTTGTCAGGCGTGGCGTGGCGAGTCTTCGTGAGGCGAGGTGTGGCGAGTGGTCGTCAGGCATGGCATGGTCACTGTTGGTGAGACTTGGTGAGGTGTGGCGTGGTGACGGTTGTCCGGGCAATGTGTGGCGATGTGAGGTGTGGTGATGCGAGGTGTTGTCAGGCGTGGGGAGCGGAGGCTTGGCGAGTCAAGGCTTGGTGAGATGAGGCGTCTCGAGGGTGTGGGCACAACGAGGATCTGCGAGGCGAGGCATGGTGACGCTTGGCCAGGCGAGGTGTCGTCAAGTGGGTGTAGTGAGGCGAGCGTGGTGGGGCTCTGTGAGTTGCCGCTAAGGGTGATGCTTGGCAACGCGAGGTGTCGTCAGGAAGGTGAGGCATGGCGTGGTGTGGCACTGCGAGGTGTCACGAGGCGTGGCACGGCAAGTCTTGATGTGGTGGAGCGAGGCTTAGTGACATGATGGGACACTTACCAAATCCAGGGGAGGCGTAGCGACGCCATGGGAGGCTGAGTGATGCCACAGGAGGCTTAGCATCGCAATAGGAGGCGACGCTTGGCGACACATGATGGGAGTCTGACGTAAGCGGAGGTGATGCTTGGCAACACAAGGGAAGGGTAGGTGCTACAAGTCAAGCAGATGCTTAGCGTGGCTATGCGAGAGATGCTAGGTGACATGGTGATGCATAGCAATGCGAGGTGAGGCTGCGATGCGTGGTAACACGTGGCGACGCAAGAGGAGTACAGGTGATGCAAGAGGAGGCATTGCAACATACGGGGAGGCTGGGTGGCGCATGGGCGCATGGTGACACGTGGCGATGCATGGTGACGCACAGCGATGCAAGGGGAGGCTAAGTTACACATGGTGGCACGTGGCCACGCAAGGGGAGGCTGGGGAGGCTAGGTGACGCGTAGCGATGCATACACACACACGGGAAACTAAGCGGCGCATGGGACGCATAGCGACGAAAGGAGAGGCTAAGCGGCGCGGGGTGGCACCTGGCGACGCAAGGAGACGCTAAGTGACGCGTGGTGGTGCATGACGACGCAAGGGGAGGCTAAATGGCGCGTGGTGGCGCATAGAGGCGCGAGGGGAGGGTAAGCGGCGCATGGCGGCACCTGGTGACGCGAGGAGAGGCTAAGTGACGAATGATGGTGCATAGCGAAGGGAGGGGAGGCCACGGCACACGTGGCAACGCAGGCTCCGCCATCGGGGGGTGACGCAGCGCACGGTGACCCCCGCAGGGGGCGGGGCGCGAATTGCCGCTCCGGCTACTCACGCTCTGTCGCTCGGTGCCCTCGGCGTCCTCGTGAGGCAAGGCGAGTGATCGTCAGGCGTGGCGTGGCGAGTCTTCATGAGGAGGGGTGTGGCGAGTGGTCGTCAGGCGTGGCATGGCGAGTCTTCGTGAGGCCAGTTGTGGCGAGGCGAGTGGTTGTCAGGTGTGGCGTGGCGAGTCTTCTTGCGGCGAGGGCAGGGGGTGTCAGGCGTGACGGGGCGAGTCTTTGTGAGATGAGGTGTGGTGAGGTGGGTGCTGGTCAGGGGTGGCGTGGTGAGTCTTCCTCAGGCAAGGGCAGTGGGTGTGAGGCGTGGCGTGACAAGTCTTTGTGAGGCGAGACGAGTAGTTGTCAGGCGTGGAGTGGCGAGTATTTGTGAGGCGAGAGGTGGCGAGGCGAGTGGCTGTCAGGCGTGGCGTGGTGAGTGTGAAATGAGGTGTGGCGAGGTGAGTGGGTGTCAGGCGTGGCGTAGTTACTTTTCTTGAGCTAAGTGCAGGGGGTGTCAGGCGTGGCGTGGCGTGGCGAGTCTTCGTGAAGCGAGTTGTGGCAAGACGAGTGGTATTCAGGCGTGGCATGGCGTGGCGAGTCTTCGTGAGGCGAGGGCTGGCGAGGCGAGTGGTTGTCAGGGGTGGCATGGCGAGTCTTTGTGAGATGAGGTGTTGCGAGGTGAGTGCTGGTCAGGGGTGGCGTGGCGAGTCTTTGTGAGATGAGGTGTTGCGAGGTGAGTGCTGGTCAGGGGTGGCGTGGTGAGTATTCATCAGGCGAGGGCAGGGGGTGTCAGGCGTGACGGGGCGAGTCTTCGTGAGGGGAGGTGAGTGGTTGTGAGGCGTTGCATGGTGAGTCTTCGTGAGGCGAGGTGCGGCGAGGCGAATGGTCGTCAAGCGTGGTGTAGCGAGTCTTCTTGAGCTAAGTGCAGGGGCTGTCAGGCGTGGCGTGGCGTGGCGAGTCTTCGTGTGGCGAGGCGAGTCTACGTGAAGCGAGTTGTGGCGAGACGAGTGGTATTCAGGCGTGGCATGGCGTGGCGAGTCTTCGTGTGGCGAGGCGAGCGGCTGTCAGGCGTGAGCGGTGGTGAGTCTTCTTGAGGCGAGGTGTGGCGAGGCATTTGGTTGTCAGGCGTGGCGTGGCGAGTCTTCGTGAGGCGAGGTGTGGCGAGTGGTCGTCAGGCATGGCATGGTCACTGTTGGTGAGACTTGGTGAGGTGTGGCGTGGTGACGGTTGTCCGGGCAATGTGTGGCGATGTGAGGTGTGGTGATGCGAGGTGTTGTCAGGCGTGGGGAGCGGAGGCTTGGCGAGTCAAGGCTTGGTGAGATGAGGCGTCTCGAGGGTGTGGGCACAACGAGGATCTGCGAGGCGAGGCATGGTGACGCTTGGCCAGGCGAGGTGTCGTCAAGTGGGTGTAGTGAGGCGAGCGTGGTGGGGCTCTGTGAGTTGCCGCTAAGGGTGATGCTTGGCAACGCGAGGTGTCGTCAGGAAGGTGAGGCATGGCGTGGTGTGGCACTGCGAGGTGTCACGAGGCGTGGCACGGCAAGTCTTGATGTGGTGGAGCGAGGCTTAGTGACATGATGGGACACTTACCAAATCCAGGGGAGGCGTAGCGACGCCATGGGAGGCTGAGTGATGCCACAGGAGGCTTAGCATCGCAATAGGAGGCGACGCTTGGCGACACATGATGGGAGTCTGACGTAAGCGGAGGTGATGCTTGGCAACACAAGGGAAGGGTAGGTGCTACAAGTCAAGCAGATGCTTAGCGTGGCTATGCGAGAGATGCTAGGTGACATGGTGATGCATAGCAATGCGAGGTGAGGCTGCGATGCGTGGTAACACGTGGCGACGCAAGAGGAGTACAGGTGATGCAAGAGGAGGCATTGCAACATACGGGGAGGCTGGGTGGCGCATGGGCGCATGGTGACACGTGGCGATGCATGGTGACGCACAGCGATGCAAGGGGAGGCTAAGTTACACATGGTGGCACGTGGCCACGCAAGGGGAGGCTGGGGAGGCTAGGTGACGCGTAGCGATGCATACACACACACGGGAAACTAAGCGGCGCATGGGACGCATAGCGACGAAAGGAGAGGCTAAGCGGCGCGGGGTGGCACCTGGCGACGCAAGGAGACGCTAAGTGACGCGTGGTGGTGCATGACGACGCAAGGGGAGGCTAAATGGCGCGTGGTGGCGCATAGAGGCGCGAGGGGAGGGTAAGCGGCGCATGGCGGCACCTGGTGACGCGAGGAGAGGCTAAGTGACGAATGATGGTGCATAGCGAAGGGAGGGGAGGCCACGGCACACGTGGCAACGCAGGCTCCGCCATCGGGGGGTGACGCAGCGCACGGTGACCCCCGCAGGGGGCGGGGCGCGAATTGCCGCTCCGGCTACTCACGCTCTGTCGCTCGGTGCCCTCGGCGTCCTCGTGAGGCAAGGCGAGTGATCGTCAGGCGTGGCGTGGCGAGTCTTCATGAGGAGGGGTGTGGCGAGTGGTCGTCAGGCGTGGCATGGCGAGTCTTCGTGAGGCCAGTTGTGGCGAGGCGAGTGGTTGTCAGGTGTGGCGTGGCGAGTCTTCTTGCGGCGAGGGCAGGGGGTGTCAGGCGTGACGGGGCGAGTCTTTGTGAGATGAGGTGTGGTGAGGTGGGTGCTGGTCAGGGGTGGCGTGGTGAGTCTTCCTCAGGCAAGGGCAGTGGGTGTGAGGCGTGGCGTGACAAGTCTTCGTGAGGCGAGACGAGTAGTTGTCAGGCGTGGAGTGGCGAGTATTTGTGAGGCGAGAGGTGGCGAGGCGAGTGGCTGTCAGGCGTGGTGTGGTGAGTGTGAAATGAGGTGTGGCGAGGTGAGTGGGTGTCAGGCGTGGCGTAGTTACTTTTCTTGAGCTAAGTGCAGGGGGTGTCAGGCGTGGCGTGGCGAGTCTTCGTGAAGCGAGTTGTGGCAAGACGAGTGGTATTCAGGCGTGGCATGGCGTGGCGAGTCTTCGTGAGGCGAGGGCTGGCGAGGCGAGTGGTTGTCAGGGGTGGCATGGCGAGTCTTTGTGAGACGAGGTGTTGCGAGGTGAGTGCTGGTCAGGGGTGGCGTGGCGAGTCTTTGTGAGATGAGGTGTTGCGAGGTGAGTGCTGGTCAGGGGTGGCGTGGTGAGTATTCATCAGGCGAGGGCAGGGGGTGTCAGGCGTGACGGGGCGAGTCTTCGTGAGGGGAGGTGAGTGGTTGTGAGGCGTTGCATGGTGAGTCTTCGTGAGGCGAGGTGCGGCAAGGCGAATGGTCGTCAAGCGTGGTGTAGCGAGTCTTCTTGAGCTAAGTGCAGGGGCTGTCAGGCGTGGCGTGGCGTGGCGAGTCTTCGTGTGGCGAGGCGAGTCTACGTGAAGCGAGTTGTGGCGAGACGAGTGGTATTCAGGCGTGGCATGGCGTGGCGAGTCTTCGTGTGGCGAGGCGAGCGGCTGTCAGGCGTGAGCGGTGGTGAGTCTTCTTGAGGCGAGGTGTGGCGAGGCATTTGGTTGTCAGGCGTGGCGTGGCGAGTCTTCGTGAGGCGAGGTGTGGCGAGTGGTCGTCAGGCATGGCATGGTCACTGTTGGTGAGACTTGGTGAGGTGTGGCGTGGTGACGGTTGTCCGGGCAATGTGTGGCGATGTGAGGTGTGGTGATGCGAGGTGTTGTCAGGCGTGGGGAGCGGAGGCTTGGCGAGTCAAGGCTTGGTGAGATGAGGCGTCTCGAGGGTGTGGGCACAACGAGGATCTGCGAGGCGAGGCATGGTGACGCTTGGCCAGGCGAGGTGTCGTCAAGTGGGTGTAGTGAGGCGAGCGTGGTGGGGCTCTGTGAGTTGCCGCTAAGGGTGATGCTTGGCAACGCGAGGTGTCGTCAGGAAGGTGAGGCATGGCGTGGTGTGGCACTGCGAGGTGTCACGAGGCGTGGCACGGCAAGTCTTGATGTGGTGGAGCGAGGCTTAGTGACATGATGGGACACTTACCAAATCCAGGGGAGGCGTAGCGACGCCATGGGAGGCTGAGTGATGCCACAGGAGGCTTAGCATCGCAATAGGAGGCGACGCTTGGCGACACATGATGGGAGTCTGACGTAAGCGGAGGTGATGCTTGGCAACACAAGGGAAGGGTAGGTGCTACAAGTCAAGCAGATGCTTAGCGTGGCTATGCGAGAGATGCTAGGTGACATGGTGATGCATAGCAATGCGAGGTGAGGCTGCGATGCGTGGTAACACGTGGCGACGCAAGAGGAGTACAGGTGATGCAAGAGGAGGCATTGCAACATACGGGGAGGCTGGGTGGCGCATGGGCGCATGGTGACACGTGGCGATGCATGGTGACGCACAGCGATGCAAGGGGAGGCTAAGTTACACATGGTGGCACGTGGCCACGCAAGGGGAGGCTGGGGAGGCTAGGTGACGCGTAGCGATGCATACACACACACGGGAAACTAAGCGGCGCATGGGACGCATAGCGACGAAAGGAGAGGCTAAGCGGCGCGGGGTGGCACCTGGCGACGCAAGGAGACGCTAAGTGACGCGTGGTGGTGCATGACGACGCAAGGGGAGGCTAAATGGCGCGTGGTGGCGCATAGAGGCGCGAGGGGAGGGTAAGCGGCGCATGGCGGCACCTGGTGACGCGAGGAGAGGCTAAGTGACGAATGATGGTGCATAGCGAAGGGAGGGGAGGCCACGGCACACGTGGCAACGCAGGCTCCGCCATCGGGGGGTGACGCAGCGCACGGTGACCCCCGCAGGGGGCGGGGCGCGAATTGCCGCTCCGGCTACTCACGCTCTGTCGCTCGGTGCCCTCGGCGTCCTCGTGAGGCAAGGCGAGTGATCGTCAGGCGTGGCGTGGCGAGTCTTCATGAGGAGGGGTGTGGCGAGTGGTCGTCAGGCGTGGCATGGCGAGTCTTCGTGAGGCCAGTTGTGGCGAGGCGAGTGGTTGTCAGGTGTGGCGTGGCGAGTCTTCTTGCGGCGAGGGCAGGGGGTGTCAGGCGTGACGGGGCGAGTCTTTGTGAGATGAGGTGTGGTGAGGTGGGTGCTGGTCAGGGGTGGCGTGGTGAGTCTTCCTCAGGCAAGGGCAGTGGGTGTGAGGCGTGGCGTGACAAGTCTTCGTGAGGCGAGACGAGTAGTTGTCAGGCGTGGAGTGGCGAGTATTTGTGAGGCGAGAGGTGGCGAGGCGAGTGGCTGTCAGGCGTGGCGTGGTGAGTGTGAAATGAGGTGTGGCGAGGTGAGTGGGTGTCAGGCGTGGCGTAGTTACTTTTCTTGAGCTAAGTGCAGGGGGTGTCAGGCGTGGCGTGGCGTGGCGAGTCTTCGTGAAGCGAGTTGTGGCAAGACGAGTGGTATTCAGGCGTGGCATGGCGTGGCGAGTCTTCGTGAGGCGAGGGCTGGCGAGGCGAGTGGTTGTCAGGGGTGGCATGGCGAGTCTTTGTGAGATGAGGTGTTGCGAGGTGAGTGCTGGTCAGGGGTGGCGTGGCGAGTCTTTGTGAGATGAGGTGTTGCGAGGTGAGTGCTGGTCAGGGGTGGCGTGGTGAGTATTCATCAGGCGAGGGCAGGGGGTGTCAGGCGTGACGGGGCGAGTCTTCGTGAGGGGAGGTGAGTGGTTGTGAGGCGTTGCATGGTGAGTCTTCGTGAGGCGAGGTGCGGCGAGGCGAATGGTCGTCAAGCGTGGTGTAGCGAGTCTTCTTGAGCTAAGTGCAGGGGCTGTCAGGCGTGGCGTGGCGTGGCGAGTCTTCGTGTGGCGAGGCGAGTCTACGTGAAGCGAGTTGTGGCGAGACGAGTGGTATTCAGGCGTGGCATGGCGTGGCGAGTCTTCGTGTGGCGAGGCGAGCGGCTGTCAGGCGTGAGCGGTGGTGAGTCTTCTTGAGGCGAGGTGTGGCGAGGCATTTGGTTGTCAGGCGTGGCGTGGCGAGTCTTCGTGAGGCGAGGTGTGGCGAGTGGTCGTCAGGCATGGCATGGTCACTGTTGGTGAGACTTGGTGAGGTGTGGCGTGGTGACGGTTGTCCGGGCAATGTGTGGCGATGTGAGGTGTGGTGATGCGAGGTGTTGTCAGGCGTGGGGAGCAGAGGCTTGGCGAGTCAAGGCTTGGTGAGATGAGGCGTCTCGAGGGTGTGGGCACAACGAGGATCTGCGAGGCGAGGCATGGTGACGCTTGGCCAGGCGAGGTGTCGTCAAGTGGGTGTAGTGAGGCGAGCGTGGTGGGGCTCTGTGAGTTGCCGCTAAGGGTGATGCTTGGCAACGCGAGGTGTCGTCAGGAAGGTGAGGCATGGCGTGGTGTGGCACTGCGAGGTGTCACGAGGCGTGGCACGGCAAGTCTTGATGTGGTGGAGCGAGGCTTAGTGACATGATGGGACACTTACCAAATCCAGGGGAGGCGTAGCGACGCCATGGGAGGCTGAGTGATGCCACAGGAGGCTTAGCATCGCAATAGGAGGCGACGCTTGGCGACACATGATGGGAGTCTGACGTAAGCGGAGGTGATGCTTGGCAACACAAGGGAAGGGTAGGTGCTACAAGTCAAGCAGATGCTTAGCGTGGCTATGCGAGAGATGCTAGGTGACACATGGTGATGCATAGCAATGCGAGGTGAGGCTAAGTTACACATGGTGGCATGTGGCCACACAAGGGGAGGCTGGGGAGGCTGAGTGACACGTGGCAACATATAGATAAGCAAGGGAAAGCTATGCGGCGCATGGAGTCGCTAAGCGGCGCGTGGCAGCCCATAGCAACGCGAGCAGAGGTTAAATGGTGTGTGGTGGCGCGTGGCGACGCAAGGGGTGGATAAACGGCGCGTGGCGGCGCGTGGCGACGCAAGGAGACGCTAAGCTGCGCATGGCGGCGCATGGCGACGCAAGGGGGGGGTAAATGGCGTGTGGTGGCGCATAGAGACGCGAGGGGAGGGTAGGTGACAAATGGCGGCGCATGGCGACGCCAGGGGAGGCCAGGTGACACGTGGCGACGCAAGCTCCGCCCTCGGGGGGTGACGCGACGCGCGGTGACCTCCCCCGGGGGGCGGGGCGCGACTCCCCCCCCTACGCCGCTACTCACGCTCTGTCGCTCGGTGCGCTCGGTGCTCCGTCCTCGGCGCTTGATTAGTGAGGTCTGTGGGCCGTTGCCGCGCAGGCGCGTGGGGCGCCCCCCGTGGCCATGGCGGACGAGGAGCTGGAGGCGCTGCGGCAGCAGCGCCTGGCCGAGCTGCAGGCCAAGCACGGGGTAAGGCCCGGCCCGCGCCGGCTCCGCTTCTCTCTTCTCCGCTCCGCCTCCCTTTCCTTTCCTTCCCTTCGCTCCGCTCCGCCGTCGCCGTCGCTGTGCCGCACCGGGCAGAGCGGCGGCGCTTTTATCCTGTCTGGGCCTGCCCCGTCACAGCGGTTGCCGCAGCGCAGCGCGTTCTGTTCGCTCCCCTCGCGCCAAGGTTCGGACCCGGCCCGGGAGCCGCGCCCGCCGCGTCCCTCCCTTGTTGCTGGGGGTAAATGCGCCCCGCTCTGCCCGGCCCTGTCCTCTCTGTGCGTCCTTGCCCCGCAGCGGGGATGCTGCGGGAGGTTCCCCTCGCCCTGTGTTACTGGCACCGATTTTAATCCCCTCAGCTATTGTTAGACTCGTGTTTTCCTGTATATCAATAAACATGAAGTGTTGTGCTCACTTGCCTCTGCTGTCAGCTGCCCTTAGGGTTTCATATCCCTGCCTTTTTTCCTGGAGGTTTAAGTGGCTGACCTCACATGTGCGGACCTGGAGCAGTCCGTGGATGATGAGTGCAGCAGCCCTGGGCATCGCAAAGCGGGAGCCACCGCTCGGGGCACGTGCTTATGTGCTGTGGCAGCCAGTTCTTGGTTTTACAATAAAATGGTCGCAAATGGTCCATGGTCAGGCAGGTTTATGTTAAACTCTGCCAGAATATTTAAATCTTCAGTCCTGTTTCTAGACAATAACAATTTATCCTGTTCCTGCCCTTTAGGATCCCTCTGGTGATCCATCACAACAGGAAGCAAAACAGAGGTACAAATGGGAGCTTGTTAATTTTGTCCTAAATCTGTTAGCATGGAGCAATGTAGTAACTGTTTTGACTACTTAATTTTTTTGAAATGCTTTTTTTGTTTTGTGTATTTTGGGAGGGGGTGAGGAAGGGGGAAGACTATGTCAGTTACTTAACCCCATCTTCAAAATACATAGAGCAACCTATGATAGAAATAGATATGAAAGAAATTTTGATTATAGGGTTGGAGAGGATCTCAAAAAGTCACAGGAACAGAAAATATTCTGTAATCTTTGCTTTTTGGGTATATTTTAGGCACTTGACATTTTTTAATGTGTAACTAATCTTTCATTACAGGGAAGCAGAGATAAGAAATACTATTTTAGCTCAAGTTCTAGATCAAGCAGCTCGTGCAAGATGTAAGTATTTGAGTCAATTTTCTAATTAAAAATTCTCTTTTACTAGTGCTTCCCTGTGCTGTCTAAATTAGACACTTACGTGGCTGTATTAAAGAGCAGACTAGAAAATACTGTAATCGATGGGAAGATAAAACTGTTACAGCTTTCAAGTGATAATATCAATGGTTGGTGAGGATGGGGTTAACTGATATCTGAATATTTAAAATTAAATTTCATTCTCAAATTAATGATCACAGTGAGAGAAAAAAAGGTTAAACTAATTGGAAACACATTTATAATGAAAGTGACAATGCACAAGATAATTTTGTAGTGGCCTTTGTCATGTTTTTAGTACTGGTGAAGATACTTATTTTAAAATAAAATAAGCAGAGCTTGTTTTTTGTTGCAGTAAGCAATCTGGCCCTTGTGAAACCAGATAAAGCGAAAGCAGTGGAGAATTATCTTATACAGATGGCAAGATTTGGACAGCTACCTGGAAAGGTGAGTTCTATTTCTTTACTTCTCTCTTTCTTACATCTATTCATTTTCAAACGTTAAGCCCTCAAAAAAGCGTATTTCATGTTTTCCAATACCTGTAAATTATCTACCTGGAAGAGATGGTTGAAAGTTCCTAAATATACATACATATTACATTTCTATCAGCCAAACACCTTTTAAGGAAAAGTTTAACTCTGTTGTTTGATATTAAGCGTCTCTCAGAACGTGATTACATGGCTTTTTGTTCTGCTTTCACAGGTATCAGAACAGGGTTTGATAGAAATACTGGAAAAAGTGAGTCAGCAAACAGAAAAGAAAACAACGGTAAAGGTGAGCTTCATTTCGTAGATGCTGTTTATTTTGTTTAAAAAATATGAAACGTAATCCACTATGAAAACAAAGGAGTAGAATGGTGCATGATTTGCACCATTTCCCTTGATTTCTGTTTACTACCCTCTTTCCCACAGTGGTAAATACTGGAGTTTAGTTACAGCCGCCCAAATTACTGGGTAATTTGCAGATATTAGCACTGGGATATCAAGGTTCTGTTGCCAGGGAGAACCATGTAAACAGTAAACCGTCCAAGTAGTGCACTAGAGAAGCAATTTTGGGTATGGTAAGTAGCAAATAGCTTGTGTGGATAGTGCTCTTAACTACTTCTCAGTCACAGTTCTGCTGGCCTCATCTGAATTTCAAGATTTTGCTAAGAAATGTCTGAAATTTTTCTTGGGGTAAATACCTGCCCAATGGTGAAGATATTGTCCCCTGGAAACATACTGTAGCCATTTACTGGGGAGGGGGTATTGGAATGGGAGGAAACCTGCTCCTGTGTGAGCTGCCATCATTTCTGCTTTGAGAATGCACTGAGGATTTTGTACTTCCTGTCAAATGTGTAAGAGTCTCACAGGCTTGCTCTGTGTTGGATTTGTTGTAAGCCTGGTGATTTCATTTCAAATATATATATATTTTTTTTTTTAGTTCAACAGAAGAAAAGTATTGGATTCGGATGAAGACGACGATTATTAAATACACTGTAAGACTGTCTGCCAAACAACCTGCCTGGAAAAAAGGCATTATACTGTATCAGGCAGAATGAAAGATCTGAAAATGTTTACTTTTTTTTTTTTAATCTGTTATTATTATAAAGGCCAACAAGTGAACTTGTCAAATACATCTGAGAAGGGGACTTTGTAACTTAAACTTTTGTAGTGTAGGAGCCCGGAGCAGTGTGGGGCTCCCTGCTGCTTCCTTAGCATGAACATTTTGTTTCCCCTTGCTCAAGGTGCAGGTTATGCTATCCACACGTGCACACCCTTAACTTGCTGCTGCTGGAGATACTGTAACATGAGGAGTCAAACTACAACATTGGGAATAGCTAGAAGTTTAAAGTCTGAATTACAGAAGCTCCTTTAGAAACAAGATTTCCTGAGCCCATGAAAGAATCCTGTTCGGCAGCTCACTAGCTCTTGAGTCTGTATTGGAAACTTAGAAAATAAAGTGTTTTGCTATCCAAGAACTGATTGGAGTTTGGAATTGGAGGATTTCTTATAGGAAGTCTGTGAAAAGAAATTGCAGCTGGCATCTAACTGAACTGTTCCCCCCTGAAATAATCAAGCTCACACAAAGCAAGTTGAAGTGTAGTGTGTAATACAGCACTGTTCAGACACTTGGTATCATAAGTTCTTTAAACTACCTCCATTTTTATCGAATGGCTGGAATGTTTCTTATTTTGAGCGTTAAAAACAAGCAAGCAAAAAAACTTTTTTCCTAAACTCTGTAGCTCCTGCATGCATAAAACTGAAGTTGTGCTATAACTTTATTCAAAAGTATGTTTATGGAAAGAGGTAGGATGAACACTGTATCACTGTGTGGATAAACATTCTATCACCAGAACACCCTCTTCTGACATCACCTGCCAAGCCTGTATGGGTCCCAAGGCAATGCTTTGGGGACAAAATAAAATTCCTTAAAGGAGCACGAGTTCATGCTTTTTTTTTCCACCATGTGTGAATGTGACTAAAAAAGATGTATTGAATTCTGCTATCAACAATATAAGCTCTAAAGCCTTCTTAGGAGGCTGATTCAAAATGTCAGTTTTAAAGACAAGAAATAATGCTTCTATTTTCTAACCTTTCGGTGACTAATTGGCTTGTACAGGAACATATTTTGCAAACAGATCATAAGTTTCCTGCAGTTGACTTAGCTAGTTGACCATTTTGGGCTCATTATTAAGGACTTACAAAACTGGCCTGATGCTGTTTCTGGTGGTGTTGGCTCATGTTCTATAGAACTAAAGATACAGCAGTATAATCTGTACTTGTACTCTGCAGTGAGATACCACCCATATTAAAAATCTAATAAACTGATTTTTCCTCATCTACCCTCACACAGATATGGCAAACCACCAACATAGGACAGAAGCGGGGAGAAGAGAGTCCTGCAGAAGTTCAAAGTAAATTCCAATACATTCCCCTCAATTTACATATAGGCACAAGATTAAATTTTCAAACGCCTACAAAACAAAAGGAAAATGGATAAAAGATAAAATGTTTTAAATAAGCACTCAAACAGATTTTTCAATAATTATTTTACTGCTTTTTCCATCATTTGGCACAAATCCCAAGGCACATTAGAAAAATCAGATTAACTCATAAATTATTAGAAAAATAAACACATTACCTTCATCTCCAAATGTTCACTTGGGCACTTTTTGCACAATTTACCCCTTAGATTTAAAACTTACTTTAAAAGAATCACTAGTATGTCCTGCAGCTTTGTACTTTCCCAGGCAATTATACCACAGTTAAAAGCAGAATTATTCATAAAAATATATTATGAAATAAACTGCAAGCTGGACATGATAAGACAGAAATAAAAAACATTGTGTTTAGAAACACTATTTACACATTTCTCCTACCATAACCACTTTCAAAAGTTTTTAACTGAAAAATTAAGTCCAAAACTAAGCTGCAGTCTCATAAGGTATTTGTGAGTTTTCAGTTCTTCCACACTGATCACCTCTAGAATTTGTTTTATTCCAAAAAATGCTGTTGGGAGCTTCCATAATCAAGAAGCTGAACCGTTTAAATAGCAGTCAGAGAGGAAGAGGCCCCTAAGCAGCAGGTTTGCCTTGCCAATTTTACCCATGTACAGAATCATTTGTGTTTTTTTTCTAATGCAAATCATGCCAAAGCAATTTTACATATCTTTATACATACATCTTTCTGCCCCCCCCGCCCTTTTTTTAATGAGGCTGTGGACAGTGAGTCCACAGCTCACAAGGTTTAGCTTCATCCAGCACACTCTACCTTTTCTCAGCATCTTGGCTCCTGTAAGAACTTGATCTTGCACAATCAATACCGGGATGCATTCAGATTACTTCTCGTCGTGTTTATAGCATGGATAAATCTCTAACATAGCGCCACAGATTTCATCAACTCTTGTTTTCCCAGCTGCTCAGTATACAGAAATATATATTATAATGGCTTGCAACATTACAATAAAAATAGAGACATGTGAATTACTTCTGGCAATAAATAGTATTTATCCAGTATATCTCTCTCTCTATAAATATATTTATTCAATGTAGTGATAAAAACTGAAAATGCAAAAATTATTCAGACTTTTAAAAACAAAGTGAGTGGCTGAAAAATACTGTAGGATTTTGGCTGGTTTACCGCAACATAAAACTTTCTAGTAAGTGTGAAGTACAGTAGGAAAGCAGTTTTGCTATCTGCATCCAAACATGTCTGTGCTGAGATCCATAACAAACTGACCAAATAGTTTTCTCCACAATCCCGGGAGGAGTCGGTCTTCCAAAGCGCCAGGAACATCGTGTTTGTGCCCAACAGTCATCCTGGGGTCCCATCGGGGGGCACAGTGCCACTGAATTCCTCCACACCCGGCACGGGGGTCTTGAAATGAACATCACCTGGTTCTTCAGCTCTTGACATCAAATTCACACCTCCCCGTCTGTGCTTTTAAGGCAAGTCATCACTGCACTCTTCTGACTGTAAAGCACTGGGATTTCTAGGACTGCCTAAACCGCTTTCATCGCTGACATCCTCTGCTGAAAGCGGCACATCAACCGTGTGTCTTCGGTGCATTAGTTTACTCCTGTCAGGAGCTTCTCTCACATCACCATGTTTCACAAATTCACCACTGCAGCCTGTGTTAATAATCTTAACTTTGCTCTGGTCCAGCGTTTCAACAGCTTTTAACTTGGTTTTATCAAAGCTTTTAATAGCTAACTGTGAGGGTGGAAAAATAGGACATGTTAAAGCATTGTCTATTTTCTTCGTTTTTCTTCATTCCAAAAAGTAAAATGAATTAGTCTTTCTGAATACAATTATCACATTAAATTCATGGAATTCTTGAGATAATGAGAACACAGCCAATGATTAAAAATAGCTTGCTTTGTAGGCTAGTAATTATCCTGATTTACATAGAGGGAAACAAGGAGAAAAGAGGCTAACTTGCCCCAGGCTACATATAAATCAGCACCAGAACTGAAAAGATAATCAAGGCGTTCAGAAGCCTTTTTCCCCCCTGCACACTATCCTAGTATCATCCTAGCTCTTCCAAACACTCTTTTAATCCAAGTCTCAGGATGTTTGAATTTCACAGCCATTTCTTCTACCATTAAGAGTATTCTAGCACTAAAACAGCCAGATTGAACCAGGCACTTCTGAACAGTGAAAAACTGCTTCCAGATCTTCTCCCTCAGGGAAGAGGCCCCTTTAAGTCCCTCTTCTTTGAGACCCTCTTTTGGTCATTTCAGGTATTTTTGCCTCCCATTTCCACATCTGCTCCTGATTCTTCTTCTGCAGAACGTGTGGCCACTTTGCAACAGCAAATATAACTAAGGTACCAAACAGAGTTCAGACTAATAACAGATCTTACAAGATAAGAGGAATTAAAGACAAACTAATTAGGATGTTGCTCTACTGAAATAATGGTAACGATACTGAAAAAGCTTCAGGAAAAGCTAATGCATGATTAAGCCCACTAATAATTTCGAGGTGCACAATCAGTAAAGCCCGAGCCACGGCGGTGCCGGTCGGGCACTGCTGGTGGGCAGGAGCTGCTGAACGCCCACGAACGCCTCAAGACTTGCTGCCTCCTGAACCACAGCTGTAAATTCCAAACACCACATTTAAAGTGGGGCATTATCATTAATACTAGAAAAAAATAATACAGATTTATGGCTGCCCAGGCAACATGCAGTTTGCTCTCTCCCTTGCAAGCAATTCCTTCCTCGCAGCAGGCTCATCATGCAAACCCCAAATTTAATCTGGTATTTCAGTGTCTAGCTATTCCTTTCTCTTCCAACCTTCTGTTTCAACCTACTGAAAAATTTCTCTCATCAGAAGCATCTCTGCTTGACTACAGCTTTTCTTACATGCTGTAGACTTTTCAAACCTTGGTATATCCCAGATTTTGCTGGACAAGACAGACAACAAAGAGATGAAGCCTGCAATAAGTGACAAAGAATAAGAGGTTTAAGAGGTGGTAGAGAAGCACCATTGAAATTTGGACAATGAAGAAACGCTAACAGTTTAGGAAAACACGTCAGACCTTTTGGACTCACTGACCACCACTAATAAAGCATATTTTCTTTACTAACGTATTATATTTATAGCAGACAATATAAATAACTACTGTATTTTACAAATAATTCAAACAAGTATTTCCTCTTACCTGATGCAATAACTGATAATCAAAATTAGGGACACTTTTATCTCTTGTTATTGTTCTCCGTAAATGTTTTGCTCTAAAATACATTTTAAAAGAGTTAGATTTAACTACATAAAGCAACATACTTCAGCAAATCTTCCCATCAGAACTTTGTGCATTGCAAGTCCACAAGATGGCACTATCTCAACACAGAAAGACTATTACCCGACAACACATCCTTCCCCCCTCCCAAAAAAGATGCCCTGTTAGTATCTCACAGAATATTAGCACAGAATATAGGCTGAAGCTTAAAGAGCTCAGTCAGAGGCCAAACACTGCGTGACACTAACACGATAGTTTAAAGTGGTCTGGCATGAAAGTTCCTACCTTATGGCACAGCAAGTATTAGCACTGCGAGAACAATCTTAAGTAATTTTACGTGTCCCCGCTGCGGCACAGCGAGTCCTCCGTGTGCTACCACCAGTGCCCAAGCCCCGCAGTATTCTTTTCCTCGTCAAATTAATCATATCTGATGTGTAACGATGCCTGACCCGCTCTTAGCCTTTACTGTATGGTATATTTCTTTTGGAGTTAGGAGAAACAATAAACATACTTCCAAGAAAGCTTCTTTGCTTACTTGTTAAATCTGTTAATTGATTGGACCAGTTGCAGTTGTCTGCTTATGGGATCATCGGCTGGCTCACAGGGCTTAGAATTCACTAGGGGTTTAAAAGAACAGGCAGCTAAAATTACAACCGAGTCACGCTTCGGAACGAAACGAACACTGTTCTGAATCAAATTCAATTCGCATTGAATTTAAAATTCTACAGGAAAATCGTAATAGCAATCATCCGAATCAGGGTCACAATTTCTCTTT